>NC_086454.1:148878848-149186626 GCF_028390025.1 Pseudophryne corroboree | reverse complement strand
AGTATCTCAGGGGTACAAATTGGAATTCGAGACGTCTCCCCCTCGCCGGTTCCTGAAGTCTGCTTTACCAACGTCTCCCTCCGACAGGGAGGCGGTATTGGAAGCCATTCACAAGCTGTATTCCCAGCAGGTGATAATCAAGGTACCCCTCCTACAACAGGGAAAGGGGTATTATTCCACGCTGTTTGTGGTACCGAAGCCGGACGGCTCGGTGAGACCTATTTTAAATCTGAAATCCTTGAACACTTACATACAAAGGTTCAAATTCAAGATGGAGTCACTCAGAGCAGTGATAGCGAACCTGGAAGAAGGGGACTATATGGTGTCTCTGGACATCAAGGATGCTTACCTCCATGTCCCAATTTGCCCTTCTCACCAAGGGTACCTCAGGTTTGTGGTACAGAACTGTCACTATCAGTTTCAGACGCTGCCGTTTGGATTGTCCACGGCACCCCGGGTCTTTACCAAGGTAATGGCCGAAATGATGATTCTTCTTCGAAGAAAAGGCGTCTTAATTATCCCTTACTTGGACGATCTCCTGATAAGGGCAAGGTCCAGGGAACAGTTAGAGGTCGGAGTAGCACTATCTCAAGTAGTACTACGACAGCACGAGTGGATTCTAAATTTTCCAAAATCGCAGCTGATTCCGACGACACGTCTGCTGTTCCTAGGGATGATTCTGGACACAGTCCAGAAAAAGGTGTTTCTCCCGGAGGAGAAAGCCAGGGAGTTATCCGAGCTAGTCAGGAACCTCCTAAAACCAGGCCAAGTGTCAGTGCATCAATGCACAAGGGTCCTGGGAAAAATGGTGGCTTCTTACGAAGCGATTCCATTCGGCAGATTCCACGCAAGAACTTTTCAGTGGGATCTGCTGGACAAATGGTCCGGATCGCATCTTCAGATGCATCAGCGGATAACCCTGTCTCCAAGGACAAGGGTGTCTCTCCTGTGGTGGTTGCAGAGTGCTCATCTTCTAGAGGGACGCAGATTCGGCATTCAGGACTGGGTCCTGGTGACCACGGATGCCAGCCTGAGAGGCTGGGGAGCAGTCACACAGGGGAAAAAATTTCCAGGGCTTGTGGTCAAGCATGGAAACGTCATTTCACATAAATATCCTGGAACTAATGGCCATTTACAATGCCCTAAGTCAAGCAAGGCCTCTGCTTCAGGGTCAGCCGGTGTTGATCCAGTCGGACAACATCACGGCAGTCGCCCACGTAAACAGACAGGGCGGCACAAGAAGCAGGAGGGCAATGGCAGAAGTTGCAAGGATTCTTCGCTGGGCGGAAAATCATGTGATAGCACTGTCAGCAGTATTCATTCCGGGAGTGGACAACTGGGAAGGAGACTTCCTCAGCAGACACGACCTCCACCCGGGGGAGTGGGGACTTCACCCAGAAGTCTTCCACATGATTGTGAACCGTTGGGAAAAACCAAAGGTGGACATGATGGCGTCCCGCCTCAACAAAAAACTAGACAGATATTGCGCCAGGTCAAGGGACCCTCAGGCAATAGCTGTGGACGCTCTGGTAACACCGTGGGTGTACCAGTCAGTGTATGTGTTCCCTCCTCTGCCTCTCATACCCAAAGTACTGAGAATCATAAGAAGGAGAGGAGTAAGGACTATACTCGTGGCTCCGGATTGGCCAAGAAGGACTTGGTACCCGGAACTTCAAGAGATGCTCACGGAGGACCCGTGGCCTCTACCTCTAAGAAAGGACCTGCTTCAGCAGGGACCCTGTCTGTTCCAAGACTTACCGCGGCTGCGTTTGACGGCATGGCGGTTGAACGCCGGATCCTGAAGGAAAAAGGCATTCCGGATGAAGTCATCCCTACCCTGATCAAAGCCAGGAAGGATGTAACTGTGCAACATTATCACCGTATTTGGCGTAAATATGTTGCGTGGTGTGAGGCCAGGAAGGCCCCTACAGAGGAATTTCAACTGGGTCGTTTCCTGCATTTCCTGCAAACAGGACTGTCTATGGGCCTAAAATTAGGGTCCATTAAGGTTCAAATTTCGGCCCTGTCGATTTTCTTCCAGAAAGAACTAGCTTCAGTTCCTGAAGTTCAGACGTTTGTCAAGGGGGTACTGCATATACAGCCTCCTTTTGTGCCTCCAGTGGCACCTTGGGATCTCAATGTAGTTTTGGGGTTCCTAAAATCACATTGGTTTGAACCACTCACCACTGTGGACTTAAAATATCTCACATGGAAAGTGGTAATGCTGTTAGCCCTGGCTTCAGCCAGGCGTGTCTCAGAATTGGCGGCTTTATCCTATAAAAGCCCTTACCTAATTTTTCATACGGACAGGGCAGAATTGAGGACTCGTCCTCAATTTCTCCCTAAGGTGGTTTCAGCGTTTCACTTAAACCAGCCTATTGTGGTACCTGCGGCTACTAGGGACTTGGAGGACTCCAAGTTGCTGGACGTAGTTAGGGCCCTGAAAATATATGTTTCCAGGACGGCTGGAGTCAGAAAATCTGACTCGCTGTTTATCCTGTATGCACCCAACAAGCTGGGTGCTCCTGCTTCTAAGCAGACTATTGCTCGTTGGATTTGTAGTACAATTCAGCTTGCACATTCTGTGGCAGGCCTGCCACAGCCAAAATCTGTAAAAGCCAATTCCACAAGGAAAGTGGGCTCATCTTGGGCGGCTGCCCGAGGGGTCTCGGCTTTACAACTTTGCCGAGCAGCTACTTGGTCAGGGGCAAACACGTTTGCTAAATTCTACAAATTTGATACCCTGGCTGAGGAGGACCTGGAGTTCTCTCATTCGGTGCTGCAGAGTCATCCGCACTCTCCCGCCCGTTTGGGAGCTTTGGTATAATCCCCATGGTCCTTTCGGAGTTCCCAGCATCCACTAGGACGTCAGAGAAAATAAGAATTTACTTACCGATAATTCTATTTCTCATAGTCCGTAGTGGATGCTGGGCGCCCATCCCAAGTGCGGATTGTCTGCAATACTTGTACATAGTTATTGTTACAAAAATCGGGTTATTATTGTGGTGAGCCATCTTTTCAGAGGCTCCTCTGTTATCATGCTGTTAACTGGGTTCAGATCACAAGTTGTACGGTGTGATTGGTGTGGCTGGTATGAGTCTTACCCGGGATTCAAAATCCTTCCTTATTGTGTACGCTCGTCCGGGCACAGTATCCTAACTGAGGCTTGGAGGAGGGTCATAGGGGGAGGAGCCAGTGCACTCCAGGTAGTCCTAAAGCTTTTACTTTTGTGCCCAGTCTCCTGCGGAGCCGCTATTCCCCATGGTCCTTTCGGAGTTCCCAGCATCCACTACGGACTATGAGAAATAGAATTATCGGTAAGTAAATTCTTATTTTTTTTTTTAAACAAAGTGCACAATGAAGCCCAGCACGGATCTCTCAGATCCGGCCGAGATTCATTGTATTAAAGTCGGCAGTGTTTTACAAGTCACTCACATAAAACACTGCCTAAAAAAACGAATGACATCGACATCGGAAAATCCGAAAATGCAGAATACGGCAGCTTAGTAAATTAGTCGTAATAAATTCAAAAAGTTGCAGTTTTACACTTTCGATGTCATTCGTGATTATTCTCCCACCAAATCGGGAGAATTACGAATGTTAGTAAATATACCCCAGTGTGTCAGTATTTTTAAGTATGGCTACACACTCACTATGCCTTTGTTAAATTAATCTCTTCAGACAAACAGTCTATATTGTATCGTTAATATTCTAAATATCAGCAAAATCCAGAGAGTCATAACATGATTATCTATGGATTACATAGAGTTAAACACCGTAAATTTAACATGAAATAGGTGGGTCAGACAGTGGTAATCAAAATTAATTTAGTTGTCACTCAATGTCTAAAGCAAATAATTTAATTTAATAAGTCTGAACTGAAAGGCTAATTTTGGAGAGAGCTACGCTCATGCAGTGCCTAAACAGATAGTGCAGGATCATTTTAACAGCAGATATAACCATGGACACTGCCTGCAAATTTTATATATGACTTCTGCCGGTAACTGATACACGAAAAGTATAAATGTATAAATAAAGTGAAACCAGAATAAGAGGCTAATTGTATAGATCTATGCACAAACTGTGCCTGATAAAAAGGAACAGGATATTTACCAGCAGGTATACCCTTTTACATAGCCTGTGAAATTAGTAAATAGTTGATGGTTATAACTGATGCACGAATTCCTATAAATGTATAAATAAATTGAAATGATAGTGGGGTACAGGGGAGGATACGGAGTTACCACTCTTGGAAGTTTATTCATGAAGCAGTGAAAAGAGTGGAGAAGTGAGCCAGTGGAGAAGTTGCCCATGGCAACCAATCAGCTTCTCTGTATAATTTTATAGTATGCAAATTATAAATGTTACTTCAGTGCTGATTGGCTCTTCTCCACTGGCTCACTTCACAGTTTTCACTGCTTCATGAATAGACCCCTTGGAGAGGAGAAAAGAAAGATCCCAAATCCTCTTAGAGGGCCGTCAGGATAATTCACTCTTGCTACACAGACGCAGATGGAGCGTCAGACACCCGCTCTGTTTGGAGTCCTTGTCAAATTGGGGCCAGATGTGGAGAGTGCGGTACACAATAGGGAGACCACTGGGATAGGCGCTTGTGGTCAGCACTGCTGTCGTGGGGATACTGAAGTGAGTGAAAGTCCCTGTCCCCTGAAGCACCTGTCTGTGTACAGCAGAGAAACCACTGTACTCGAAGCTGACCGCCGCCTGAGGATATTCAAGAGGATGTGGTGAGGGGACTGCTTTGGCTGGCGCTGCATATCGCTGAGAATCAGATTCTGTCTTGGGAGTGTTGGAAGTGACTGGAGTGCACTGTCCCGATATCGCCTGATGTCTGGTTGTGTGCAGTGGAGGGACCTCTGATCCTGCCGCTAGCCGGCGCAAGGAAAACGCGTTTCACCCACCTTCGCGGGATTGTTCACTTCCGTGTCCGTTGGTGTGTGGGTGGTTTTTTAAAAACTTACTTTTAACTATGAGACTGCATTCACCTGAGATGAGCTCTGTCAGGTGCATGCAAATTGCCTCAATGGAGTCCTGTATTTACGGGTTCTTTAAGCTGCAATTAAATGAATCTGGTATACATCTAGGGTTGCCACCTCATCCCTTTAATTCTGGACACATATTAATTACACAGGTTCTGTGGCTGGCTGATTTCAAGACTCCATTTCATCTGGTTTTAATCAGCCACAGAACCTGTGTAATTAATAATTAATGTGTCCAGAATTAAAGGGATGAGGTGGCAACCCTATATACATCACAGTGATACTGTTTAGCTGCCTGCAGCTGAATGCATTGTTATGTCACAGAGGCACTGGTTTTCTGCCTGCAGCTGAATACATTGTGATGTCACAATGTTACTGTCTAGCTGCCTACAGCTGAATACATTGTGATGTCACAGAGGTACTGCCTTGTTGACTGCAGCTGAAGGCATTGTGATGTCACAGTGGTACTGTCTATCTGCCTGCAGCTGGAGGCATTGTGATGAAAAGAGGCACTGTTTAACTTCCTGCAGCTGAATGCATTGTGATGTCACAGTGGTACTGTCTAGCTCCCTGCAGCTGAATGCATTGTGAATGCACAGAGGTACTGTTTAGCTGTCTGCACCTGAATACATTGTGATGGCACAGAGGTACTGTCTAGCTGTCTGCACCTGAATACATTGTTATGGCACAGTAATACTGTCTAGCTGCGTGCAGCTGAATGCATTGTGATGTCACAGAGGTACTGGTTTGCAAGCTGCAGCTAAATGCATTGTGATGTCACAGTGTTACTGTCTAGCTGCCTGCAGCTGAATACATTGTGATGTCACAGTGGTACTGTATAGCTGCCTGCAGCTGAAGGCATTATGATGTCAAAGAGGTACTATTAATCTGCTTCCCCTGTAAAATTTTATAGAAGTAGCCGGACATGGGCAGCACAAGAGGTATAACATACTGTGTAGCCATGGCAGCATCACTGGATGGCAGAGTGGCTGTACTGCAGGGGTGGGGACAATGCAGAGTACTGAGTGGGGTGGGCTGTCTGTCATGTGAGGGATGGGGCACCATGACAAAACACAAAACAGATACCACAAACTAACCAGCCTACCAGGAAACATACTGGTGAGCCCTATGTACAATCCGAGTATACAAGGTCGACAGTAACTAGGTTGACCACTATTGGTTGACAGTAACTAGGTTGACAGGGTCTTTTGGTCGACATGATCTCTAGGTCGACATGGTGTAGGTCGACAGATCAAAAGGTCGACATGAGTTTTTATGTTTTTTTGTGTGTAATTTTCTCCGTACAGTGACTGGGAACCCCAATTAGTGCACCATGGGGGTCATTCCGAGTTTTTCGTTGCCGATTTTCGCTATATTGCGATTAGTCGCTTACTGCGCATGCGCAAGGTTCACAGAGCGCATGCGCTTAGTTATTTAACACAAAAGTTAGGTATTTTACTCACGGCATAACGAGGATTTTTCATCGTTCTGGTGATCGGAGTGTGATTGACAGGAAGTGGGTGTTTCTGGGCGGAAACTGGCCGTTTTATGGGAGTGTGCGGAAAAACGCTGACGTTTCTGGGAAAAACACGGGAGTGGCTGGAGAAACGGGGGAGTGCCTGGGCGAACGCTGGGTGTGTTTGTGACGTCAAACCAGGAACGAAACTGACTGAACTTATCGCAGTGTAGGAGTAAGTCTCGAGCTACTCAGAAACTGCTAAGAAATTTCTATTCGCAATTCTGCTAATCTTTCGTTCGCAATTCTGCTATGCTAAGATACACTTCCAGAGGGCGGCGGCTTACCGTGTTCAATGCTGCTAAAAGCAGCTAGCGAGCGAACAACTCGGAATGAGGGCCCCACTAGCGCACGCAGGGGGGGTTTCTGAGTACCCAGAAACCCCCCCTGACAGACCAAATCATTTTTTGAAAGTAAAAAACCCGGAGCCGCAGTCCGGTATTTAGGCCCCGCCCCCTCCGGAATGTGGCCCCGCCCCTTACTACACCCGCGAATCTTGCCCAAGCTGTGCTGTGTGTGTGTGTCTTGGAAGCTGCTCTGGTTGCCTCAGTCCCCACTGGCTGCTGCTTCCTGTTACAAGTGAAGATCAGACAGTAGGCTGGGCAGTAAGTGCAGTTATTATTCTTGCATATATTTTTCATCATGCAGTATCATATTATATATATATATATATATATATATATATAAACAGTAAAGAAGAGGCGGCACTCGGAGACTTTAAGGTGCAAACAATATATTCAGCAAATATGGTTTATTTGCTGAATATATTGTTTGCACCTTAAAGTCTCCGAGTGCCGCCTCTTCTTTACTGTTTATGTGGATCTTCTTGGAGGGCACCGGAGCCATTCTAGCAAGTGGAGGAGGGAGTGCCGGTCCGTGGGGAACATATATATATATATATATATATATATATATATAATATAAGTAAAAGAAGAATGGAGGGCGCAGGTGTGAGTAAAATATTACAATTCCATTTATTGCACAATAAAGCTCACGTACATCTTAGCTTCTGTAACTAAATGTAAATAAGTCCATTGACGAAACGCGTTGGTAGTGGCTTGTGGAGCGCTAGACGTGTGAACGTCCGAAAGTCTGGTCCTGGTGTGTTAGACGGGCCGCGTCTGACAGCTCTTGCGGTGTGCCGTCCTGAACCAATACGAGACGGAAAGATCCCTAGACGCCTGCGGCTAGACGGTTGATCATGCGGAGTTACAGAAGCTAAGATGTACGTGAGCTTTATTGTGCAATAAATGGAATTGTAATATTTTACTCACACCTGCGCCCTCCATTCTTCTTTTACTTGCATGTACATTGGATCCAGTGGTTCTGGTCCCAAAGCGGAGGAAGCGGCAGTAAACATCTTAGAATATTCAGTGATATATGGACTCAGACTGTTAATTACTGATTGACACTGAATTTAAGGTGGACTTGGATGCGCAGCTTCTCTTGTATTGATATATATATATATATATATATTACACGTGTGTGTGTGTGTGTGTGTGTGTGTGTGTGTGTGTGTATATATATATATATATATATATATATATATATAAAAAAAGCAGGTAGGTCCGGCTCTCCCATTAAAATTACAAAAGCACTGGGTGCCCTCACATGGAATGAATACATACAGCGGGTTGGTGCGGCACTCCTAGCGACTGTCACAAATAGGCAAAAGGGTCCTCGGTGTGGACAACGTTTCAAAGCAATTTAATATAGCTTTTTCGTCAGGTCATATACAACAAACACAAGTGTACTCACCTAAATACCCAGCATGTGCGTCTCTCACCACGCGCTACCGGAACTCAGGCACCCGCCAGGCTCGTCGGCGCTCTGTGGTGACGTAATCAACCAGTGCCCATCACCATGGAAACCACTAAACAACAAGAATGCAACAAGAAACTTTGTGCTGCTTGCATACAAATGAAAATCGACACATATCCAGGCGGCCAGTGCTTGATACATATTTGGCATTGTAAAATATCCATCTAGACAAATTGACATCCTGAAATAAAAAGTATGCATGCAGTACATGGCCACACAAACGCTATATTTCACCAAAGGACTACATACAGGTTCCTATCGTCCCGTATAAATTTAGTAGTTTACATGTCTGTGTGGTTATTAGCTATATAAAGGCGCTATCTTATGCGAAATAACTAAGTTTCATTAAACCAAGCAATGTTAAAGACATTCTTCACAATAATGCGTGCAGGCCTAACTGTTCGTTGAGACCCCTGGGGTGGAGGGTACCTAACCGGTGTATCCACCTGACCTCACATTCCAGTAGTTTTTGTCCCCGATCACCTCCACGTATGAGGGGGGGTACATGATCTATCATACGATAGCGTAATGAAGTAAGTGAGTGTCGTGCTATCGCAAAATGTCGAGCGACCGGCTGGTCACTAGAGCCCTTTGCGATAGCTGATTTAATTGCCGACCTGTGGGCTGCCATACGTTCCTTGAACATACGTTCGGTCTTACCAATGTATGACAGCCCACAGGGGCACAACAGTTGATAAACAACAAATTTTGTTGAGCATGTCAAAGTAAAATTGATGGTCAATGGACGGCCAGTGAGGGGATGCTGGAAGGTCCTACCACCAATCATAAATTGGCAGGTGACACAAGTGCAGCGGATGCATCCTCGAGGATTGGAACTCATATTAGTCTGAGGTTTGGGAGTGATATCAGATTTAACCAGAATATCTCTTAAGTTGCGCCGCCGCGTGTAGCAGGACATGAGGCGTGTGTCTTGCAGATCTAAATCTGGGTCAGATTGCACGATATTCCATAGTGTCTTGGACACCTGATTGATACCTCTACTAGCAGGGCTGAATTGACCTACCCATGGGATAATTTTTTCGGCTTTAGGGCATCTAGGCTCTAGTTGTAATAATTGTGCACGATCTAGTGCCATAACTTTTGATTTGGCCTGTTGTAATAACTGCATAGGGTATCCTCTACAACGGAATTTATTTATCATGGTAGACATTTGTGCCTCAGCAAGCTGAGGATCAGATGTGATCCGCCGAATTCGCAGTAATTGGGAGTAAGGCAATCCCCGTTTTAGTGATGGTGGGTGAAAACTGGCAAAATGTAAAAGATTATTTCTGTCAGTAGGTTTGCTAAATAGTGATGTAGAAATATGGCCATCATGGATGGATATGTTAACATCAAGGTACTGTATTGATTGTTCACTCATAGTATAAGTGAATTTCACCGGGTGATTCCTAACATTATGGGTATCAATGATCTGTTTAAGTCGTTCAGGATTACCCCTCCATATGATTAATAAATCATCTATATAACGATAGTAGCTGATGATATCAGCTGCTACCGTGGGGTCATCAAAGAACACCTCTTGTTCCACTTGGAACATAAAGATGTTCGAGTACGATGGGGCCACAGGGGACCCCATCGCACATCCTGTTTGCTGTAGATAGATTTTACCATCAAAAGCGAAAAAATTCTTAGTTAGGATCATGTATAACATGTCAAGGCAGAACTGAAGTTCAGGACCTTTATACTCAGGGTGATTGTGCAAAAAACCTTGTACTGCCTGTATACCACTATCATGAGGGATAATGGTATACAGGCTCTGGACATCAACACTGCATAGAGTTATCCTACCCTCAAATCTGTTAAGTATCTGTAGTTTACGTAGCAACATATTGGTGTCAAGCAAGAAGCGAGGGTGAAATATAGCGTTTGTGTGGCCATGTACTGCATGCATACTTTTTATTTCAGGATGTCAATTTGTCTAGATGGATATTTTACAATGCCAAATATGTATCAAGCACTGGCCGCCTGGATATGTGTCGATTTTCATTTGTATGCAAGCAGCACAAAGTTTCTTGTTGCATTCTTGTTGTTTAGTGGTTTCCATGGTGATGGGCACTGGTTGATTACGTCACCACAGAGCGCCGACGAGCCTGGCGGGTGCCTGAGTTCCGGTAGCGCGTGGTGAGAGACGCACATGCTGGGTATTTAGGTGAGTACACTTGTGTTTGTTGTATATGACCTGACGAAAAAGCTATATTAAATTGCTTTGAAACGTTGTCCACACCGAGGACCCTTTTGCCTATTTGTGACAGTCGCTAGGAGTGCCGCACCAACCCGCTGTATGTATATATATATATATATATATATATATATAAAAAAACTTAAATAATCCTGCACTCTCACAGATAAACTAAAGCCATCGGCTGGGGTGCCAATCAGAGTCCCACACAGCAAGGTGTGGGGCCCATAGTACAATACAGGTTTTTTTCCACACTAGTGAAAAAATGATAGCACTCTCCAGACTTCAAAATCAATAAATCAAAAATGGAAAATTTTTAATGTAAAGGTAATCTCACAGTTCCAAAGTGGTTTCCAAAAACGATCTCCAACGTTTCGGTCCTCAGCGGGACCTTTGTCAAGGAATGTACAGTCTAGTCAGTAATGTCAGCATCACAGCAAGCATCAAAATGGCAGGAAACTGGAGACAGAGAAGTTGCCTCACCGGCCCCTGCTAAATACCCTTCAAAAATGCGCAAAAACACACAGTACACGCCCCCATCGCGGCTAGGAGCCGTGTGGAACGCACCAGTGGAACACAGACGCATCACTTCCGCCGGAAGTGGGCTGCGTCCCTGGTGCTAGTGGAGTCACGGGCACAGCTTGTAAGTGGACCACATAGTGGAACGCATCACGTCACTTCCGGTATTACCGGAAGTGAGCGATTTCCATGGTGATCGGGGTAAATAGCGGACGTTACCTATAATAGCTCCGGTGCCAAGCGCACAGTGGAAAACTTCATTAGTAAAGTAAAGGGACAAACACATATCAACACTAATAGTGTGTCCCACCGTTCGGGAGAATCACTTCCCCGTTGTCACAGCAATACACTAGCTACAAATTAGATAATTAGAGATTCATCGACGATATCTTCCTACTGTGGAAAGGGACGACTGAATCCTTTAACCTGATGATTGCCTCATTAAACAATTTGAATACACCGGTGAAATTCACATACCAGATTGATCCACATAACGTTAGCTTTCTTGATATCTCAATCACCTTAGAGGGAGGACGAATCGGTACTAGCCTCTACAGAAAACCAACGGACAGAAATACCTTGTTACACCCAAGCAGCCAACATTCGCCTGCCCTCAAGGATAATCTTCCAGTTTCACAATTTTTAAGAATAATGCGCAATAACTCTGATAGAGACATCATGGAATCTCAAATATCTGAGATGATTTCCAGATTCTTGGAACGGGGCTACGGGAAAAAGAATGTACTCAGATGCCTATTGAAGGCTAGGAACAAATTCCGTTCCAGCACAACTGCCACACAGACCACACATGCACCGGAGCGGATGGTGTTCACCACTACATATGACAACTTCTCGAACAGACTTAAGGGGAGCATACGTAAAAATTGGCCAATCCTAGCCACAGACGATCGCCTAAAGTTGAAAAGAAGTTCCCCTCCTATGATGTGATAAAGCCTAATATTTTCTTACTGAAAACCCTCTAAAAGGTTAAAGAACACAGTACGCTATTGGCGTATGGAATACCTTAAGGGTACGCACGTTGCGTATATCTAACGCTTAGCCGTGGTCGAGACGCACGAGCGGCACGTTCGCTCACGGCTTAGAGCGTACAGGCAAGCACGCTATAGGCTGCCGACTAACGTAATGATACGCTATCAGCGTAGCGGATGCTTGGGACCACGAGGAGATCACAAGCGGCGCTGACGCTCACAGTGTTAAACCTTTTTAACTATACCATAAACAATGTACATATACTGTAAACCCTTTTGCAGTGATAAGATGTAAATGCAACACAGTGTAACCTTGTTAGTTTAAAAGCTGTATGAGCGTGTGTGACGCTCAGATAACCCCTTAGCAATATAATAAACAGTCAAATACCGGTCTAAGGGTCTAACGCCTTTTAAGGAAATGAATGAACGTTCAAAAAGAATAATACAATACAAGTTATACACTACCAAAATAACATAGAATATCTAACCAAGTAACTACACATAAAATACAATAAAGATACAATTACTTTTAAAGGGGGAGGAGAGAGAGAGAGAGAGAGAGAGAGAGAAAAACGAGAGAGAATGGCTTATAACAATAAAGACAATATGATTGCAGAGAAACTTACGCACAAAGGGAAACAATCGCATGCGCCTTCTGGATATCCAGCTCCCGATTATCAGCAATGAGAACCGTTGAAGAGAATAGAGAGCTGGCCCAGATCGGCTTGTCCTTTTATACACTACACACAATACAGTACAATGGTCCCTATATTCTTATTGTTCATTGGACACAGGAATTCGTCTTCGCATTATAACAAACGGTCATAGGTTGATTCATACAGGTGGGCTGTGACTATTTCCAACTGCTAAGGTGGGTGGGAAACTAGGTTTCCCGCCGCATGGATAATAAAGTGCAAATAATAGTAAATGTCCATAAACTTCTTATGTCCATAACTATTCGCACGAGCGATTAATCTGCTTCAAACCAACACCGGAATATTGCTAATTAAATACTCTTCCGATGGATACTAAACACCACTGTATAACCCCTGTCTGACCCTTCGTATCAAACAAAGAGGGATCTCTTTGTCTATGAACATGCTACATTAACTAAACTTTCAGATTCTATCAAAGGGACTATAATCTACAAAATACATTATATGGTTAAAATATGTAACGATTGAGTCGCCCGCTAGACGCACATAAACTCTACCGTAAATGCGCATACCGTGCGCCTGCGGGTGCACGCAACAGCGAGTATGCGCACGCACGGGAGAGCCCATGCACTCACAGCAGGCACTCGCATGAGGTGCATATATGGCAGTGTGTAGCGTGATATTTTTCTGACTTTGACAGTCCACCCTTTGGCAGTCACCAATAACTGCCACTTTCTAAAACATTTCAAAAAGAGAAAAATATATGTCATGTATAATACATTTCTATGATTGGGTAGGGGAGGAGAGGAGAAGGTAGGAAAAGGGTATGACCTAGTGAGATAGCAGAAGCATGTGTGTATGAATCCATGTTTGGGGGGTCATGTATCATCGTGCCGTACGTGTTTTAAAATCAAGCTTCGAGGTATTGCGAAGTATACATTTGAATTCCTTCTTATCCCGTATTAAGGGTCTGTGGATGGGCTGTCAAACTTTACCGAGCTCTTTTTGGCTTTTGGTTGCAACAAAATGGGGGAGCACATTTTAGTTGATGATACATGAGTAGGGGGATATGTGAGTGCTGATATCTGTGCCTGTATTCCCTATCGACTATGTGTGTCATTACCTTAAGGTTGCAGAGATGAAGATAAGAAACAATTATGGTAAATGCAGCGATAAACTATGTGAGTTTAATATACATTTGCCGATTGAGGTCTTGTCTTGTGTCTTGTCTTGATGTACATGTTGACTGTAGTCTCTTTGTGCTTTTGCCAATAAACGCAAGCAAAGCTTTATCAATGTCCATAGACTTACAAAAAGTGTTGGGCTAGCGTAAAATTAAAAGTACTAGGGATATGGGGGTCTATGGCATAGTCCATCAGTTGTCTGTGTACAAGGTTGTCAGACTTCTTCTTTAGTCCATCTGTTGTCTGTATACAAGGCTGTCAAAATCCTCTTCCAAGCGGGTCTTTTTACCTTGGAGAAAAACAAAGGAGAAACGGGTGAAAGAAACGGACCGTAGAATCACATTTTCATCACATCATTGTCTCTATCGTTGGGTCATAAATCAAATCAGTCGTTGTTATTACAGTATCTTCACTCCTTAAACTCATCACTCGGGCGCTACGTTTACACTTTGTTAAAACCCGAACGCATCTAAATATTAGACCGACTAATATGATGACACCCAGAACACACAAAAGGAATTTCCCTACATCCATGATAATTCCTTGAGTCCATTCTCCTAAACCAGAGAACCAATTTCGTGGGTTCAACCATGACACCCAACTGGTCAGCTCATTACCCACAGCAGCAAGGGTGAGATTGTGTTTCCTTCGGAACTCCCATTTTAATTGGAGAATGTCGTCCATCTTTTGGTCTATGACCTCGACCGGGTCCTCTGTGCTGTTTGTGATATACGTGCAGCACTTTATTCCATACTGAGTCGCTAGGGTAACACAATACCCACCCGTCACAGCTGTGAGATAATTGAGAATCATCCTATGCTGAACCAGTTCTGTTTTATAAGCTTGGAGCTCCCTTCCAGTATACCTGAATGTGTCATCATACATTTCAGTGATGTTGTCTAATAAATTTGCAAGCGCAGATATGTATTTATAATTTATCACTCCTCTGGCGGTACGAGTGATATCTAACGCGATTAGGAATTGAATCCCGGTGGATTCACTGATCAGGTCAGAGGCCGGATGCTCTGTTCTCTCTATCAGGTGCCGTTTAACGATGTGCTCGTAATGAGTGTGAGTATAAGGAGCTTGGGCACTGCGGTGAATATCTTTCATTTTAGTATGTGATACAGTCATTACTTCAGGCAGTACTTTTCCAATATAACATAACCCTTCTGAGTTTGGGGCAAGCCACTTATACGCCTTTTTCCCACATATGAAATATGCATCATCGGGGAGAACATATGGGACGGAGTAGGACATTACCATATTACACATTTTCCATATGAAATCTCCTAACCCTAATTCTCCCATCTGTTTAGTACACGTATCGGTTTGTACGATGTGTGCACAGTATCCTGGTGATACCTCTCCAACTCTCATGGTCCTACTTCCTAGGGTATACCTATATCGGAAATATTTTCCACTACCGGCTATGTGGCGTATAAGTTCTGTATCTGTTGGCATTCTATTGGCTCTGTATGAAAAGGTCATGGTTTGGTTATTCCATGACACTTCCCAATTTCCCGGCTTTCGGGGATTGGAAATGTTAAAACATACTAGGGATCTATCCACATGATATTGGTGGAGCTTCAAACTAGGAGGACTGGAGATATTAAACCTCCTGTCCACCGGTCTCCCACCACTTAACTCAAGTACCTCCCCTACCGTTAAAGGGAATGGTACTAAGCCTGATTTGCTATGGCCTTGAGGTACTTGAGAGCATACCCAACAATCTGTCTGATTTAACACTTTACCCACTAAGGAGTGATAGTCACTCAATGGATGCCGGTCCATGTGGATATTAAAACTGGATTGGCATTTCTTGATACACCCATCCTCAACTACACTGTCACAGAGTCTACAGATACAGTTCTCTTCAGCTAACAATCCTTCACAATTTCTTCTATTGTCAATGCTACCAGATCGTTTTCTGATACTCGCCTTTACTCGGTGATTATGTTGTTCTTGGAAATCTACGCCTCCATCTCTGTCATCTGAACCCACTCCAGAACCTCTCTCGACCTCCATGGTACTCTCGCCGGAACAGACTGCTCTGGTCAACATCATGGTCAACAGGAAAATCCGGATCACAGTCTCTTGGGGCAAGTCCATCTTATAGGAGGAAATGGAGAAGAATGAGAAGGGGGAAATAAATAATTGAGGGAGGTGGGATGGGAAGTGGAGAAAAACAATAAAAGGGAACAGGGGATCGACAACTGCCTCCGATCTTATTATTTTCAATGCTCAGGTGCCGTCTCAATCTTCCTGAAACAGACACTCCAGTGATACAACTTCCTCTACCGTCTGTTCTTTATCACGGGACCTCTCTGGATCAGCAACCTTCTTACAATGGGACGAATGAACCCAAGTCTCTCTCTCGGCAACCTTCAATGCTGTCGTTGTTATGAACCACAGGTAGTGGTTCATTCCTATTTTATGTTATAAAGTTGTCTTGCATGCCAGGATTTCCTGTTGCTCTGTTTTAGAATACTCTTGTCTGCTGCCGCTGGTGAGTCTGTGTAATTGCAGCTTGTTCCCTTGTGTTCAGCCT
Source organism: Pseudophryne corroboree (assembly GCF_028390025.1). Taxonomy (NCBI): domain Eukaryota; kingdom Metazoa; phylum Chordata; class Amphibia; order Anura; family Myobatrachidae; genus Pseudophryne; species Pseudophryne corroboree. The sequence goes on along the minus strand of NC_086454.1, from coordinate 149,170,193 downwards.
CACCTGGCTGCTAATTGCATCTGGTCAGTTTGGAATCATGCAACAAGGCAGCTGCATGGGATTATTAATTAGGCCTCTCTGTTATATGCTGGCTGTTTGCAATTTACAGATGCTGGTGATATTCCTTGGTTTTCAGTCTGCTTGAGTTCTGAGCTTGGTTCCTGCTAGTTCCTGAGCTTCCTGTGTCGATTCCTGTGTCAGTCCCTGTGTCGATTCCTATGTCTGATCCCGTGTCCTGCCGTGAGGCGTTCCTGTCCTGAGGTCCAGTACCTTTGCCTGTGCAAGTTTCTGGCTTCTTGGTGTCCACCGGTCTGTCGTTTGGGATTCTGCCTGTCCTCCAGTTCTGAGAGTCTGTGTCAGCAGCATTGGGAGTTCCTGTCCGTTTGCCAGTATTCGTACCGGTTCCGTGAGTAGCGGCACGGCCGCGTCCGTCGGCCTAGGCCGCTGTATTCCCTTATTATTTCTGTCACTGGTGTTTTGCAGAGGGTTCTGCTTATGCTGTCACCACCGGTACACAAAAGTATTGTGTCGGCGTGTGGTCAGCATTTCCTTTGTTGTTCTTTTCCTTTGGCGGCAAGCCGCACATACTTTGGTTTTAGGTTTGTTAGTAGCCCCTGGCCTTGTTGTTTAGTCAGAAGGCCCCTTGTTATCACCCTGTCTCGGTTCACTCTTTGTCTCTCATTAAGACCTGAGGGGGCATCGAAGTTGGGCAGACGTAATCCGCCCTTCAAACGCGGCTGCCATGGGCTCAAGCAACCATAGTCTCGCAGGAGTGTACTGACAGCACGGGTGAGACAACGGAGATAGGGCGCCAGGGGCTATTCCCTTTCCATTCCCCTTTCCCAGCGTTACGTCCTGGTGCTCTGGACTCGCTTCATAACATCTCTCTTGTTCTGAGCACCAGGAACCTAACATTATCACCAGCCATACCACAAAAAAGAAATAAAACTTTTTTTTCTTTTTTGGCCCAGTCCAGTGTCTAGTCTAGAATCCAGTCCTGTCTAGAATTCAGTGTGCAGAATCCAGTCTGGTGTTTAGAATCCAGTCCGGTGTTTAGAATCCAGTCCGGTGTTTAGAATCCAGTCCGGTGTTTAAAAAAAAAAAAAAAAGTCTAGTTTTGTTTAGTAAAATTTAGTCTTGCCTTGCCTTGCCTTGCCTTGCCTTGCCTTGTCTAGTTTTAAATCCTCCTATGTCTACTATGCAAGCCCTGCAGGCATCTCTCGCAGCCCTGAACTCTGTATTCAGTGCTTTGAGACCAGAGCGACTAGAAGTTTTGCAGCAATCCCTAAAGCAACTGCAAAACCTACTGACTAAAATCTTGCTCATCTTGCCAGAAGTCGTTGAGAGTACATCTATCTCTAAAGAGACTCTTGTTCACAGTATGGTGACAAAAGAATCCTCTGGTTTAATTGAAGAGAAAAGATTTAAAAGTTTTCTGCGGCCCAGGCTCTCAGAAGAGGAGCGTCTGCGTCGCAGAAACTTAAACTTGTGCCTATATTGTGGGGGTTTAGGCCACTATCTGCAGACCTGTGAGTTGCGCAAGCCAAAGTGTGGTGACGAGTCTTGCCCTCTGGCCAAGTTGAGTCAGGATACAAGACCTACTCCTGTCTCTACTGTGGCAGAGGTACTTGTCACACAACCCACACTAAAAAGCTCTCTGTCCTATAATTGGGGTCCTTGGGCAAGGGAGCCCCATTATAGATTCAGGAATCAAAAAATAATGTTTTTCTCCTCTCTTGAGGTTCCTGTGGAAGCGGAGTTGCAAGCCCTTGGAGTGGTGCCCGATGCCCAGGGTCCTGGAGTGGTGCCCGATGCCCAGGGTCCTGGAGTGGTGCCCGTAGCCCAGGGTCCTGGAGTGGTGCCCGTAGCCCAGGGTCCTGGAGTGGTGCCCGTAGCCCAGGGTCCTGGAGTGGTGCCCGTAGCCCAGGGTCCTGGAGTGGTGCCCGTAGCCCAGGGTCCTGGAGTGGTGCCCGTAGCCCAGGGTCCTGGAGCGGTACCCGATGCCCAGAGTGCTGGAGCGGTACCCGATGCCCAGAGTGCTGGAGCGGTACCCGATGCCCAGAGTGCTGGAGCGGTACCCGATGCCCAGAGTGCTGGAGCGGTACCCGATGCCCAGAGTGCTGGAGCGGTACCCGATGCCCAGAGTGCTGGAGCGGTACCCGATGCCCAGAGTGCTGGAGCGGTACCCGATGCCCTAGCTTATAGAGGGACATCAAATATTATAGTTCAGGTGTCCATACCGGAAGGGGTCTCAGAAGCTGTCACCCCAGGTAGGGACTTGAAAAGCGCAACCCAAGAAAGGGTCTCTAAAACCATAGTTCTTGAAGGGAACTCGAGAAGCAAAACCCCAGAAGGGATCTTTGAAGTAATATCCCCAAGTGGGGTCTCGAGAGACGCAGCCCCAAAGAAGGGTCTAGAAGTCGCTTCCCCAGGAAAGAACTTAAGAAGCATAGCATTAGTGGAGGATCTGAACGTTATTGCTTCAGCAAAAGTCCCGGAAGTCATAGTCCCGGGAGAACTTTCGATAATTATCGACTCAGAGAGGGAGGCCGATGGCCCGATCCCAGTCAGGGAGGCCAACGGCCCGGTCCCAGTAAAAGAATCCGAGGTGCTGGCCCCAGCGGGGTTCCTGGAGGCCACTGCCCCAGCAGGGTTCCCGGAGGCCACTGCCCCAGCGGGGTTCCCGGAGGCCACTGCCCCAGCGGGGTTCCCGGAGGCCACTGCCCCGGCGGGGTTCCCGGAAGTCACTGCCCCGGGTGGGGTTCAGGAAGTCACTGCCCCGGGTGGGGTTCAGAAAGTCACTGCCCCGAGTGGGGTTCAGAAAGTCACTGCCCCGGGTGGGGTTCAGAAATTCACTGCCCCGGGTGGGGTTCAGAAAGTCACTGCCCCGGGTGGGGTTCAGAAAGTCACTGCCCCGGGTGGGGTTCAGAAAGTCACTGCCCCGGGTGGGGTTCAGAAAGTCACTGCCCCGGGTGGGGTTCAGAAAGTCACTGCCCCGGGTGGGGTTCAGAGAGTCTCAGCCTCGAGTAAGGTCAATAGTGACCAGGTCCTAGCAAAGCACTCCAGTCAGTCAGATGAGAAGGAAACAGATCCTGACTCTGATATCTCAACATCCATAACCTTTGATGGGGACTTCTCCCAATTTCTGGCGCTTTTCAAACACTATTACACTATTATGTTGTCTAGACCATTTCTGGGCATCACTTCAGAAAACCTTGGGCTCTATCTGATTTATTCTTTTAGAGGAGAGCCTTCTGAGTGGGCGACCAGTCTAATGAAAGCTGAAGATCCCATTCTTCAGGATCCCCTAGCATTCTGTGATGCAATTGTTAAAAGATACGGTTCCAAAGAAATTGGTTCAGGTTCCTCTAAGTCACCCGTCTTGTCTGCTGAGAGTCCACCAAATACTGTAAACTCTGCACAAGAGTCCCAGCCCGTTGTTTTGACTGCAGGATGTGCTTTTTTGACTTCTTCTTCTAATAATAGTACTTTACCAGAAAGTTCAGCTCCCAAGGGTAAGAGACCTGTCTCTGATTTGAACGCAGCCTTGCTGGGTGGTACCATCAGTTCAGACAATGTTTGGGGAATTACCTTGGTCAGACCTAAAGAGCTTTGTAAAAAGAAGAAGAAGAAAAATAAATAATTTTTGACTCTTGCCTTGATAAAAAAAAAAAAAAAAAGATTTTTTTTTCCCCTTGTCTTGTGTCCAGTGGCCACCATCAAGGGGAGGGCACTGTTACAAGTTGTTGCTACAACTTGTTTTTTTTTTGTTTTCTTGTCTGTTAGACCAGTGTGTCAGGTTTTTTTTTTGTATCCCTTGTTCTGGATAGTCTGAATTTTGGGGTCTTTTGACCCCTCCTCAAGGGGGGGTAATGTTATGAGCCACGGCTGTGGCTCATTCCTGTTTTGCAGTTTTGTTCTGTATTTCATGTTATACTTCTGTTTATGTTCCCCGTGGGTGTCATGGGGTGCTCGGAGCTCACCCTTAAGGAGGGGATACTGTTATGAACCACAGGTAGTGGTTCATTCCTATTTTATGTTATAAAGTTGTCTTGCATGCCAGGATTTCCTGTTGCTCTGTTTTAGAATACTCTTGTCTGCTGCCGCTGGTGAGTCTGTGTAATTGCAGCTTGTTCCCTTGTGTTCAGCCTCACCTGGCTGCTAATTGCATCTGGTCAGTTTGGAATCATGCAACAAGGCAGCTGCATGGGATTATTAATTAGGCCTCTCTGTTATATGCTGGCTGTTTGCAATTTACAGATGCTGGTGATATTCCTTGGTTTTCAGTCTGCTTGAGTTCTGAGCTTGGTTCCTGCTAGTTCCTGAGCTTCCTGTGTCGATTCCTGTGTCAGTCCCTGTGTCGATTCCTATGTCTGATCCCGTGTCCTGCCGTGAGGCGTTCCTGTCCTGAGGTCCAGTACCTTTGCCTGTGCAAGTTTCTGGCTTCTTGGTGTCCACCGGTCTGTCGTTTGGGATTCTGCCTGTCCTCCAGTTCTGAGAGTCTGTGTCAGCAGCATTGGGAGTTCCTGTCCGTTTGCCAGTATTCGTACCGGTTCCGTGAGTAGCGGCACGGCCGCGTCCGTCGGCCTAGGCCGCTGTATTCCCTTATTATTTCTGTCACTGGTGTTTTGCAGAGGGTTCTGCTTATGCTGTCACCACCGGTACACAAAAGTATTGTGTCGGCGTGTGGTCAGCATTTCCTTTGTTGTTCTTTTCCTTTGGCGGCAAGCCGCACATACTTTGGTTTTAGGTTTGTTAGTAGCCCCTGGCCTTGTTGTTTAGTCAGAGGGCCCCTTGTTATCACCCTGTCTCGGTTCACTCTTTGTCTCTCATTAAGACCTGAGGGGGCATCGAAGTTGGGCAGACGTAATCCGCCCTTCAAACGCGGCTGCCATGGGCTCAAGCAACCATAGTCTCGCAGGAGTGTACTGACAGCACGGGTGAGACAACGGAGATAGGGCGCCAGGGGCTATTCCCTTTCCATTCCCCTTTCCCAGCGTTACGTCCTGGTGCTCTGGACTCGCTTCATAACATCTCTCTTGTTCTGAGCACCAGGAACCTAACAGTCGTGCTAATCAATAAGACTTGGTATGGTCCTTCCCATCTGTCAATAAGGCAACCTGAGCGTAGAAAATTCCGTATCATTACATAATCCCCAGGTTCAATGTCATGACAATTACTATCTGGCAAATCAGGAATCACTAACTTCAGATTGTCATTCTGATTCCTTAGCTGTTTACTCATGTTAACCAGGTATTTTACAGTCACTTCATTGTTACACTTCAAATCATCCTGAGGGTTAATCATAACATGCGGTTGTCGACCAAACAGAATTTCAAAGGGGGATAGATTAAGAGGGGACCTGGGAGTGGTTCTGATGCTGTATAGTACAATGGGTAAAGCTTCTGGCCATGTTAATCCTGTTTCTGCCATAACTTTGCTCAATTTATTTTTAATAGTGCTGTTCACTCTTTCTACTTTCGCACTCGCCTGGGGGCGGTACGGAGTGTGCAGCTTACTATCAATTCCCATCAACTTACACATTCCTTGAAAGACATCACCTGTAAAATGGGTACCCCTATCACTCTCAATTATTCTAGGGATACCGTATCTACACACAAATTCCTGCACAATTTTCTTAGCAGTAAACATAGCGGTATTTGTGGCCGCAGGAAATGCTTCGACCCAATTTGAAAACACATCTATACAAACAAGTACATATTTCAAATTTCGACAAGGGGGTAATTGTATAAAATCAATCTGTATTACCTGAAAAGGGCCGCCTGTAGGTGGGATATGAGATGGTTCGGTTGGTATTGCCTTTCCGATGTTCTTCCTCAAGCAGGTAAGGCATGACATTGCTCTCTTACCTGCATGGGATGAGAATCCTGGGGCGCACCAATATGCTCTTACCAACTTGCACATTCCCTCCTTGCCCAGATGAGTCAGCCCATGTGCTGCTTCAGCTAAACATGGAAGGTATGCTCTGGGTGCCACTGGTTTACCCTGTCCATCTGTCCAGAGTCCTGAGGACTCCTGGCCATATCCTTTTGACCTCCAAACTGCCTTTTCCTGTGTGGAACACAAATTTTGCATTTCACACAACTTCTGTGTGTTGATGGTATTGAATACCATCAATTGTGTGGTGTCTGTCTGTCTGGGGGTACCAGCTGCTAACTTAGCAGCTTCGTCTGCTCGGCTGTTACCAAGTGATACTGGGTCTTGGCTATATGTATGTGCTTTACACTTGATAACAGCCACTCTGTCGGGTTCCTGTATCGCTGTTAGAAGTCTTTTGATGTGAGCTGCATGCGCTATCGGTGTACCAGCTGCCGTCATGAAATTTCTGAGGTGCCATAGGGCTCCGAAATCATGGACTACCCCGAAGGCGTATCTAGAATCGGTGTAGATATTGGCTGACTTTCCCTTAGCCAATTCACATGCTCTGGTTAGGGCAACCAGTTCAGCAACCTGGGCTGAGTGAGGTGGGCCTAGCGGTTCTGCTTCTATGGTACCTTGGTCATCTACGACTGCGTATCCAGTACACAAGTCTCCCGAGTCCGTCTGTCTGTGACAACTACCGTCAGTGTAGAAAGTAAAATCTACATCTTCCAGTGGGTTGTCACTGATGTCAGGCCTTGCCGTGAAATTTTGGGTCAAATATTCCATACAATCATGTGTGTCATCCCTTGTATTAAATCCTCCTTCCCCATCACTCTCATCCTCCACCCTTTGTGCCTGTCCAGGCACACCTGGGAGATATGTTGCAGGATTTAATGCACTGCATCTCCTTATGGTGATGTTTACGGGGGCCATTAATGCCAATTCCCATCTTGTAAACCGCGCTGATGAGACGTGCCTGGTTTGGGCAGAATTCAGCAAGGCTGACACTGCATGTGGTGTATGAATTGTGAGGTTGTGTCCTAGCACTACATCTTCGCTTTTTGTAACTAGCAATGCTATCGCAGCGACACTTCGCAAGCATGTGGGGAGGGATCGCGCTACCGTGTCTAGCTGAGCGCTGTAGTATGCTACCGGCCTGCTGGTATCACCGTGCTTTTGGGTTAGGACGCCTGCCGCGCAACCAGCACTTTCTGTTCCGTACAGCTCAAAGGGTTTCCCATAGTCTGGCATACCTAATGCTGGTGCCTGCGTTAGGCACTGTTTGAGTCTCTCAAATGCCATCTCGGATTCGTCTGTATGCGAAATCCGATCAGGTTTGTTTGATGAAACCATCTCCTGCAAAGGTAATGCTAGAATGGAAAACCCTTGGATCCAGTTACGGCAATACCCACACATTCCTAAAAACGTTCTGATCTGTTGCTGGGTTTGTGGCAGGGTCATGTCTCTAATTGCTTGAATTCTATCAGCGGTCAGGTGTCTCAGTCCTTGTGTTAGACAGTGTCCCAGATATTTTACTTTCTCTGACGTCCTAGTGGATGCTGGGGACTCCGTCAGGACCATGGGGATTAGCGGCTCCGCAGGAGACAGGGCACAAAAATAAAGCTTTAGGATCAGGTGGTGTGCACTGGCTCCTCCCCCTATGACCCTCCTCCAAGCCTCAGTTAGGTTTTTGTGCCCGTCCGAGCAGGGTGCAATCTAGGTGGCTCTCCTAAAGAGTTGCTTAGAAAAAGTTTTTAGGTTTTTTATTTTACAGTGAGTCCTGCTGGCAACAGGCTCACTGCAACGAGGGACTTAGGGGAGAAGAAGTGAACTCACCTGCGTGCAGGATGGATTGGCTTCTTAGGCTACTGGACACCATTAGCTCCAGAGGGATCGAACACAGGCCCAGCCATGGAGTCCGGTCCCGGAGCCGCGCCGCCGACCCCCTTGCAGATGCCGAAAAGTGAAGAGGTCCAGAAACCGGCGGCAGAAGACTTTTCAGTCTTCATGAGGTAGCGCACAGCACTGCAGCTGTGCGCCATTGTTGTCACACACTTCACACCAGCGGTCACTGAGGGTGCAGGGCGCTGTGGGGGGCGCCCTGGGCAGCAATGAAATACCTATACTGGCTAAAAGATACATCACATATAGCCCCTGGGGCTATATGGATGTATTTAACCCCTGCCAGGTCTCAGAAAAACGGGAGAAGAAGCCCGCCGAAAAGGGGGCGGGGCCTATTCTCCTCAGCACACAGCGCCATTTTCCCTCACAGAAATGCTGGTGGGAAGGCTCCCAGGCTCTTCCCTGCACTGCACTACAGAAACAGGGTTAAAACAGAGAGGGGGGGCACTTATTTGGCGATATATATATATATATATATATATATATATATATATATATATATATATTAAGATGCTATAAGGGAAAAACACTTATATAAAGGTTGTCCCTGTATAATTATAGCGTTTTGGTGTGTGCTGGCAAACTCTCCCTCTGTCTCTCCAAAGGGCTAGTGGGGTCCTGTCCTCTATCAGAGCATTCCCTGTGTGTGTGCTGTGTGTCGGTACGTGTGTGTCGACATGTATGAGGACGATGTTGGTGAGGAGGCGGAGCAATTGCCTGTAATGGTGATGTCACTCTCTAGGGAGTCGACACCGGAATGGATGGCTTATTTAAGGAATTACGTGATAATGTCAACACGCTGCAAGGTCGGTTGACGACATGAGACGGCCGGCAAACCAATTAGTACCTGTCCAGGCGTCTCAAACACCGTCAGGGGCGTTAAAACGTCTTTTTACCTCAGACACGGACACTGACTCCAGTGTCGACGGTGAAGAAACAAACGTATTTTTCTTTTAGGGCCACACGTTACTTGTTAAGGGCAATGAAGGAGGTGTTACATATTTCTGATACTACAAGTACCACAAAAAAGGGTATTTTGTGGAGTGTGAAAAAACTACCTGTAGTTTTTCCTGAATCAGATAAATTAAATGAAGTGTGTGATGATGCGTGGGTTTCCCCCGATAGAAAATTATTGGCGGTATACCCTTTCCCGCCAGAAGTTAGGGCGCGTTGGGAAACACCCATTAGGGTGGATAAGGTGCTCACACGCTTATCAAAACAAGTGGCGGTACCGTCTCCAGATAGGGCCGCCCTCAAGGAGCCACCTGATAGGAGGCTGGAAAATATCCTAAAAAGTATATACACACATACTGGTGTTATACTGCGACCAGCGATCGCCTCAGCCTGGATGTGCAGCGCTGGGGTGGCTTGGTCGGATTCCCTGACTGAAAATATTGATACCCTTGACAGGGACAGTATTTTATTGACTATAGAGCATTTAAAGGATGCATTTCTATATATGCGAGATGCACAGAGGGATATTTGCACTCTGGCATCAAGAGTAAGTGCGATGTCCATATCTGCCAGAAGTTGTTTATGGACACGACAGTGGTCAGGTGATGCAGATTCCAAACGGCACATGGAAGTATTGCCGTATAAAGGAGAAAAAGACAACGTCTTTTCAGCCTCAGTCCTTTCGTCCCCATAAGGGCAAGCGGGCAAAAGGCCAGTCATATCTGCCATGGGATAGAGCAAAGGGAAGAAGACTGCAGCAGGCAGCCCATTCCCAGGAACAGAAGCCCTCCACCGCTTCTGCCAAGTCCTCAGCATGACGCTGGGGCCGTACAAGCGGACTCAGGTGCGGTGGGGGGTCGTCTCAAGAGTTTCAGCACGCAGTGGGCTCACTCGCAAGTGGACCCCTGGATCCTACAAGTAGTATCCCAGGGGTACAGATTGGAAATTCGAGACGTCTCCCCCTCGCAGGTTCCTGAAGTCTGCTTTACCAACGTCTCCCTCCGACAGGGAGGCAGTAGTGGAAACAATTCACAAGCTGTATTCCCAGCAGGTGATAATCAAAGTACCCCTCCAACAACAAGGAAAGGGGTATTATTCCACACTATATTATGGTACTGAAGCCAGACGGCTCGGTGAGATCTATTCTAAATCTGAAATATTTGAACACTTACATACAAAGGTTCAAATCAAGATGGAGTCACTCAGAGCAGTGATAGCGAACCAGGAAAAAGGGGACTATATGGTGTCCCGGGACAGATGCTTACCTCCATGTCCCAATTTGCCCTTCTCACCAAGGGTACCTCAGGTTCGTGGTACAGAACTGTCACTATCAGTTTCAGACACTGCCGGTTGGATTGTCCACGGCACCCCGGGTCCTTACCAAGGTAATGGCCGACATGATGATTCTTCTTCAAAGAAAATGGACGATCTCTTGATAAGGGCAAGGTCCAGAGAACAGTTGGAGGTCGGAGTAGCACTATCTCAAGTAGTTCTACGACAGCACGGGTGGATTCTAAATATTCCAAAACCGCAGCTGTTTCCGACGACACGTCTGCTGTTCCTAGGGATGATTCTGGACACAGTCCAGAAAAAGGTGTTTCTCCCGGAGAAGAAAGCCAGGGAGTTATCCGAGCTAGTCAGGAACCTCCTAAAACCAGGAAAAGTGTCAGTGCATCATTGCACAAGGGTTCTGGGAAAAATGGTGGCTTCTTACGAAGCGATTCCATTCGGCAGATTTCACGCAAGAACTTTTCAGTGGGATCTGCTGGACAAATGGTCCGGATCGCATCTGCAGATGCATCAGCGGATAACCTTATCGCCACGGACAAGGGTGTCTCTCTTCTGTGGTGGTTGCAGAGTGCTCATCTGTGAGAGGGCCGCAGATTCGGCATACAGGACTGGGTCCTGGTGACCACGGATGCCAGTCTGAGAGGCTGGGGAGCGGTCACACAGGGAAGAAACTTCCAGGGAGTATGGTCAAGCCTGGAGATGTCTCTTCACATAAATATACTGGAGCTAAGAGCGATTTACAATGCTCTAAGCCTGGCAAAACCCCTGCTTCAGGGTCAGCCGGTATTGATCCAGTCGGACAACATCACGGCAGTCGCCCACGTAAACAGACAGGGCGGCACAAGAAGCAGGAGAGCAATGGCAGAAGCTGCAAGGATTCTTCGCTGGGCGGAAGATCATGTGATAGCACTGTCAGCAGTGTTCATTCCGGGAGTGGACAACTGGGAAGCAGACTTCCTCAGCAGACACGATCTACACCCGGGAGAGTGGGGACTTCATTCAGAAGTCTTCCACATGATTGTGAACCGTTGGGAAAAACCAAAGGTGGATATGATGGCGTCTCGCCTCAACAAAAAACTGGACAGGCATTGCGCCAGGTCAAGAGACCCTCAGGCAATAGCTGTGGACGCTCTGGTAACACCGTGGGTGTTCCAGTCAGTGTATGTGTTTCCTCCTCTGCCTCTCATACCAATAGTACTGAGAATTATACGGCAAAGGGGAGTAAGAACGATACTCGTGGCTCCGGATTGGCCAAGAAGAACTTGGTACCCGGAACTTCAGGAGATGCTCACGGAAGATCCGTGGCCTCTACCTCTAAGACGGGACCTGCTTCAGCAGGGACCGTGTCTATTCCAAGACTTACCGCGGCTGCGTTTGACGGCATGGCGGTTGAACGCCGAATTCTAAGGAAAAAAGGCATTCCGGAAGAGGTCATTCCTACACTGGTAAAAGCCAGGAAGGAGGTGACTGCACAACATTATCACCGCATTTGGAGAAAATATGTTGCGTGGTGTGAGGCCAGGAAGGCCCCACGGAGGAATTTCAATTGGGTCGATTCCTACATTTCCTGCAAACAGGATTGTCTATGGGCCTCAAATTGGGGTCCATTAAGGTTCAAATTTCGGCCCTGTCGATTTTCTTCCAGAAAGAATTGGCTTCAGTTCCTGAAGTCCAGACTTTTGTAAAAGGAGTACTACATATACAGCCCCCGGTTGTGCCCCCAGTGGCTCCGTGGGACCTTAATGTAGTTTTGGATTTTCTCAAATCCCATTGGTTTGAGCCACTCAAATCGGTGGATTTGAAATATCTTACATGGAAAGTAACCATGCTACTGGCCCTGGCTTCAGCCAGGAGAGTGTCAGAATTGGCGGCTTTATCGTATAAAAGCCCATATCTGATTTTCCATTCGGACAGGGCAGAACTGCGGACGCGTCCTCAGTTTCTGCCTAAGGTGGTGTCAGCGTTTCACCTGAACCAGCCTATTGTGGTGCCTGCGGCTACTAGCGATTTGGAGGATTCCAAGTTGCTGGACGTTGTCAGGGCATTGAAAATATATATTTCAAGGACGGCTGGAGTCAGAAAATCTGACTCGCTGTTTATACTGTGTGCATCCAACAAGCTGGGTGCTCCTGCTTCTAAGCAGACGATTGCTCGTTGGATTTGTAGCACAATTCAACTTGCACATTCTGTGGCAGGCCTGCCACAGCCTAAATCTGTCAAGGCCCATTCCACAAGGAAGGTGGGCTCATCCTGGGCGGCTGCCCGAGGGGTCTCGGCATTACAACTCTGCCGAGCAGCTACGTGGTCGGGGGAGAACACGTTTGTAAAATTCTACAAATTTGATACCCTGGCTAAAGAGGACCTGGAGTTCTCTCATTCGGTGCTGCAGAGTCATCCGCACTCTCCCGCCCGTTTGGGAGCTTTGGTATAATCCCCATGGTCCTGACGGAGTCCCCAGCATCCACTAGGACGTCAGAGAAAATAAGATTTTACTTACCGATAAATCTATTTCTCGTAGTCCGTAGTGGATGCTGGGCGCCCATCCCAAGTGCGGATTGTCTGCAATACTTGTACATAGTTATTGTTACAAAAAAATCGGGTTGTTATTGTTGTGAGCCGTCTGTTCAGAGGCTCCTACGTTTGTCATACTGTTAACTGGGTTCAGATCACAAGTTGTACGGTGTGATTGGTGTGGCTGGTATGAGTCTTACCCGGGATTCAAAATCCTTCCTTATTGTGTACGCTCGTCCGGGCACAGTATCCTAACTGAGGCTTGGAGGAGGGTCATAGGGGGAGGAGCCAGTGCACACCACCTGATCCTAAAGCTTTATTTTTGTGCCCTGTCTCCTGCGGAGCCGCTAATCCCCATGGTCCTGACGGAGTCCCCAGCATCCACTACGGACTACGAGAAATAGATTTATCGGTAAGTAAAATCTTATTTTAGGCTGGCATAATTGTAATTTGTCTTTGGAAACTTTGTGTCCTGTGTCTGAAAGATGAAACAGGAGCTGTTTCGTATCTCTCAGGGACGCTTCCAGTGACTCTGAACACAGTAGTAAATCGTCCACACACTGTATCAATATTGATCTACTCTCTGGTTGGAAAGACTGTAAACAATCATGCAAAGCCTGTGAAAATATACTTGGACTGTCTATGAAACCTTGTGGTAATCGAGTCCATGTGTATTGGACTCCTCTGTATGTAAATGCAAACAAATATTGGCTGTCAGGATGCAGGGGCACCGAGAAAAAGGCGGAGCAGAGGTCAATAACAGTGAAAAATTTCGCAGTGGGAGGGATCTGCATAAGGATGACAGCTGGATTTGGCACTACGGGGAACTGACTCTCAACTATTTTGTTAATCCCCCTTAGATCCTGTACTAGCCTGTAACCCCTCCCCCCACTCTTTTTCACAGGGAAGATGGGACTATTGGCAGTGCTGGATGTTCTTACCAGGATGCCCTGTTGTAGCAAGCGCTCTATTACGGGGTATACTCCTAATTCCACCTCTGAGGGTATTGTGGGATTTTTGGAGCTATCCTACCATCTTTTACTTGCACAACTACTGGAGCTACGTTTGCCATTAATCCAGTGTCTTGTCCATCTTTAGTCCAAAGTGACTCTGGTATTTGGGATGTCATTTCTTCTACCTGGGATGGATTCCTATTTATCATAACAGTATGTGACATTAATTTTGATGGGGAGTCTAGCATGTCTCGCACTTCCTGAGCGTGATTCTCAGGTATGTCTAAGAATACACCTTCAGGAGTGCAATAAATGACGCACCCCATTTTACACAATAAATCTCTTCCCAGGAGATTAGTCGGTGCCGATGCCGCCAGCAAAAAGGAATGCTTTGTATGCAAAGGCCCTATTGTAATCTCTGCTGGTTTGCTAACAGGGTAGTGCTGGACTACTCCCGTTACTCCCATGGCTGGAATTGTCTTACCAGTGGTTCTCATGCCCACTGTCGAATTTATCACTGATTTGGCCGCCCCCGTATCTACAAGGAAGTTTAATGATTTACCAGCTACATCAATTGTGACCTCGGGTTCACTTCCAAGGCTTGCAATCAATTTCACTGGCTGCAGATTACAGGTATGGCCACACCCCTATTGGGTATGGTGACCTCCCTGAATCACGCTGGCAGCAACTACTTGAGAAGGGGGTAAATGGGAACTACCAGAGACTTGCCAGTCTCTTTTTGGGGGATACCTTTTTGTTTCCCCTGCATGTGGCTCATGACTCTGTCCCTGCGGTCCCTGATCCCAATTTCGTGTCATGTCGTTGTCTAGGGGGTTGATATGATTTTTGTGTGTTTTTCACTCTACAGTCTCGTGCAAAATGTCCCTCTCTATGACAGGAATAACAAGTTACCACATTTGACTTACCCACAGGGTTTGGAGATTTATACAAAGGTGGCCTTGTGGTCAGGGCCTGTATACTTACGGCCATTAACTTATCACTTTGTGACTCCCTGTGTCTGGTGATATTCCGATCGTGATCAATAGCGGCCTCTCTCAAAGTAGCCACCGACAGACCTCGCCAACATGGTTGCGTGGTCTGTACCCTTGTCTTCAACACCTCTTTTAAACCATCCATTAACACAGATACTGCTACCTCTCTATGATTTGCATTTGTCTTAATGCCTGTGTATTTAGCCATTTCCAGTAGTGCCCTGTGAAAATAGTCAGCAGCTGTTTCTGCCTCTTTTTGCTTAATGGAGAAAATTTTGTTCCATTTAACTACAGCTGGAAAATACTCTTTTAACTGTAAATTTATCCTCTTTACATTGTCTTGGTTGTACACATCCGTAAGGGGTACATCTTCATCTAATTTACAGTCAGCTAAGAATTGTGCTGAGTCGACATTGGAGGGTAAACATGCCCTCAGCAATATCTGCCAGTCTTTGTTATTGGGCTCTACAGTATTCCCTAGATCTCTAATGTATTTCTGGCTAGCAACTAGATCCTTCCTAGGATCAGGGAATTCAGACACTATTGTTCTTAATTCCATTCGGGAAAACGGGCAGTGCATGGCAATGTTTCTGACAGGAGTGACTCCTGAAGTGTCCGTCTTCCCATTTGGCACTGCTATTACCCTAACGGGATTAAGTCTACTAACATCATTCTGAATAGATTCTACAGCTTGTGGTGAAATGGTTTCAGCATAGTGTATGGTGCCGTACTTACCCGTTGATACGACCTCACCTGTCCCTCCGCTAGGGGCCTTGGATACTAATCTTACGGGTTGGGTCGTGCCCACTGCTGTTTCTGATATGGTGGCTGCTAGAGAGAGTGCCGATAGTGTTGTTGACTCGTCCTCTTGATCACACTCCTGGGGAAAGTTTAAAACAGGGTACAACTTGCACGGGTTAATATTTGCATTACTCATCTTATTCATATTATCCTTAACATTTATACAGTTACTAAGTGCCTGTTTATTACACATTAGTGCGTCATTCTCTGCAACCAACTTCTCTCCCGTTATGTAAGGTGGCGGTGGTGCCGTAGCTATCAGTTTCCTGATAGGGTTAGATCCAGCCGCCTGAGCCAATCCTCTCTGAATTTCACCCTCCTGTTGCCATAACTGTAAGTAGTCATAATGTTTGATCCGTCTCTTTGTTGATTTAATGAGACATATCCTTCTCCTAAGATTTTGTAACACACCTGGGCTAAAACTACCTACCCGGGGAAACTTCTCCCCGTCATGCACAGTCATTCTTTCCCATTCATCACATAAAACCTCTGTGTGTGAACCGTATTTTTCACACATTACATACCTTGCCGACCCGATTGGCCGGTTTACTGAATCAACCCGAACCGAGGTTGATCGCCCCCTACCTGAACAACTGGCCCCCATACTTGCAGGTGTTGCTTTCACTACCTCTGACCTTCAAATCAGGGTCTTCAGCGAACCCTTACAAAACCAAGATGTTCGGGGTAGGCCGACGGTGGCAGTTTACCGAGTACTCCACTCACTCGCCCACGCCGACCAATACGCCCACACACTGCCTTAGCGCTTGCGTACTCGACCTAGGGCCCCTGCGACCTGAACCGCTATTTACTGGAACCTGCGAGTGTGATCCGAAGAGCACTTAACCCTTTCCAGTGACTATTGGTTGCTGGATAGTTCCTGAGTGACCAGCGAACCTCCCTTAAAATAAAAAAAATTACACAAATCACGTTAGAGTGTACAAATAGCGTTTATGACCCCTTTCGTACGCAAATGGTACTGGTCAGGTTACTAACTAATGCACACAATTACGTGCGGTACAATCGTTCTGCACATAAGCAACTAATCTTATGTGCGGAGCGACCAGTGGAATCGAAAATTGCGGCTGCGAATTCCTTCAGCCAGAGCTTTAATGGCCTTTATGGGTTTTGCACCAACCCCCTGGGTTGTGCTCTTTTCTATCTATAGTAGACTTCTTAGTCTGCTGTACCTAGACCTCCTGGTCTGTTCCGGACCTCCTGGTCTGTGCTACAGTAGACCTCCTGGTCTGCTATACTCTAATGCTCAAATTTATGTTTAACAAGGGATGCCTCCCCAGCCAACATGCACGTCACTTACATGTATGTACCTCACGAGAACTCGACTTCTTGTGGTTCAACCCAAAAATTGTAAAAACTTATATATGCAAACACTCACCACATGTACACTTTAATTTTATTTCTGCGCAGAAATTCCTTTCATTCAGTAAATAGTCTAGACCAGATGAGTCGCAAATTGGAGAAGGATCTATTAGCTTAAAATTTTGGACACTAAAATTGACTTGCGCTATTTATCGCGTTGCCTCCTTTTTGCCTGTTAAAAATAATACTACCGTGTGTTTTGAATTATGTGGGCGTACCCGGACGCTCCGTTGCGTAATATACGCTACGTGCGTCGGCCTTTGTGTTGGGTACACTAGTCTCACCCTTTTGTTAGAGACACGTGTATGCCAGCCAGATATGTCCACAGAAATACAATTAACACGTTTATCAATGTAGATGATCTTTAATTGTATTCATCTACCGAGCACCACACAGGTCTCTCAAAGCTGTGTGCGTGCTTTACAAATTACCCCTTAATGTATTACTTTTACTCTTTAACTACTAATAGCAACAAATCTTTCCTAGCACGTTATCAATTGTGAAATGGCAAACAGGAGAGTGATATGTGAAAATACACAAATGAAAAGAAATGCAGATATATGCGTGCGTGCGTACGCAAGACAGAACAGAAAAAAAAACAGTTTTAAAAGATACTAGCGTATTGTTCTTACCTCCGGTTCCGGATTCCTTCAGCACCCTTTACTAAGCGAAGCAGACGCTTATCGGGTCAGCACTACGAGGAATATTACCTCCCGCCCTTTGCTGATCGATAATGTCTGCTGAAATTACCTAGTGCAGATATGTGAAGGACGGACGAGCCGCCAATTGATGAAGCCTAATATTTTCTTACTGAAAACCCTCTAAAAGGTTAAAGAACACAGTACGCTATTGGCGTATGGAATACCTTAAGGGTACGCACGTTGCGTATCTAACGCTTAGCCGTGGTCGAGACGCACGAGCGGCACGTTCGCTCACGGCTTAGAGCGTACAGGCAAGCACGCTATAGGCTGCCGACTAACGTAATGATACGCTATCAGCGTAGCGGATGCTTGGGACCACGAGGAGATCACAAGCGGCGCTGACGCTCACAGTGTTAAACCTTTTTAACTATACCATAAACAATGTACATATACTGTAAACCCTTTTGCAGTGATAAGATGTAAATGCAACACAGTGTAACCTTGTTAGTTTAAAAGCTGTATGAGCGTGTGTGACGCTCAGAGAACCCCTTAGCAATATAATAAACAGTCAAATACCGGTCTAAGGGTCTAACGCCTTTTAAGGAAATGAATGAACGTTCAAAAAGAATAATACAATACAAGTTATACACTACCAAAATAACATAGAATATCTAACCAAGTAACTACACATAAAATACAATAAAGATACAATTACTTTTAAAGGGGGAGGAGAGAGAGAGAGAGAGAGAGAGAGAGAGAGAGAAAAACGAGAGAGAATGGCTTATAACAATAAAGACAATATGATTGCAGAGAAACTTACGCACAAAGGGAAACAATCGCATGCGCCTTCTGGATATCCAGCTCCCGATTATCAGCAATGAGAACCGTTGAAGAGAATAGAGAGCTGGCCCAGATCGGCTTGTCCTTTTATACACTACACACAATACAGTACAATGGTCCCTATATTCTTATTGTTCATTGGACACAGGAATTCGTCTTCGCATTATAACAAAAGGTCATAGGTTGATTCATACAGGTGGGCTGTGACTATTTCCAACTGCTCAGGTGGGTGGGAAACTAGGTTTCCCGCCGCATGGATAATAAAGTGCAAATAATAGTAAATGTCCATAAACTTCTTATGTCCATAACTATTCGCACGAGCGATTAATCTGCTTCAAACCAACACCGGAATATTGCTAATTAAATACTCTTCCGATGGATACTAAACACCACTGTATAACCCCTGTCTGACCCTTCGTATCAAACAAAGAGGGATCTCTTTGTCTATGAACATGCTACATTAACTAAACTTTCAGATTATATCAAAGGGACTATAAACTACAAAATACATTATATGGTTAAAATATGTAACGATTGAGTCGCCCGCTAGACGCACATAAACTCTACCGTAAATGCGCATACCGTGCGCCTGCGGGTGCACGCAACAGCGAGTATGCGCACGCACGGGAGAGCCCATGCACTCGCAGCAGGCACTCGCATGAGGTGCATATATGGCAGTGTGTAGCGTGATATTTTTCTGACTTTGACAGATGGCTTACCGTAGATCAGCAAATCTAAAGCAGCTTCTGTTGAGACCTATGGCCAGTGATGAGGGACTACGGAGCACTACTTGGCTACATGAAAGACGCCCTGGATGCTTCAAGTGCACGGGTTGTACCGCTTGTAGGGCCATGTTGACTGGCCCATTTTTTTCCACACCCACACTCTGGTCGACCTATAGCCATAAAATACAGGCTCCACTGTGCTATGGATCATTTGATCTATATCTTGACTTGCCCCTGCGGGCTTTATTACGTAGGCATGACTACGAGACGCTTCCGGGACCGTATGGCGAACCACAGGACATCGATACATCAGGCGATTGCCACGGGGACAGCAACACTACCAGTGGCCAGACACTTTATGACATTAAGACATCAGGTCTCTTACCTAAGGTCTAAATTGATTGATTGGATCCCCCCACCCCCTCGGGGTGGTGATCGTGCTCTTGCACTAAGAAAGAGGGAGAGCCTGTGGATATATAAACTTGACACAATAGCCCCGAGGGGTATGAATGAAAACAACCCTCTGTCAATGTTTTTGAAATAATTGTATTTATTTTTCTTACACTGCATGTCCTTACCCTATACGTTTGCATAGCCCACAATACTGCTGGTATTATAATTTGTCACTATTTGTAATGCTCATATTGATCTACAATATTAGCTTATTTACTTTATGGTTTATGTATATCCTTCTGAGTTGCTTCACCGGCCTCTGCTATACCCTAACTGCAGCTTTTATTATCTAACTCGGTGATTCAATGCGCCCTACGGGCGCTCTTCACACCGTCGTTAGGGGCTACGCCCCGTTAACCTCTGCACACCTTTGGACATACGCAGGCCGGTAGATAACAGAATCAGAAACGCAGGGCAGTATAGAGGGCATACAGAAATGGTGTCCGGTTGAGAAAAGATAGAGAGGCGTGGGGGGGAGGGGAGAAAGGGAATGTACAGAAACGCTGTGCGATCGGTAAAGGATAGGAAGAGTCAGGGTGGTAGGGAGAGGATAAAGAGAGGCAAGGTGTTAGACAGAAAATACCGTTGCAAGAGGCTACGACCTGTTAACCCCTGCACGGGCTTCAGCTGTGCTATAATTGTTATATGGAGTATTACCTGCAAAAAAGTTTATTCTATTGGGTAAATATTGCAAGGGGGAAGGGTGTGCGATTGTCAAGGGGGCGTAGCCATTTGTGAAGGCGTAAAGAGTGGCCGCAGGGCACAATGAATAACATAGTGTAGTATATACTGCTAGTGTATGCAGCGCAGCTTATACACACAGTGGCCACAGGTATCAGAGCCGCGTATACACACAATGGACACAGGTTGCTGAGCTGCTTATACACACAATGGCCACAGGTAACGGAGCCATGTATCCACACAGTGGCCAGAGGTAGCAGGGCAGCTTATACACACAATACCCACAGGTAGCAGAGCCGCTTATACACACAATACCCACAGGTAGCAGAGCCGCTTATACACACAATGTCCACAGGTAGCAGCGCAGCTTATACACACAGTGGCCACAGGTATCAGAGCCACGTATCCACACAGTGGCCAGAGGTAGCAGGGCAGCTTATACACACACACAATACCAACAGATAGCAGAGCCGCTTATACACACAGCGGCCACAGGTAGCAGAGCCGCTGATACACACAGTGCCCACAGATAGCAGAGCCGCTGAGACACACAGTGCCCACAGGTAGCAGAGACGTTGATACACACAGTGCCCACAGGTAGCAGAGACGTTGATACACAACGTGCCCACAGGTAGTAAAGCAGTTTATACACACAATGACCACAGGTAGCAGTGGTGTTTATACACACATTGGCCCCCGGTAGCAGTGCCACTTCTACACACAATTTCCATAGGTAACAGAGGCACTTATACACAAAGTGGCCACAGGTAGCTGAGCCGCTTATACACACAATGGCCACAGGTAGCAGCACCACTTATACACACAAGGGCCACTTTTAGCAGCACCGCTTATACACACAATGGCCACTGGTAGCACCACCACTTATACACTCAATGGCCATTGGTACCAGAGCTGCGTATACACACAGTGGCCACAGGGAGCTGTGCCACTTATATACAATGACCACAGGTAGCAGTGTCGCTTAGACACATAATGGCCACAGTATTACTTTTGTTTCATTAATCCAATGTCCATTGGTAGCAACTATACTCACAGAAGTTCAGTGTGTGTGTGGGGGGTTTGGAAAGAGGGTGGGTTCAGTGAGGTGGAGGTGCCTATCCATGCCGCTGATCACCCCGATTCAGGGAATCACTTGTAGCGGCTGTGGATGGTGTCCAAGGTGCTACGTGTGGTGGAGGGGTGGGTGCGGGAGGGGGTCCAGAGGTGTTGCGGGTGGTGGAGGGGTGGGTGCAGTGGCACAGATGGCGGAAAGGGTGCAGAGGTGCTGTAGGTGGGGGAGGTGTGGAGGGGCGTGGATGGGGAGGGGGTCTAGAGGTGCTGCGGGTGGGGGGTGCGGGTGCAGAAGGGGAGTGTAGATGCTGTTGGTGGGGGAGGGGTGGGTGGCTGTGGATGAAGGAGGGGGTCTGGAGGTGGTGTGCATGGGGGAGGGGCGATGTAGTGGGGGGGTGTATGGGGATGTGGGGTTGCAGGGGGGTGTCTGTCTGCAGTTGAATGCATTGTGATGTCACAGAGTTACTGGTTAGCTGCCTGAAGCTGAATGCATTGTGATGTCAATGACGTACTGTCTAGCTGCCTGCAGCTGAATACATTTGGATGTCACAGAGGTACTGTCTAGCTGCCTGCCGCTGAGCACATTGTGATGTCTGAGTTATGCTGTCTAGCTGACTGCATTGTGTTGTCACAGATGTACTGGTTAGCTGCCTGCAGTTGAGTGCATTGTGATGTCACGGTGGTACAGTCTAGCTGCCTGCAGCTGAATGCATTGTAATGTCACTGATGTGCTGTCTCCACCTGAATGCATTGTGATGTCACAGAGGTACTGTCTAGCTACCAGCCGTTGAATGCATTGTGATGTCACAGTGGTACTGTCTAGCTGCCTGCAGCTGAATGAATTGTGATGTCATAGAGGTACTGTTTAGCTGCCTGCAGCTGAATGCATTGTGATGGCACAGAGGTACTGTCTAGCTGCCTGCAGTTGAATGCATTGTGATTTCACAGTGGTACTGTCTAGCTGCCTGCAGATGAATGAATTATGATGTCATAGAGGTACTGTTTAGCTGCCTGCAGCTGAATGCATTATGATGTCACAGAGGTACTGTTGAGCTGCCTGCCCTGTAAAATTTTATAGAAGTGGCCTGACATGGGCAGCACAGAGGTATGTTATTCCGCGTAGTCATGGCAGCATCACTGGATGGCAAAGTTGCTGTACTGCAGGGATGGAGACAATGCAGATTTAAGGGCTGTTTGTCATGTAAGGGGTATAGCCAAAAGACAACACACAAAAACAGACCCCACAAACTTGCCGGCCTTCCAGGAATCTTACTGGTGAGCCCTGTGGCCAATCCGCCACTGGTACTGTCTACCAACGTGCAGCTGAATGCATTGTGATGTCACAGAGGTACTGTCTAGCTGCCTGCTGCTTCATGTCTTGTGAAGTCAGTGGTACTGGTTAGCTGCCTGCAGCTGAAGGCATTGTGATGTCACAGTGGTTTTGCCTAGCTGCCTTCAGCTGAATGCATTGTTTTGTCACAGTGGTACTGTCTAGCTGCAGCTGAGTCCATTGTGATGTCGTGGAAGTACTGTTTAGCTCTCTGCAGCTTAATGTATTGTGATGTCACAGAGGTATTGTCAAGCTGCCTGCAGCTGAATACATTGTGATGTCACAGTCGTACTGTCTAGCTGCCTGCAGCTGAATGCATTGTGATGTTATAGTGGTACTGTCTAGCTGCCTGCAGCTGAAGGCATTCTGATGTCACAGAGGTTCTGTTTGTCTGCACTTGAATGTATTGTGATGTCACAGTGGTATTGCCTAGCTGCCTGCAGCTGAATGCATTGTCATGTCACAGTGATGCTGTCTAGCTGTCTGCAGCTGCATTGTGATGTCACAGAGTTACTGGTTAGCTGCCTGCAGCGGAATGCATTGTGATGTCACAGTGGTACAGTCTAGCTACCTGCAGCTGAATGCATTGTAATGTCACTAAGGTGCTGTCTCCACCTGAATGCATTGTGATGTCACAGTGGTACTGTCTAGCTGCCTGCAGCTGAATGCATTGTGATGTCATAGATGTACTGTTTAGCTGCCTGCAGCTGAATGCATTGTCATGTCACAGAGGTACTGTTGATCTGCAGGCCCTGTAAAGTTTTATAGAAGTGGCTTGATATAGGCAGCACAAGAGGTATAATATATTGTGTAGCCATGGCAGCATCACTGGATGGCAGAGATGCTGTACTGCAGGGATGGAGACAATGCAGAGTTGAGGGCTGTTTGTCATGTGAGGGGTAGGGCCACATGAAAACACACAAAACAGGCCC
The DNA here is from genome assembly GCF_028390025.1 of Pseudophryne corroboree. Lineage (NCBI taxonomy): Eukaryota > Metazoa > Chordata > Amphibia > Anura > Myobatrachidae > Pseudophryne > Pseudophryne corroboree. The sequence goes on along the minus strand of NC_086454.1, from coordinate 149,146,857 downwards.
CACATAAATGTCAGACTACCAGGAATCTTATTAGTGAGCCATATGGACAATCCGCCCCTGGGAACTGCCTAGCTGCCTGCATCTGATTGCATTGTGATGTCACAGAGGTAATGTCTATCTCCCTGCACCTGAATGCATTGTGATGTCACATTGGTACTGTCTAGCTGAAAGATAAAATTTGAGAAACGACTCCATGCGCACAGAAGCGGCCTGCCAGTTGAACATTCCTAAAGGTATCCTTCACGGTTCACCAATTGTGCAAAACCAGAAAAAAATTGAGAGACAACTTAACCAGCGCTTCTTTGTAGATTCAGTGATCACTTAGTTCTCATTTATCATCTCCGTTTATTATATAAAATGAGATAAAAACAGGGAACATATAGTGTAATACAGTTTAATAAAATAGACGAATACCACATACAATTTCACTAAAATAATATAGCAGTCATATAAATGAGGCAAAATCCATAAACTGGAGGCTTGTCAGTCATTACAAACAGAGGGTGATTACCAGGTTTGTTGGAACTGTGATCAGACAGTTCATTGACAGCGCACACAAGTGTTTAGGGGGATCCCGGGACTTCCCCACAAGAGCACCAGGTTGCTTCCACCAGGGTCACGCTTTGCTGGGTCTGGCTGGAGCGCCTCCTCACGACGCATTTCTACCCCTGACTGGGGTCTTTTTCAAGGTGTAAAAAAAGGAATACTCCGTTTTGCCTCAAGTCCATATTTAAATAATCATTGTCCAATTGTATCGTTCCGTGCACAGCTGAACCCTGTACATCATTTACTACAAGTCCCATGGTTCCCTGCCGTGCACGGACTTCCTGTACAGCAGCTTCCGTGTATACAGGGTACCATGGCAACCTAGGAATCCCGAACGCAGTCGGGCGCCTGTTGCCGATACATCACTTCCGCCCTACGTCCACTCCACGGCTATTCGTATTTTAGTTGATAACATCATTTACTGTTTTCTCTATAGCAAATTTGTTTTATAAGGTCCTTTATGGTTTGGATATATTTCTCATTCATTTTAATACGTGCAAAGTCCGCGTGTGGCGATACGTCACTTACGGTCACGCTTTATGTAAACAAACTGCTGTCACAGGTATAATTCTCATCATAAGAGACATCTAAAAAAATGGGATAACATTATACACATATATATTCAATCAGAGACAACTAATAAAGATCTAGTGGCTAAAATCAATTACCTACAGCTGTCTGCATCTGAATGCATTGTGATGTCACGGTGGTACTGTCTAGCTGTCTGCATCTGACTGCATTGTGATGTCACTGAAGTACTGTCTAGCTGTCTGCACCTGAATGCATTGTGATGGCACAGAGGTACTGCCTATCTGCCTTTAGCTGAATGCATTGTGATGTCACAGTAATACTGTCTAGATGCATGTAGCTGAATGCATTATGATGTCACAGAGGTACTGGTTTGCTGCCTGCAGCTGAATTCTTTGTGATGTCACAGTGTTACTGTCTAGCTGCCTGCAGCTGAATACACTGTGATGTCACAGAGGTATTCTTTGGATGCCTGCAGCTGAATACATTGTGATGTCACAGTGGTACTGTCTAGCTGCCTGCAGATGAAGGCATTGTGATGTCACAGTGGTACTGTCTAGCTGCCTGCAGCTGAAGGCATTGTGATGTCACAGTGGTACAGTCTAGCTGCCTGCAGCTGAAGGCATTGTGATGTCACAGTGGCACTGTCTAGCTGCCTGCAGCTGAATGCATTGTGATGTCACAGAGGTACTATCTAGCTGTTTGCACTTGAATGCATTGTGATGGCACAGAGGTACTGTCTAGCTGTCCGAACTTAAATGCATTCTGATGGGACAGTGGTACTGTCTAGCTGCCTACAGCTGAAGGCATTGTTATGTCACAGAGGTACTGGTTAGGTGCCTGCAGCTGCATGTATTGTGATGTCACAGAGGTACTGGTTAGCTACCTGAAGCTGAATGCATTGTGATGTTATGGTGGTACTGTCTAGCTGCCTGCAGCTGAATACATTGTGATATCACAGGGGTACTGTCTAGCTTCCTGCAGCTGAGCACATTGTGATGTCACAGAGGTACTGGTTTGCTGCCTGCAGCTAAATGTATTGTGATGTCACAGTGTTACTGTCTAGCTAACTGCAGCTGAATACGTTGTGATGTCACAAAGGTACTCTCTGGATGCCTGCAGCTGAATGCATTGTGATGTCACAGAGGTACTATCTAGCTGTCTGCACTTGAATGCATTGTGATGGCACAGAGGTACTGTCTAGCTGTCCGAACTTCAATGCATTGTGATGGGACAGAGGTACTGTCTATCTGCCTGCAGCTGAATGCATTGTGATGTCACAGTAAGACTGTCTAGCTGCGTGCAGCTGAATGCATTGTGATGTCACAGAGGTACTCTCTGGAAGCTGGCAGCTGAATACATTGTGATGTCACAGTGGTACTGTCTAGCTGCCTGCAGCTGAAGGCACTGTGATGTCAGTGGTACTGTTTAGCTGCCTGCAGCTGAAGGCATTTTGATGTCACAGAGGTACTATCTAGCTGTCTGCACTTGAATGCATTGTGATGGCACAGAGGTACTGTCTAGCTGTCCGAACTTCAATGCATTGTGATGGGACAGTGGTACTGTCTAGCTGCCAGCAGCTGAAGGCATTGTGATGTCATAGTGGTACTGTCTACCTGCCTGCAGCTGATGGCATTGTTATGTCACAGTGGTACTGTTTAGGTGCCTGCAGCTGAATGCATTGTCTAGCGGCCTGCAGCTGATAGTACATCTGTGACATCACAATACAATCTAGCTGTCTGCACTTGAATGCATTGTGATGGCACAGTGGTACTGTCTAGCTGTCTGAACTTCAATGCATTGTAATGGGACAGAGGTACTGTCTATCTGCCTGCAGCTGAATGCATTGTGATGTCAGTTGTACTGTTTAGCTGCCTGCAGCTGAAGGCATTTGATGTCACAGAGGTACCGTTTAACTTCCTGCAGCTGAATACATTGTGATGGCACGGAGGTACTGTCTAGCTGTCTACACCTGAATGCATTGTGATGTCAAAGTGGTACTATCTACCTGCCTGCAGCTGAATACATTTTGATGTCACAAAGGTACTCTCTGGATGCATGCAGCTGCATCCATTGTGATGTCACAGTGGACCTGTCAAGCTGTCTGCAGCTGAATGCATTGTGATGTCACAGAGTTACTGTCTAGCTGTTTGCAGCTGAATGCACAATGATGTTACAGTGGTATTCTAGCTGCCTGCAGCTGAATGCATTGTGATGTCACAGTGCTGCTGTCTAGCTGTCTGTAGCTGACTGCACTGTAATGTCACTGAGGTGCTGTCTTCACCTGAATGCATTGTGATGTCACATAGGTACTGTCTAGCTGCCTGCAGCTGAATGCATTGTGGTGTCACAGAAGTACTGTCGAAGTACCTTCAGCTGAGTGCATTGTGGTGTCACAAACGTACTGTCAAGCTGCCTGCCCTGTATAATTTTGTATAAGTGGCCTGACATGGGCAGCACAAGAGGTATATCATACCGTGTAGCCATGGCATTATCTCTTGATGGCAGAGTTGCTGTACTGCAGGGATGGGTTCAATGCAGTGTACTGAGGGCCTAATTCAGATCTGATTGCAGCAGTAAATTTGTTAGCTAATTGGCAATACCACGTGCACTGCAGGAGGGGGGGGGGGGGGGGGCAGATATAAAATTTGCAGAGAGAGTTAGATTTGAGTGTGGTGTGTTCAAACTGAAATCTAAATTGCAGTGTAAAAATAAGGCAGCCAGTATTTACCCTGCACAGAAACAAAATAACCCACCCAAATCTAACTCTCTCTGCACATGTTATATCTGCCCCCCACCCCACTGCAGTGCACATGGTTTTTCCCATTAGCTAACAAATTTGCAATCAGATCTGATTTAGGCCCTGAGTGTGGTGGGCTGTCTGTCATGTGAGGGGTGGGGCCACATGACAACACACAACACAGACCACACAAACTTGGCAGTCTACCAGGAATCTTCCTGGGGAGCCCTATGGCCAATCAGCCCCTGATGCCGCTCCTTGAACTATCCCAGCTAAGGCTTATGCACTCAGCTTTGGCAAACACCAGCACAGCACACAAAAGGTTCATGTGACCATGCTGACCAATAGAAAGCTGTAAGTCTACTCAGTCACTTTTCCCTCTCCCACAATACAGATCAGATGTTGCCATGTATGGCCATATCTGCTCCCAGCATAGTTGCTACCACCATGTGTAACACCCTGATATATTAAAATATACAGTTCTGCTAATAATAAATTAATATGTTAAATGCTATATAGAAAAGTGATTATTGAAGATATTTTTAACTGTGGATCCCTCATAGAGGGGAATATAACAGAGGGAGAGGTAATCAATAAAATATTCCCCCTCATGCATAGCCAGATTAAGGGGGAGAAACAGGGCATACTGTACCCCAGGCCCCTTTGTCAGGGGGCCCCACAGCCAGAGCACACTGACATCACTAGCTTTCGCTCTTAAGCAGCAGCAGAACCAGCAGCCAGATTGCGAGCAGGATAGTATGCAGTTCAGGCAGAGACACAGGAATATCATGTTTCATGACCTACTGACAGAGCTTTCTGACCAGAGGATAGATAGAAGGGTGGAGAGAGCTGTAAGTGACACAGGGATCACAGCTTCTCCACCTCCCCGCCTGGGTGTCTGTGTCCTGTGTAAACTGGTATGCAACTAAACCATTTAGGTCTAGAGATAGAGACACACACAGAGTCCTCCTGAGTCCTGTCCCAGTATGTAAATAGTACAGAGTCTGCTGCTATTCTTCCATGTGACAAGATAAATTATTTTATTTTTCTATGTGTATTTTAAGGTTAAGTTGTCATTGTTCCACTGCAAGAAAAGTTTATAAAATAGTTGTCTTTCAATTAGGTGGAGCTATAAACAGTACACAGGCATTATTAAATTATTAGTTAAAACTAATATACACCGTTGGTTTAAATTTAATATATATACAAACTATACCTCCCACCATGACCGATTCCAGAGGGACAAAATGCTCTCTACCTGGACTTCCTTCTTAATTTATGATTGCAATCACCTGTGTTGAAGTACCTTCTTATCAATTATATAGTTGAACACAGGTGACACCAATCATATATTAAGTGGGAAGTCCAGGTAAAGAGCATTTTGTCCCTCTTGGAATGGGACATGTTGGGAGGTATGCACAATTTAATATGCATTCCCCACCTTCCATTGGGGCCCCCCTGTCTTAAGTGCCCTGGGCACCCCCAAGGCTTAATACGGCCCTGCCCTCATGAAGGGGAGTTGGAGCAATGGATGCCCTAGCGCGCGACAAGCAGCTATGTTAGGCTGAACATCGGGAAACCAAACAGTGGTGTGCAGTGTCCCTTATGGAGAACAGACTGCTCAGCGGTGTGAGCGATGACTGGGGAGATGGACAGCTCGCGGCCGGTCAGCTGAAGTCGCGTGGTGGCTGCTGGGAAATCAGGGCAGGAGCTGCATAGTCGGCGCAAGGGAGATTACCTCAGGGCTGGTAAGGAGAGGACACTGGTGATCTTCCGGTCCCTGGTGTACGGGAAAGCAGCGGGAGGAAGCAGAGACCTTCACTGGAGCCCTGGTGACATCGGCGAGAGGCATTACTGATCCACCCCTAAAGGCGGAGCTAATCAACGGAGCACAGAGTGTGTACGAGCGGCCTGTTGGAGATTGACAGAGGCAGGCAGAGTTTTCCATATAGCCCCAGCATTAAGTGACTGGAAGGGACACTTCTGGAGGCGGAGTTGAGCACCCTATAAGGCTACAGGAGGCTGGCCACAGTTAAAGCAGCTGCAGAAAACGAGTTTTATGGTAAGAACTTACCTTTGTTAAAACTCTTTCTGCGAGGTACACTGGGCTCCACAAGGAATGGACAATGGGGTGTAGATTAGGATCTTGATCCGAGGCACCAACAGGCTCAAAGCTTTGACTGTTCCCAGAATGCATAGCGCCGCCTCCTATATCACCCCGCCTCCCTGCACAGGATCTCAGTTTTTAGTTAACCAGTCCAATGCAGTAGCAGGAAAAGAGACGACAACAGTTAGTAGCCACAACACCGCATTCTCGCGACAGGAGACGTGTCAGCGGCTAATGCCATACCAACCCAAAGAAGCTAAGTGCGTCAGGGTGGGCGCCTTGTGGAGCCCAGTGTACCTCACAGAAAGAGTTTTAACAAAGGTAAGTTCTTACCATAAAACTCGTTTTTCTGCTGCGGGGTACACTGGGCTCCACAAGGAATGGACAATGGGGATGTCCTAAAGCAGTTCCTTATGGGAGGGGACGCACTGTAGCGGGCACAAGAACGCGGCATCCAAAGGAAGCATCCTGGGAAGCGGCAGTATCGAAGGCATAGAATCTTATGAACGTGTTCACAGAGGACCACGTAGCCACCTTGCACAATTGTTCAAGGGTCGCACCATGTCGGGCCGCCCAAGAAGGTCCAACAGACCGAGTAGAATGGGCCTTAATGTGATCAGGAGCAGAGAGACCAGCCTTCACATAAGCATGTGCAATCACCATTCTAATCCATCTGGCCAGAGTTTGCTTGTGAGCAGGCCAGCCGACGTTTGTGAAACCCAAACATAACAAAAAGAGAATCCGATTTCCTAATAGGAGCAGTTCTCTTCACATAGATACGGAGAGCCCGTACCACATCCAAAGACCGCTGTTTGGGAGACAGATCAGGAGAAACAAGTGCCGGAACTACAATCTCCTGATTAAGGTGGAACGAAGAAACCACCTTAGGTAGATAGCCGGGACGAGTCCTAAGAACTACAGGACAAGGCACCCAAATCCAACACTCTTCTAGCTGAAGCAATAGCCAGCAGAAACACCACCTTAAGGGAAAGCCACTTAAGGTCAGCTGAACCAAGAGGTTCAAACGGAGACTCTTGTAACGCCTCCAAAACCACCGACAAGTCCCAAGGAGCCACAGGCGGGACATAGGGAGGTTGGATGCGCAACATGCCCTGAGTAAAGGTATGCACATCAGGTAAGGTCGCAATTTTTCTCTGAAACCACACCGACAAGGCAGATATTTGAACCTTGAGGGAGGCCAGACGCAGGCCTAAGTCCAGGCCCTGCTGAAGAAAAGCCAACAACTTGGCTATACTAAACTTGGAAGCGTCATAATCGTTAGATGCGCACCAAACAAAGTAAGAATGCCAGACCCTATAGTAAATCCGAGCCGAAGCCGGTTTCCGGGCCCGCAACATAGTTTGAATGACCGCCTCAGATAACCCTTTAGCCCTTAAGACGGAAGCTTCAAGAGCCACGCCGTCAAAGACAGCAGGGCTAGGTCCTGGTAGACACAGGGGCCCTGAACGAGGAGGTCTGGGCGTTGTGGAAGTAGAATTGGACCCTCTGACGATAGGCCTTGCAGGTCTGAGAGCCAGTGCCATCTGGGCCACGCTGGAGCTAGGAGAAGCAGAATTCCTTTTTCTTGCTTGAACTTCCGAATTACCCTGGGCAGGAGTGACACCAGAGGGAACACGTATGGCAGCCGAAACCTCCACGGTACCGCCTGCGCATCCACAAATGCTGCTTGAGGATCCCTTGTCCTTGCTCCGAAGACCAGAACCTTGTGATTGTGTCGAGACGCCATCAGATCCACATCTGGAAGGCCCCACCTTTCCACTAGGAGTTGAAACACTTCTGGATGGAGGCCCCACTCGCCGGCATGCACGTCCTGACGACTGAGAAAGTCTGCTTCCCAATTCAGGACTCCCGGAATGAATATTGCCGATATGGCCGGTAGATGGCGTTCTGCCCACTGTAGAATCCGTGAGACTTCCTTCATTGCTAGGCGGCTTCGAGTGCCGCCTTGATTATTTATGTAAGCCACTGTGGTGGCGTTGTCCGACTGTACTTGAACAGGATGGTTCTGAATTAAATGCTGGGCTAGGTTCAAGGCATTGAAGACCGCCCGCAATTCCAGAATATTGATCAAGAGGAGGGACTCCTCCTTGGTCCACCGCCCCTGAAGGGAGTGCTGCTCCAGCACCGCGCCCCAACCTCTTAGACTGGCATCTGTCGTCAACAGGACCCAGTCGGATATCCAGAACCAAACACAGCACAAAATATACTCGGCGCCTGATCCTTCTCTTACTGGCAGACGTAAATCTGGGACTGGGCTGCAGCTTCCTAATAAGGGCTTATTGCACAAACCCCTTTAGCAAGCAAATTCACAATAATTAAAACCAAGGTTTTAATAGGAAGCGCTGTCCAGTCACATTAATGCATAAAAATATATTTAATTTTTCAAGAAAAAGCATATATGGCCATATAATTTACGTAAATAACAAACATAAAAATATAATCAGAATTGTGATAATAACCAATGTTAGAATACCATAAAAAGTCCAAATATTAGTCAGTTAATAAGGGCATGCAATCTTGCTCATAATTGATATAGTCATCCATTCGTTTTTAGCATGTTAGTCCATTAGTAAGTGGATCCAATGTATTCAATTGTTAATTTCTCAGAAATCACTGGTAAATTTAACTCATACTTCCCGTGTATGGCAATTTGCCGGGGCTATTGCAAGATAGAGACCAATGTTCAATTGATGCAGAACGGATCCAATATGGACTTACAAGCCGGGGGAGCGCTCCCTCTCTCTCCTCCTTCTGGCAGCGTGGGTACGTAGTACAATTATCCACAACATGAGATGCGGCTTGTGGGAGCGACAGCTCACAGCTTACACAACGATTGCAGCCCGATCACGTGATATCCAGAACAGACGGCCCCTGCACAGTTGTTGGTCCCGGAGCCACCAGAGCAGCAACAGACGGACCTCCGGAGTCAATGAAATCATTTGAGACCTGATCCGGTGAGGCAGGCCATCCCATTTGGCTAGAATCAGCCTCTGGAGAGGGTGAGAATGAAATTGAGCGTACTCCACCATGTCGAATGCTGACACCATGAGGCCCAGCACCTGCATCGCCGAATGTATCGACACTTGCGGACAAGATAGGAAGCAACGAATCCTGTCCTGAAGTTTCAGGACTTTCTCCTGAGACAGGAACAACCGCAGGTTGTGAGTGTCCAATAGTGCTCCCAGATGCACCATGCTCTGAGCAGGGATCAGGGATGACTTCTTCCAGTTGATGAACCACCCGTGGGCTTGCAGAAACCGGACCGTCACATCTAGATGACACAGGAGAAGTTCTGGGGAATTTGCCAGGATTAACAAGTCGTCCAAATACGGCAGTATCCTGACCCCTTGACGGCGGAGTACCACCGTCATCACTGCCATGACTTTTGTAAAGACTCGCGGAGCCGTTGTTAAACCAAAAGGTAACGCCCGAAACTGGTAATGGCAGTTGCCAATTGCAAATCTCAGGTATTGTTGATGAGACACTGCTATAGGAACATGCAGGTAAGCATCCTGTATATCCAGGGAGACCATGAAGTCCCCAGGTTCCAAGGCCAGAACTATAGAGCGAAGAGTTTCCATCCGGAACTTGGAAACCTTCACAAACCTGTTCAATGCCTTGAGGTTGAGAATGGGCCGGGATGTCAAAGTCGGAAAAATATCACGCTACACGTTGCCATATATTCACCTCATGCGCTTGCCCGCTGCACATGCACTTTCTCTGGCATGCGTGCACATATTTGCAATTGCGTGACGGCGCCTCCTCGGCAATGCGCTCGAGCGCATGGTATGTGCATTTACGGTAGAGTTTGTGTGCGTCTAGCGGGCGACTCAATCGTTACATAATAAATCCAAATAGTGCGTTTTATAGATAATGTTCCCCTTAATAACTGTAAGTTTGTTTAATGTAGTTGGTCCCTGGACAAAGGAATTCCTCTTTTTATGGTACAAAGAGTCAGACAGGGTTTGAGCAGTTGTGTTTGGTACCTAACTAAAGAACATTTTATTAGAAACAATCCGGAGCTGGTTAGGTAAAGATTAATCGCTCCGGCGTATAGTTATGGCCATTAGTAGTTTCTGGACATTTATTTATTGTCCATGTGTTGGAAATCCTGAGTTTCCCTCCCACCTGAGCAATTTGATATAGCCACAGCCCACCTGTTCAAACTAACCTATGACCTTTTGTTATGATGCGAGGAGACATTCCTGTGTCCAATGAACAATGAGATTATAGGTCCCTTTGTAGTGTACTGTATGTAGTGTATATAAGAACAAGCCAGCCTGAAGCAGCTCAGTCTTCTCTCCACAACGGTTTTCATCATTGACTAACCCAGAGCTGGTAACCAGGACTAGCGCAGCGATTCATTCCTAGTGTGTGTAAGTAATTCTCTGTAACCAACTTGTTCCCTGTTTGTATTGGTCATACTCTCTCTCTCTCTCTCTCTGTTATCGTATAAGATTGTGACGCTATTGTATATTTCTGTCTAGATATTCTGTTAGAATGATATGTTAGCTTGTAGTGTATGACTTGTCAACTGTTTCCCCTTTTCGATATAACTAAAAGCTTGTTAGTAAAGGTGTTGGAACCTCAGCAGGGTGTCTGTGTCTCTCTAGCTAGTACATAGGGTTTCTGAGTATCTCAATTGCTCAAACAGCTTGCATACTCACAAAGGTTCAGTGTTATACCATTATAGTACCACGGTATTAAGGTTTACAGTGTAAGCATATTCTGTGTTTAAAGTTTATAAAGGTTACTGTCTGTGTGTATGCTCGCTGTGGGTATTCCGTACACCCAGCACAGCGTGTGTACTTAATTTGCTTTCCACGTGCGAGGTCTTCATACGCAAATAGCGTACGGAGTGCGTAGCATGTGCACGTGGTTTAGCAGCCATTACGGCTACACGACAGTAGTAATAGCTTGTGTTCTAAGGTAAATAATCAGCTCTACCAATTGAGGGCTCGTCCTTCCTCCACATATCCGCACTAACGAAAACAGACGTTATCTGTCAGCAATGGCGGGAAGGCAGTAGTGCTGGCTAGATAAGCGTCGGTTTCGCTACGTTGTAGGAGTGCTGGTGGAATCCGGAACCAGAGGTAGGAACATTAAGCTATTGTCTTTGTAAATCTGTTTTTTTTTCTATTTCTATTTGGTGCCAACTGCACACGCAGATTGGATGGCTTGTCTGTTTAAATAGGTTTTAAAAGTATTTTTAATCGCTCTGCATAGCGTGATAGTTTTACCCAGGCTTAAAAATAACTAAAAGGGGCTGGCATGATGATTTTCTTTGTGACAAAATAGCCGCATGGTCTGTCCCCCATTTTGTGTAACCCTCATGGAGGTGGAAGGGGGAGGAGCAGCGGCCATTTTGGGAAGGTCAATTTTTTTTTTCCTGAGCGGCTGATTTTCAGTTGACTCAGGAAATAATCAGCCATTCATTGTCAAAAAGAAATCATCATTTAATGAGTTTTTTTTTAATGCATTTGTTTAGTCCTCATCATAGTCAATCATAAGTGGTTCAGATAGAGTTTAATAAAAGTTAATAATAAATTAAATATTTGATTTAAGAAATACACAAATAAAACAAAGTAGTTTTTTTTGTTTTGTTTTGTCACTGTCTCCATTCAAGAGCCTGTTTAACTCTGCTTGGTGTAGGATAACCATTGAAGTGCAAATTAACCTGTATAACTGGGTTTTGGGTTTTTTTTCTCTCCCAGCAGTGAAAGAAATCGCCTTTACAGAGTTAGTTAAAAAGCACATTCATATGCAAACTAGAAGCACTGAATAAGGGCCCTCATTCCGAGTTGTTCGCTCGGTAAAAATCTTCGCATCGCAGCGATTTTCCGCTTAATGCGCATGCGCAATGTCCGCACTGCGACTGCGCCAAGTAAATTTGCTATGCAGTTAGGAATTTTACTCACGGCTTTTTCATCGGTCTGGCGATCGTAATGTGATTGACAGGAAATGGGTGTTACTGGGCGGAAACAGGCCGTTTTATGGGCGTGTGGGAAAAAACGCTACCGTTTCCGGAAAAAACGCAGGAGTGGCTGGAGAAACGGGGGAGTGTCTGGGCGAACGCTGGGAGTGTTTGTGACGTCAAACCAGGAACGACAAGCACTGAACTGATCGCAGATGCCGAGTAAGCCTGGAGCTACTCAGAAACTGCTACGAGGTGTGTAATCGCAATATTGCGAATACATCGTTCGCAATTTTAAGATGCTAAGATTCACTCCCAGTAGGCGGCGGCTTAGCATGAGCAAATCTGCTAAAATTCACTTGTGAGCGAACAACTCGGAATGAGGGCCCAGGTCTCACATAAGTAATAGTGATTAGTACATATATGTAATATCTATATGCGTGTGCTTACATCAATGTATGTTATTAGATTAATTTAGAATTGCATGTTCATTTGTGTAATTTTCACATCTCACTTTCCTGTTTGCCATTTCATAATTGATAACGTGCTAAGAAAGATTTGTTGCTATTGATAGTTAAAAAGTAAAAATAATACGTAAGGAAGTAATTTGTAAAACACGCACACGGCTTGCCTAAGATACAAGGAAGTTCTGTGTGGTGTTCAGTAGATGATTACAGTTGAACATCGTTTACATTGATAGAAGCGTGTTAGTTGTGTCGCTGTGGGCATATCTGAACTTTGTGCATACGTGTCTCGGACAACGTGCGAAATCACGTACATACGCACGTGGCGTGTTTACGCAACGGAGCGTACGGATACGCCCACTGAGACTCAAATCACACAATAACCGTGTTTAGTGTGGGCGGTATAGTATAGCCACCTGATAATAGCACAGGTTTGTTCAGTCTTTCCAAAAAAGTATTAGTTAAAAGAAAACCTTTTTCTATTGCAAGACCCAGGGATTGGACCCCTGCCTGTATGAAAGGAATTTCTGTACAGAAAGATCAGTGTGTATATGAGTGAGTAGGAGTGAGTGTGGAAATTAAAGTATTATTTTTTGTGAACCCACAAATCGGGATCCCGTCGGAGACCACATCAGGTGAGTGGACACTTGGTGGCGTGGGACTGGCTTGCCCGCGTTAACATTATACAAGGTAAAAGGAGCAAGTAGTATCCGCAGACAAAAGGACTGCGAAGGTTTAAGCGCAGCCCGGGGGGTTTTGCGTATTACCCATATAGATTGAGCTCCGGCTGAAGGTTTCGCAGCCTAAACAACTGATTCCGTTGGTCGTAAAGCGTATAAATATTAAGTTACTTATGCGCAGTGCGACTGGACCGCACGTAATTGTGTGCATTAGTTTGTTACCTTGATGCCCATTAAAATTTACTGTGGGATCATAAACGCTATTTGTACATTCTAACGTGATTTGTGTAGGTTTTTGTTATTTTAAGGGAGTTTCGCTGTTCACTCAGGAAATCTCCAACAACCAATACTTACTGGGGAGGGTAGCATACTCCCACACGCCCCAGTAAATAGAGGTTACAAAAAGATCCCGCGGATTGGGTACGTCCAGTGGTGGGCACATTGCTGGAACTCGTACTGGCCAATTGGGGCGTAAAGTGAGTGAAGGCACTAGTTGAACTTTCACCGTCGCCTTACCGCGGGCAACTTGGTTTGTTTTGTAAGAATTTGCTGAGACAGCAATATCTGCAAACGATGGGGGCCAGTTGTTCAAAGAAGGGACGTCCAACAAGGGTTCACGTTGGTAGTTGCTGGCCCAAAGGGTCCGCACGGTATATAATGTGTGAAAAATACGGGTCACACACACAGGTATTATGCAAAGAATGGGAACGAATGACAGAGGATGATGGGGAGCAGTTTCCCCGGGTAGGCAGTTTGAACCCTGAGGTATTGCAGAATCTAAGAAAAAGGATAGGCCAAATAAAATCTGCCAAGCAGAGGATTAGACATTATGATTGTTTACAGTTATGGCAACGGGAAAGTGAAATACAAGGAGAATTAGCTTATACAGCTGACTCTCACTTTGGTAAGAAAAATGTGGCAGCGGGAGAGAAGGTGGTTACAGAGAATGGCACACTGGTGTATGATAAAAATGCACTTAGCAACTATATCATAGATGATAAGAGTAATTGTAACAAATGTAACTGATAAAAGTAAAACTGTTAAATGTACAACTGTTAACCCGTGCAAGTTGCACTCCATGTTAAACTTCCCTCAGGATTACCAGCAAGAAAGTGAGCCCAGCACTATATCGGCACCTTTTCCAGCAGCCATCCTACAAGACATCCAGGTGGACGCGACCAAATCGGTAAAGGCAGTAATCAAACCCCCTAACGGAGGGTCAGGTGAGGTCGTGTCCACAGGTACGTACGGTGTTATATATCACACACAAACAAATGTACCTCATATTGTAGAACCAACACAAGATGATGTAATTGAATTTAGTCCTGTCAGGGTGATCACAGTCCCCAATGGGAAGACTGACGCTCAGGGAATCATTCCCGTCAGGGACAGTGCAATGCGCCGTCCCTGGTTCCAGATGGAATTGAGAGCAATCATGTCTGAATACCCTGATCCTAGGAAAGATCTAGTTGCATGTCAGAGATTTATTAAAGAATTAGGAAACTCCACAGAACCCACCAACAAAGATTGGCGGACAGTGCTGAGGGCATGTTTGCCCTCCAGCGTTGACCCTGCGAAATTTATTGCTGATTGTAAATTAGACACAGAGGTACCTCGTACGGAGGAACACATTCAGGAATGTATTAAGCAGATCAACCGACAGTTAGGAGTATATTTCCCAGCCGTTGTCGAGTGGAACAAAATTTTCTCCATAAGACAAAACGAAAGGGAAAGTACTTCTAATTATTTCCATCGGGCATTGCAGGACATGACTAGGTATACAGGGATAGAAAATATCGAAACAAGTGCACCGCATAGAGAAGTAGCAGTATTTGTGTTAATGAAGGGTTTAAAGGAAGTATTGAAAACAAGGGTACAGACCACCAACCCAAACTGGAGGAATAACTCGGTGACTGCATAAAGGAAGTCCGCTGTTGGGCATGAGCAAAACATCATCAAGCACAGGGAAGCACAGGGAGGTAAGAAGCCTCAGATCCCTGTGGGTAAGTCGAAGGTGATAAGGTGTTATAATTGCCAGAAGGAAGGTCATTATGCACGAGATTGTAGGTTTAAAGAACCACAGAAGGTATATAAACCCCCTAGACAAAGACATGAGCAAAGTTATGACACACCAAATTGTAATCAGGGATCATATAGGAAGGAGTTTGGGCCGCACCTGTAACATGCAGTCAGGAAAGGTGATCATTAGGACTGATAGTAAGCCTGAGGTTACAGTTAATGAAATGGGAGGTCAGTTCCTTGCAGGCACAAGAACGGCCGGGTAAACGTTGTAATTTATTTGTAAATGTTTTTCTTTCCCCATCTCTGACGTTCATCGGCAGAACTCAAACATCATATAGCTACTTGTTCTTTGCAGAGGTCTACCTAACCCCAGTATGGCCTACCGACATCGGTGTGTCCTGGCCAGGCACAAAAAAAGGTGGGGTGTGGAAATACTGGTGGGGGAGACTGCGCAAAGATACCAATGGATGTGTTGGTATTACAGCCTGATGGTGAACAGAAGATCTGACAATGTTTTTTTTTATTTGTTGTTTTATATAACATATATATGAATTGTTCTCTCTCTCGTTTGTTTTTCTCTCTTCTTTTTCATGTTTTAAAGATGGTATGTCACACATCAGTTAGACAAATGGTAATGCAAGATTTTTGCTCCTTACAGAGAGATCGCTGATTTGGAAGGAATATTGTATCACCGGAGTGTTCGTTTGGAAGACTGAGAGACAGCACCTTTGAGATGACAGCAGAGCAAGAAAAACAACAAGACTAGAGGACATAAGACATCGTAACATTTTTCTTTCCCTCAAAGTATTTTTTTGTACCCCCATTACAAATTTCTCTTTCTCCTCCTGTAAGATGGACTCGCCCCAAGAGACTGCAGTCCGTGTTTTCCTGTTGACCATGATGTCGACCAGAGCAGTCTGTTTCGGTGAGAGTACCAGTGAGGTCGAGAAAGGATCCAGAATGGGTTTCCGATGACAGAGACGGAGGTGTAAATTTCCAATAGCAACACAATCACCAAGCAAAGGCGAGTACCAGAAAACGATCTAGCAGCCATGTTATTTGTAGACATTGTGAAGGATTGTTAACTAAAGAGAACTGCATCTGTAGGCATTGTGACAGTATAGTTGAGGATGGGTGCAAGAAATGTCAGTCCAGTTTTAATATCCACATGGACCGGCACCCATTGAGTGACTATCACTCCTTAGTGGGTAAAGTGTTAAACCAGACAGACTGTTGGGTATGCTCTCAAGTACCTCAAGGCCATAGCAAATCAGGACTAGTACCATTCCCTTTAACGGTAGGAGAGGTACTTGAGCTAAGTGGTGGGAGGCCGGTGGACAAGAGGTTTAATATCTCTAGTCCTCCTAGTTTGAAGCTCCACCAATATCATGTGGATAGATCCTTAGTGTGCTTTAACATTTCCAATCCCCGAAAGCCGGGAAATTGGGAAGTGTCAAGGAGTAATCAAACCATGACATTTTCACACAGAGCAGACAGAATGCCCATAGACACAGAACTTATACGCCAGATAGCCGACCATGGAAGATTCTTCCGGTATAGGTACACTTTAGGAAGTAGGACCATGCGAGTTGGAGAAGTATCACCAGGATACTGTGCACATGTCGTACAAACAGATACGTGTACTAAACAGATGGGAGAATTAGGGTTAGGAGATTTCACTTGGAAAATTTGTAACATGGTTATGTCACACTCCGTCCCATATGTTCTCCCCGATGATGCATATTTCATATGCGGGAGGAAGGCGTATAAGTGGCTTGCCCCAAACTCAGAAGGGTTATGTTATATTGGAAAAGTACTGCCTGAGGTAATGACTGTATCCCACACTAAAATGAAAGATATTCACCATGGTGCTCAAGCTCCTTATACTCACACTCATTACGAGCACGTCGTTAAAAGGCAACTGATAGAGAAAACAGAGCATCATGCCTCTGATTTGATCCATGAATCCACCGGGATTCAATTCCTTCTCGCGATGGATATCACTCGTACCGCCAGGGGAGTGATAAACTTTAGGTATATATCTGCGCTTGCAAATTTATTAGACAATATCACTGAAATGTATGACGACACGTTCAGGTATACTGGGAGAGAGTTACAAGCCTACAAAACAGAACTGGTTCAGCATAGGATGATTCTCAATTATGTCACAGCAGTAACGGGCGGGTATTGTGTCACCTTGGCTACTCAATATGGAGTAAAGTATTGCACGTATATTACAAACAGCACTGAGGACCCGGTCGAGGTCATAGACCAAAAGATGGATGACATTTTGCAATTAAAGTGGGAGTTCCAAAGGAAACACAATCTCACCCTTGCTGCTGTGGGTAATGAGCTGACCAGTTGGGTGTCATGGTTGAACCCACGAAATTGGTTCTCTGGTTTAGGAGAATGGGCCCAAGGTATTATTATGGATGTAGGGAAATTTCTTTTGTGTATTCTGGGTGTCATCATATTGGTCGGTCTGATATTTAGATGCGTTCGGGGTTTAACAAAGTGTAAAGGTAACACCAGAGTGATGAGCTTAAGGAGCGAAGACACTGTAATAACAACGACAAATTTAATTTATGACCCAACGATAGAGACAATGTTGTGATGAAAATGTGATTCCACGGTCCGTTTCTTTCACCCGTTTCTCCTTTGTTTTTCTCCAAGGTACAAAGACATCCGCTTGGAAGAAGAATTTGACAATTTCTTTTATACTGACCTTCAATGGAATAATACCACAGACCCCCAATATCCCTAGTGACTGTAAATTTTACGATAGCCCCCAAATATTTTAGAGACTGTAATTTTCTGGACAATGGAAAAAACTTTTGCCGTCATTTATAGCAAAAGCATCAGGAGACTACAGTCAACATGTACATCGAGACAAGACACAAGACAAGACCTCAATCAACAAATGTATATTAACCTCACATAGATTATGACTGCATTTGCCATAATTGCTTCTTATCTTCATTTCTACAACTTTCAGGTAATGACACACATAGTCGATAGGGAATATAGACACAGATATCAGCACTCACATATTCCCCCATTCATGTATCATCAACTAAATGTGCTCCCCCATTTGTTGCAACCAAAAGCCGAAAAGAGCTCGGTAAAGTTTGACAGCCCATCCACAGACCCGTAATACGGGATAAGAAGGAATTCAAATGTATACTTCGCAATACCTCGAAGCTTGATTTAAAACATGTACGGCACGATGATACATGACCCCTCAAACATGGATTCATACACACATGCTTCTACTATCTCACTAGGTCATACCTTTTTCCCACCTTCCTCTCTTCTCCCTTACCCAATCATAGAAATGTATTTACATATGACATATATTTTTCTCTTTTTGAACTGTTTTAGGAAGTGGCAGTTTTTGGTGACTGCCAAAGGGTGGACTGTCAAAGTCGGAAAAATATTACGCTACACGTTGCCATATATTCACCTCATGCGCTTTCCCGCTGCACATGCACTTTCTCTGGCGTGCGTGCACATATTCGCAATTGCGTGACGGCGCCTCCTCTGCCATGCGCTCGAGTGCATGGTATGTGCATTTACGGTAGAGTTTGTGTGCGTCTAGCAGGCAACTCAATCGTTACATAATAAATCCAAATAGTGCGTTTTATAGATAATGTTCCCCTTAATAATAACTGTAAGTTTGTTTAATGTAGTTGGTCCCTGGACAAAGGAATTCCTCTTTTTATGGTACAAAGAGTCAGACAGGGTTTGAGCAGTTGTGTTTGGTACCTAACTAAAGAACATTTTATTAGAAACAATCCGGTGCTGGTTAGGTAAAGATAATTCGCTCCGGCGTATAGTTATGGCCATTAGTAGTTTATGGACATTTATTTATTGTCCGTGTGTTGGAAATCCTGAGTTTCCCTCCCACCTGAGCAATTTGATATAGTCACAGCCCACCTGTTCAAACTAACCTATGACCTTTTGTTATGATGCGAGGAGACATTCCTGTGTCCAATGAACAATGAGATTATAGGTCCCTTTGTAGTGTACTGTATGTAGTGTATATAAGAACAAGCCAGCCTGAAGCAGCTCAGTCTTCTCTCCACAACGGTTTTCATCATTGACTAACCCAGAGCTGGTAACCAGGTCTAGCGCAGCGATTCATTCCTAGTGTGTGTAAGTAATTCTCTGTAACCAACTTGTTCCCTGTTTGTATTGGCCATACTCTCTCTCTCTCTCTCTCTCTGTTATCGTATAAGATTGTGACGCTATTGTATATTTCTGTCTAGACATTCTGTTAGAATGATATGTTAGCTTGTAGTGTATGACTTGTCAACTGTTTCCCCTTTTCAATATAACTAAAAGCTTGTTAGTAAAGGTGTTGGAACCTCAGCAGGGTGTCTGTGTCTCTCTAGCTAGTACATAGGGTTTCTGAGTATCTCAATTGCTCAAACAGCTTGCATACTCACAAAGGTTCAGTGTTATACCATTATAGTACCACGGTATTAAGGTTTACAGTGTAAGCATATTCTGTGTTTAAAGGTTACTGTCTGTGTGTATGCTCGCTGTGGGTATTCCGTACACCCAGCACAGCGTGTGTACTTAATTTGCGTTCCACGTGCGAGGTCTTCATACGCAAATAGCGTACAGAGTGCGTAGCATGTGCACGTGGTTTAGCAGCCATTACGGCTACACGACAGTAGTAATAGCTTGTGTTCTAAGGTAAATAATCAGCTCTATCAGGGAGGACCCATTCGGTTTCGGGACTAGAAACAGCGGTGAATAGTACCCCAGTATCCAGGAGGGTCTGTACCACCGAATGTAGAGTATGTGCCTTTGTCTTGTCCAACGGGACATCTGTCTGGCAAAATTGATGAGGGGGTCGGTTTTTGAAGGCTGTGGCGTAACCTCGTGTGACTACTTCCCATACCCAGGCATCTGAAGTGATCTTCAACCATTCCTGGGTATACCCTAGAAGCCGGCCCCCCACCCTGTGATCCCCCAGAGGGAGGCCCGCCCCATCATGCTGCAGGCTTATCTGTCTTGGAAGCTGGCTGACGGGCCGCCCAGGCTCTTTTGGGTTTAGGCTTACCAGGTTTGGAAGTGCGGGCCTGCTTGTTGTACGCCTGACCTTTTGCTGTACCTGAAGGACGAAAGGGGCGAAAGGAAGTACCTTTAGCCTTCGACACAGAAGGAGCAGTACTTGGTAGACAGGCAGTTTTGGCAGTAGCCAAGTCAGCCACAATCTTATTTAAATCCTCCCCAAACAGAATATCTCCCTTAAAAGGGAGTACCTCAAGGGTTTTTCTAGAGTCCAGATCCACAGAACAGGATCTCAGCCACAATATCCGGCGAGCCAGGACTGATGTAGTAGAGGCCTTGGCTGCCAGGATACCGGCATCAGAAGCCGCCTCTTTAATATAACGAGAAGCTGTGACAATATAAGATAAACATTGTCTAGCATGGTCAGAGGAGATTTCAGCATCTAACTCCAAGGCCCATGCTTCAATGGCCTCTGCAGCCCAAGTAGCTGCAATAGTGGGCCTTTGTGCAGCACCCGTGAGGGTGTAAATCGCTTTCAGACAACCCTCCACACGTTTATCCGTAGGCTCTTTTAGAGACGTGACGGTGGTGACCGGTAGAGCTGAGGAAACCACCATCCTAGCCACATGTGAGTCCACTGGAGGAGGCGTTTCCCAATTCTTAGCTCCAGCGCGAGGGGATAGCGAGCCAGCATCTTCTTTTGAGGCACAAACTTCGTACCCGGGTTTTCCCAGGGTTCCTGACGTATATCAATTAGGTGGTCAGAGTGAGGTAAAACTTGTTTAATCACCTTCTGACGCTTGAACCTATCTGGTTTCTTAGGAGGAACGGATGGCTCGGGATCATCCGTAATCTGTAAAATTAACTTAATAGCCTCCAAGAGATCAGGAACATCCACATGTGAACCACCCTCCCCATCAGCCGTATCCGAGTCAGAACCTGTGGGGTCAGTGTAAGTGCGGTCTTCATCCGATGAGGTGTCAGTGACAGCAGTGGATTGTGAGGAGACAAGCGCTCGCTTAGAGGACCCCTTGGACGTAGGAGAGCAACGGTCAGACTTTTTAGTAGTCAGGGACTGGTTCAACTTCTTTATTTGAGCAGATAAATCGTCCGCCTACGGCAGGTTAGCTGCAGGGACCACAAACGGTTGTACCGGCATTGGGGGTCCCATAGGCGGTGTCAGTTTATGAACTAGCGTATGCAGAAGCGTGGAAAAAGCGGCCCATGGCGGTTCATTATTTGCCCCCGTTGCCACCGTCCCACTGGGGGGCAAGGCACCCCCAGAACCAGAGCCCAAAGCTGCTATATTCTCCTCATAGGTATCTGCGGCTTCAGCAACACTGGCAGTGTGTTCAGCCCCAGAACCGTTACCCTCAGAAGCAGACATGATATAACTTGCAGTATTAGGTAACACAGTACAATTGGCAGCAGCACGATACCTCTAGCCCAAACCCCTGCGCAGTGTAGTCAGCACCAGCAGAGATAAAGGAGAGATATGGTGACTAAATCACAGAGAAAAATACGTAATACAGTATATTTTTGTGAAAATCCTATATTAGATAAAACCTGACGCACCAAGCCCCCTCAGGTTATAGAATATAGGGATAGCAGGTTGAGTTAAAGACACGAAATGGACACCACTCAGCTATCAAATGCACACACAAATAGTCACAGTTTGTACAATGCAGAGGTTATTACTAACAATAATACTGCACTGGACCAGCTTACACAGCTATATAACAATAGATATAACAGTACACAGTAAGAACTGGATGTATATCACAGGGTAATTGTACTAGGAAACCCTGACTAAAGGGCCCTACATACATGACGATCCGCCGCCGAGCTGCCCGACGGCGGATACGGCCGACGAGCGACCCGGCGGGGGGGGCAGTGACGGGGGGAGTGAAGTTTCTTCACTACCCCCGTCACGCGGCTCCATTGAAGTGCAGGCAAATATGGACGAGATCGTCCATATTGGCCTGCATGCACAGCCGACGGGGGACCAGCGATGAACGAGCGCGGGGCCGCGCATCGTTCATCGCTGGAGCCTCCACACTGAAAGATATGAACGAGATCGTTCATATCTTTCAAAAAATCGGCATGTGTGTAGGGCCTATAAGTGCACTCTCTTAACTAACACTGACTAAAAAAGGCAGGTAGAATACTTAAGTGTCTTGTAAAGTCACAGCACTGACAACCTGGCGGCTTTACATAGGAGGATTTGCCCAAGCATTCCCAGGAACAGTGAGCTGAGGGACAATGGTGCCGCAGACACTGTCAGGGAGTGAGGGAGACAGATATGCAGCTCCAGGGAGGGAACATTTGCAGAAAATGGCGCCCTGGGGCTGGGGGAGGGGCTTTCAGGTCCAAGCTCTATCCCCCTGCTGGCAAAACCACCGGGTACTGCGGGCTCTAATAAAACGGTTTATAGAGAAAACCTGACCTGTCCCATGCCCTGGTGATCTCGTGGGATCGCCTGTACTGCCACAGTGTCCACCGCCAGCACGCGCCGCCCGCCTCCCACTGACCGCACCGGATCGCGATAAAGGCCGGGTCCCGCAAGCGGGACCCACTTACCACCTTCCGAAGTGCGGCCACGCGATCCCGGAGAGCCCCCGTCGTGTGTGCCTGACAAGAAGAAAACCGGAGCCTCCAGCTGTAGTTACCCGGCAACCAGGGCTCGGGAGTGTACAGCGCAGCTGGGGAGAGCCGGAGCTGCATCCGTGAATGTCCACTGACATGTAACACTGCTGCTGCCCTTGAAGTCTTCACTTTTTTCCTCAGAAAGAAAGCTCTTCTTAGGGCTGCCTGGAGCAGCCCCTCTGTTAAGTGCCTGCTACTGCAGCACCAACTACAAAACTGAGATCCTGTGCAGGGAGGCGGGGTGATATAGGAGGCTGCGCTATGCATTCTGGGAACAGTCAAAGCTTTGAGCCTGTTGGTGCCTCGGATCAAGATCCTACTCTACACCCCATTGTCCATTCCTTGTGGAGCCCAGTGTACCCCGCAGCAGAAAGGTATATTGAATGAATGGTGAACATAATTTCCCAGTGTAGACCTCATATCTATTCAACAAAGACACTACCCAATACCTTAACGTTAATAAGTCTTATTACATAGACTCTAAAATAGAGAATTAACACTGCAGTGTAATAGAGGATCGTATCAAATCCACCTTGTGAGACAGTACAGGGACAGCTACAGCCGTCATATTTCATATGCAAAGTATTACGGACTCTAAGCCTACGTCATTCTGCATCTCTATTAGAAACCAGTTTCCCAACAGCTATCCAACTGTAACAGCAGTTATCGGGCTGCTCAGTGTACTGTGTCCTCCTAATCCCGCCACAATTAATCTGTAACATCAGTATTAGCGAGTGATAATATTCCTGTATTCTGAGAGGATTACAAATAGCTTTTACAACCGCGTGACTAATACCTACATTTATTAAACTTGTTTTAGCCTTGCCAGAGTCACAAACCTTTATATTGGCTACCACGGTGAATTGAAAGGAGGCAACTAGCGTGTAGTTAAGTAATACCTTAAATAGGATTTGCTAGTCAGAACTTCAACAGTATCTTCCATTTACCGCAAGGAACATTCTGAACAGCTCCAGTGGACTAGTACTCAATTAAACTGTATGGTAGGGACAGACTTGGAGTTAAGTCGTAGAAACTTCTTAGAGTAATACTGTTATATTCTATATATCCACCAAGTGTTCTGTGTATTTGTATTTGTGGTTACATATGACCAGTACGTTTTACCAATTGCAATTTAGGTATCTGCTAACTCGAGAGGAGAGTCGACACGACACGGAGCAGTTTAGTAAATGTGTTTATTAATCTTAGGGTGACACATTTTGTTGACATTTGAAATTGTATTGTATTGTAATTGTTACTATAAACTAATGCTTACCTAACCTGCAAGAAGTTCCGTTTACAACTCCTATTCTAAAAAATTGATAATTAGTTCTAATGCAAACGAAAGGTGACAGTTAATCTTAAGAAGTCATCAGTCTCACCTCTCTGTGAAGATTTGAGAGAGGATAAAAAGTCTAAGAGACAGAACAACAGTAATTCTGTGAGAGGTGCGGGGCCTGCGGGCGTGTGGTGGTGCCTGCTGCCGTGCAGGTGTAGACTCGGTACTCACCAGGCGCCGCTCTCTCTCACCTTCAGGTACCGGAACCTTCAACGGACCTGGAATTCTTCACTCGGATCCGGACACGGCGATTCCCTCTTGGAGCTGACCGTCGACCGAGCTGAGGAGAGAATGGTCTACATTAAAGGGGGTATCGACCCTTCTTCCACTGGAACAGGGGATACCCCAGGGGTGGCTGCGACCTTCACCGGCTGGGTGAATGGTCATCACCGGCACAAAGCCTCAGCTACCCAGATTTCACACACTCGCGCTTTCGCACGTAGTGTGATGAAAAGGGATTCTCACGTCCGTGAGCAATCCCGATTCCGGCGCTCGGGGACAAACAAGGGACAGACGTACACGGATGCTACTCACCATCACAAGTCTTGCACTCCGATCTTCTCCACTTACAGGTCCCTGTAAGGAGGCAAAGAGAAACAGCCGTGCAGGGCCTAACTCTGACCTAGTGTCACACCCTATACTAACTACAACAGCAGAGCCCTCAAACTAGCTCTGTGGGTGTGGTGCAACACAACTATGCACAACTTACACAACACATACACTTTGCCCTGCACGGTAACAACATATATCACACTATCGGAGTTACAACATAAAACGGTGCTGTCCCTTTATCTACCCGACTCAGAACACCCAGCAGTGGGGACCGCACAGCTCACCCACCTACCGTACTCTCAGGGTGGCCTGAGCCTAACGCCCAGTGTCACCTTTACTCACCTCGGGGAAAACACTGCTTCGATGGGCCTAGCGCCCCCTAACTGTCCACAGGCCGGAGGCCTGACTTTGCCCACGGGCCTAGCGCCCGCCTACCTTGCTGCCCGTTGGGTGACCTGGGCCTTGTGCCCAAGGTCACCTTATCGTACCTATTTGGCCAAAATCCACTAGGGCCTAATGCCCTCTAATGCTCCCACAGGCCTAGTGCCTGACCGTGCCCCTCGGGCCTAATGCCCGCCTAACTGCGCCCACAGGCCGGTGGCCTGACTATACTTATGGGCCTAGTGCCCAACCTGCGCCCAGGCCTAGTGCCTGCCTATGTGCCCTCACGGGCCGAGAGGCCCGACCAAATGCCCACGGGCCGGGAGGGCCCGACTACATGCCCACAGGCCGGGAGGGCCTGACTGTGCCCACGGGCCTATTGCCCGAACACCCGGTGGTCTAGGGAGGGGCGGGTACAGGGGCGCCTGATAAGGGCCTACCTGACCCGCTGGGAGAGGCACCAGGGGGGAGCTTCGGCAGCCCTTTGCTTCCCACCCCTGGTGACCCCTCCGGCGCTGTTCTTTAATCTTCGGCCGCTGGCCCGTCCTGGCCAGCGGCGCCGCCGACGTCGCGCCGCGTCCAGCCGCCGCTGGACATCTTCTTCTCCGAGCCCGTCTTCTTTCTTCTTGCCGCCGGGATCTTCTTTCCTCTTCGCGCTCTTCTGCGCGCGCGCCCTCTTCGGCTCCCGCCCGGCGTCTCTTCTGCCTTCGCCGCTCCTCGGCGCGGCCTCCTGCTCCCCGTCCCGCCCGGCGTCTGATGTCAGACGCCGGGGGCGGGGCCTATGACGCGGCGAGCGCCGATTGGCTCGCCGCGTCTCTCTACGATTGGCTGCCGCTCCGGGAGCCGCGATTGGCTCCCGGAGGGCGCCAAGATTCAAACGCTGCGGGCGGCGCTTCTGATTGGCGGCCCGAGCGGCGCCAAGTTCAAAGCGCCGCCGCGCCGCTCCCCGCCGCCGCACACTCCGCGCTGGGGACAGACAAGCTGCCCCAGCGCGGCCCCCAGTTAGGGACAGCAGCATGGATGTGCCCACAGGGCACATCCTTACATTTCCCCCCCCTTTTTCCTTTGTAGTCCCTACAAAGTTCCTCACGACGTCCATCGTCCGCGGGTCAGGGAATTCCAAGGTCCTTCCGGTGAGGGTGCATTCGGGGGCCCAGCCTGGACCAGCTGTGACCCCACATCCTTCCTCCTCCAGCTCCGGGTTCCTCTTACGGCCTGACCTCCATCGGCGGATCCTCTGGGGGAGTGGCATCTCCTCACGGTCGCTTGACGCTGGCCACCAAGGGGAATCTTCCTCCACGGGGACAACAGTCACCCACTCTTGGCCTCTGATATTGTCTGTGGCTTCGTCCCTGTCTTCCGGGTGTGGTATCGACCACCACCCAACAGCGGAATCCTCCGGGGCATCCGTTTCCTCCCGGGTAACAGCCACCACATGTCGAATTTCCTCGTGGGGCATCTCCAAAGGTCCTGTGTCTTCCTCTGGAACGGGTCCTCCCACGGCATCACAGTCCTGTCCCCGTACGTCGGTCCATCTCGACACTCCTGGCAGGTACTCTTGCTCCAGGACTATCTCCTCCTCTTCACGGAGGGCATTCAACTGGGAGCATGACTCCACCCGATCCTGCCAGTCACTCTCGTCGGCGCTTCCGATGCCAGAGTCGTCCTCCGTCTGTTCTTGGAGGGATTCGTCGGCGGACAGCTCACCGTAGTCCGAGTCTTCCTCCGATATCTGGCCTGGGGTATTACTTTCCTCCTCAGCGTACTTCTTCACTTCCGCTGGCACCTCTGCTTCCTCAGCGTACTCCTTCGCTTCCGCTGGCATCGTTACTTCCTCAGCGTACTCCTTTGCTTCCGCTGGCATCGTTACTTCCTCAGCGTACTCCTTTGCTTCCGCTGGCATCTCTTGGTACCCAGGACACTCCTGTTCCGCACGTCCTGGTCGTGGACGGTTCCATCGCGGGGAGATTCCGGACATCTCAGTCACTGGGTCTTCACGCTTTTCTTCGCAGCGTGGCCTCTTCACCTCCCAGTCGTCCACCTCCGCCTCATGCGGGAAAGGATTCTGCCTTACTGGGGTCACTTTCTTGGGACAGAGTAGGTCCTCGGCATCTTCCCAAGGGCACTCACTGGCCGCATGTCCTGGTCGCCGACACTTCCAACAAGGGAGGGCCACTGCCACCTTCTCCAAGACGGGTTCCTGGTCCGCCTCCTTCACTGGGGAATCTTCACCCGTTGGTTCCGGCTCCGAGGAAATGGGCACCTGCGAATTAACTTCAAGCAAGGCCTTCCGCTCCATTTCCCTGGTTTCCTCCTCCCATCTCTGGGCGCGACCATCCGCAATCATCCGGTCTTCATTCCACGGACAATCGGGAAGCGCATGTCCTCTCGCCTCGCAGAGCGCACACACAGGCCCTGGAGCCACCCGGTCCCAAAGCTGCTGACGAGATTCCGTCAGCTGCTTCACCGTGGCCTCGTAGTCCATCCTGTCTTCCGTCCATGGACATTCCAGGAGCCGATGTCGGGGATCTCCACAGCTTTCACACCGGGAATCAACCTCGTCTTCGCTCAACTCTTCGTCCCAAGGACAACTGTTGTGCTCATGCCCGTAGTTTCCGCAGAGCAAACACCAGGACTCGTTCTTCGCTTGGCCCTTCTGACGTCTTCGGTCCGCTTCCTGGACCACCTTCTTTGGGGACGTCTCTCGCCAAGTACACTCGTCGGCAAAGTGACCTGTTTGCCGACATTTCTTGCAGGGCGTCACAGCGGCCTTCTTGCGCCCCTTCTCCCGGCGCTCTTCTTTTTCACGCTGGACCGACCGCTGCACCATCTTCAGGATGTCTGCCCCAGACACCGTCACCCAGTCGCTCTGGTCCGCACACGTCCGGGGGTGAGTCTTCTTCGGAGCCGTCCGCAGGGAGGTCTTCTTGGTGGCGTTCCACATCGTGTCCGTGATCCGGTCTCTTTGATCCTGCCGACTACGCCAAATGTGAGAGGTGCGGGGGCCTGCGGGCGTGTGGTGGTGCCTGCTGCCGTGCAGGTGTAGACTCGGTACTCACCAGGCGCCGCTCTCTCTCACCTTCAGGTACCGGAACCTTCAACGGACCTGGAATTCTTCAGTCGGATCCGGACACGGCGATTCCCTCTTGGAGCTGACCGTCGACCGAGCTGAGGAGAGAATGGTCTACATTAAAGGGGGTATCGACCCTTCTTCCACTGGAACAGGGGATACCCCAGGGGTGGCCGCGACCTTCACCGGCTGGGTGAATGGTCATCACCGGCACAAAGCCTCAGCTACCCAGATTTCACACACTCGCGCTTTCGCACGTAGTGTGATGAAAAGGGATTCTCACGTCCGTGAGCAATCCCGATTCCGGCGCTCGGGGACAAACAAGGGACAGACGTACACGGATGCTACTCACCGTCACAAGTCTTGCACTCCGATCTTCTCCACTTACAGGTCCCTGTAAGGAGGCAAAGAGAAACAGCCGTGCAGGGCCTAACTCTGACCTAGTGTCACACCCTATACTAACTACAACAGCAGAGCCCTCAAACTAGCTCTGTGGGTGTGGTGCAACACAACTATGCACAACTTACACAACACATACACTTTGCCCTGCACGGTAACAACATATATCACACTATCGGAGTTACAACATAAAACGGTGCTGTCCCTTTATCTACCCGACTCAGAACACCCAGCAGTGGGGACCGCACAGCTCACCCACCTACCGTACTCTCAGGGTGGCCTGAGCCTAACGCCCAGTGTCACCTTTACTCACCTCGGGGAAAACACTGCTTCGATGGGCCTAGCGCCCCCTAACTGTCCACAGGCCGGAGGCCTGACTTTGCCCACGGGCCTAGCGCCCGCCTACCTTGCTGCCCGTTGGGTGACCTGGGCCTTGTGCCCAAGGTCACCTTATCGTACCTATTTGGCCAAAATCCACTAGGGCCTAATGCCCTCTAATGCTCCCACAGGCCTAGTGCCTGACCGTGCCCCTCGGGCCTAATGCCCGCCTAACTGCGCCCACAGGCCGGTGGCCTGACTATACTTATGGGCCTAGTGCCCAACCTGCGCCCAGGCCTAGTGCCTGCCTATGTGCCCTCACGGGCCGAGAGGCCCGACCAAATGCCCACGGGCCGGGAGGGCCCGACTACATGCCCACAGGCCGGGAGGGCCTGACTGTGCCCACGGGCCTATTGCCCGAACACCCGGTGGTCTAGGGAGGGGCGGGTACAGGGGCGCCTGATAAGGGCCTACCTGACCCGCTGGGAGAGGCACCAGGGGGGAGCTTCGGCAGCCCTTTGCTTCCCACCCCTGGTGACCCCTCCGGCGCTGTTCTTTAATCTTCGGCCGCTGGCCCGTCCTGGCCAGCGGCGCCGCCGACGTCGCGCCGCGTCCAGCCGCCGCTGGACATCTTCTTCTCCGAGCCCGTCTTCTTTCTTCTTGCCGCCGGGATCTTCTTTCCTCTTCGCGCTCTTCTGCGCGCGCGCCCTCTTCGGCTCCCGCCCGGCGTCTCTTCTGCCTTCGCCGCTCCTCGGCGCGGCCTCCTGCTCCCCGTCCCGCCCGGCGTCTGATGTCAGATGCCGGGGGCGGGGCCTATGACGCGGCGAGCGCCGATTGGCTCGCCGCGTCTCTCTACGATTGGCTGCCGCTCCGGGAGCCGCGATTGGCTCCCGGAGGGCGCCAAGATTCAAACGCTGCGGGCGGCGCTTCTGATTGGCGGCCCGAGCGGCGCCAAGTTCAAAGCGCCGCCGCGCCGCTCCCCGCCGCCGCACACTCCGCGCTGGGGACAGACAAGCTGCCCCAGCGCGGCCCCCAGTTAGGGACAGCAGCATGGATGTGCCCACAGGGCACATCCTTACATTTCCACCAACATCTATATACATACTCAGGCCTGGCGACAGGGGGGGTCAAAGGGGACAACCCTCCCGGGCCCCGAGCTTCAGGGGGGCCCCATCACTTGCTTGGTCTCTGCTTTGTTGCCTTCATTATGCTTGCGGCATGCCTCTCTGCCACCCCGTCCCTGTCTGACGATCTGCTGCCGCTGAAGAGCCGGGCAGCAGAGCAGCAAACACAGGCTACACTGACTGTGTGAGTCAGGGCTCCTTATAGCAGCTGCCCGCAGCACTACCTCTGTCCAACCCTGCTCCCTACGTGCCTGGATGGCACCCTCACAGCCTGTCATACTGTATACTATGTCAAGGTACTGCCATATTATTCTATACAGGTTGAGTATCCCATATCCAAATATTCCGAAATACGGAATATTCCGAATTACAGAATTTTTGGAGTGAGAGTGAGATAGTGAAACCTTTGTTTTCTGATGGCTCAATGTCCACAAACTTTGTTTAATACACAAAGTTATTAAAAATATTGTATTAAATGACCTTCAGGCTGTGTGTATAAGGTGTATATGAAACATAAATGAATTGTGTGAATGTATACACACTTTGTTTAATGCACAAAGTTTTTAAAAATATTGGCTAAAATGACCTTCAAGCTGTGTGTATAAGGTGTATATGAAACATAAATGCATTCTGTGCTTAGACTTAGGTCCCATCACCATGATTTCTCATTCTGGTATGCAATTATTCCAAAATACAGAAAAATCCGATATCCAAAAGTCTTCCGGTCCCAAGCATTTTGGATAAGGGATACTCAACCTGTATAAATGTGTGTATGGTGAGTTCTGTGTGTGTGTGTGTGTGTGTGTGTATATATATATATATATATATATACAAAAAATGTCCCTGGCACTCCGGACTTCCGTTCACCTTGCTCCGGTGCCCTCCCCTCAGATCTGCATCTGTGTATATGGTCCTTGTATGCCACCCATACAAGGACCATATATATATATATATATATATATATGTATGTATGTGTATATATATATATATATATATATATATACAGGTTGAGTATCCCATATCCAAATATTCCGAAATACGGAATATTCCGAAATACGGACTTTATTGAGTGAGAGTGAGATAGTGAAACCTTTGTTTTTTGATGGCTCAATGTACACAAACTTTGTTTAATACACAAAGTTATTAAAAATATTGTATTAAATGACCTTCAGGCTGTGTGTATAAGGTGTATATGAAACATAAATGAATTGTGTGAATGTAGACACACTTTGTTTAATGCACAAAGTTATAAAAAATATTGGCTAAAATAACCTTCAGGCTGTGTGTATAAGGTGTATATGAAACATAAATGCATTCTGTGCTTAGATTTAGGTCCCATCATCATGATATCTCATTATGGTATGCAATTATTCCAAAATACGGAAAAATCCCATATCCAAAATGCCTCTGGTCCCGAGCATTTTGGATAAGGGAGACTCAACCTGTATATATATATATATGTATAAATTATAATATATATACTGTATATATAGTATATGTGTGTATGTGTGTGTGTGTATATATATGTGTATATATATATATATATATATTATTTTTTTACAGCGACTTTGTGCATTATAAGGGGGGGGGGGGAGTCAAGGCAGGGTGGGGGGCCCCGGAGAAATTGGTGTACCGGGCCCCAAGATTTCTCTTGCCGGCCCTGTACATACTTACCCTTACATCCAAACCGAATACCTACCTGGGTATCACACATGCCACTAGGTGAGAGCTAGATATATTTTAACTGCCTCAATCCGCTGTCCTGTGGCCCAGAACATGTGTAAATCACTTATACCAGAGTTTTTATAGGGTACTTGTTTCAGTTTACCAAGAAGTTACTATATGGGGTAGAAATAATGTGTTCTTGTTAACTTATGACCTTTCGTAACATTTATAAACACAGGGAGAACTTGCAAAATTTGCATATAAGATCCAAATTGCAGTGTTATTAAATTTATTGCTGAGTCAACACAGTTTCTGGACTAGCTACCCAATTTATTCATAATGAGGCTTTGGGTTTGCTTCATTGAACATGTGTAATTTTTAATTGTAGTCACTGGGCTGAGCATAATTATTACACATGACTTGCATCTGCATGCATTACATTGGCAGATTATATACTCTCGGGACCTAATCTCAATTTTCACCAAGGGAAACTAATGGAGAAAATTTTTATGGTAAACAGGCATGTCGCGGAAAAACAGAAAAGAATACCCCATTTACTGTCGCTGGCTGTTTTGTGGCTGCTGTTCAGAAAATAAGGATTCATTATTTTTAAACTCTCAGCAGAACCGTAGAAAGGTCACAGACAGATCATAAATACATGCATCATTTAAATTCTGCATTTCCCTGGCAATTATTATTAAATGGAAAGATGATGTTTCTGTTACACTGGTTACTTTGCTTTGGGTTTTTTACTTTTTTTGTAGCTCAGGTGACACCAAACAATTTAACAAGATGTAACCTGACCTGACTAGAATTTGGCTGGCAGGTTTGGTTTGGCCCATTAGGGTGCTGGGGAAATCTGCCCGTGGGTCCTCCTGTACAAAGGGGGTCATTCAGAGTTGATCGTAGCTGTGCTAAATTTAGCACAGCTACGATTATCTTCCCCGACATGCGGGGCAGGGCCGGTTCTACACCTTGTGGCGCCCAGTGCAAAAGTTTTCACTGGTGCCCCCCAGCGGCAAAACAGTTTGCGAAAAAGATAGGGGCGTGGCTTCATAGGGGAGGGTCGTGGCCACAGTTATGCCCCCAGTAGCTGTCCCCCCAGATTTGCCTCAAGTAGTTGTGGCCCCAGCAAACCCCTCCTGACAGGCCGATTTTATTTTAAATAGCTGCCTGCAGGCCCCGATCTAAGCCCCGCCTTTCGCGTCAAAATGCAGCGAGTAGTGGGTGTATGGTGATTAGGAGGGGCTAATATGATCTAAATCTATCTGGATCGCAGAATTTTTGGCCCCGCCCCCTCACTCACCCGCGAATCGCGGAATTGCGAGTGGGCGGAGTCTACTACTACAGTGTGCTGGGTCCCCGTTCACACACCTCATGTGCTGCATGCATCTGTTCTCAAAGCCACAGTAAGTTTATATAACTTACACCTAAAGGCTGGTGGGCACCTGAGGGCAGCAACATATTGCCGTATGGAGTTCCAGTACATACATACATACATATATATATATATGTATATATATATAGTTCCAAATTAGGGGAGCACTCACCAGTCTTCAAGTAGAAACAAGTTTATTCAAGCCATCAGTAGCAAACAATTTATGTCGACGTTTCGGTCATAGTTCTGACCTTTGTCAAGATACCAGTACAATGAACCAGTGCTACCTATATACCCATATAGATCCCTCCCTCCAATTAATCTCAGCAACTCCCCCACACCCCATATCATAAACAGTTACATATAATAGACATTTCAACAAACACATATTAAAATCAAGAGATCATCATATTGTATCATATCACCCTGTCAATGATATTTCACTCACCCCCTCATGCAGCCAAAATCTTGTTATTGCACGATGTGAACACTAAACACGGCGTGCGTTCCACCGCCGGCCGCACTTCCGGTCCGTGGAACGCACATACTACATCCTCAAGAAGCAAATCACATGTGATACGTCAAAAGGTTACCTAGTAACAGTTTTATTAGGACCAGTTGCGTGCCGCCTGACCGGATATCAGGGCCGTGGAGCGCAAGAAGGTCACATGGTAGAAGCCTCAAGACGCTACCTAGCAACAAATTCCACAGAAACAAATGCGCTTCACTGCAAGCCGATCCACGGACCACAGGAAGCACAGCATCACTACACAGTCAATACGCCACTTCAGTAGCTGGCCCCGCACGGTCCAACGCACAAATCAAACATCCCACTCTTGGGATGTAAAGCTTATACCACATATATAGATGTATCTTAAAGTCGCATGCCATTAGTAATATACAATTAGCAATATAATACCTGTGGTAACTTAAATAGAACACATGTATATATGGATGATATCTAATTATGGCTGCAGAGGGAGCAAGTTTCCATCAGAGGAAAGTAGGGAATTCAGAGTATCATTATAACGATCATCACATAGTAATTCAAATTCTGTTACTTGGTTCCATTTATACACATAGGGTAGATCCCGTCACAATCATTAGTATATGATTCCTCAGGGACCCCCCACGTGTATATTAGGTTCCTATATCTCATATTAGTTTTTGGTTTCAAAGATTGTATAGAACAAATGAAAAATTAAAAAACCGACGACAGGAACAAAAAAGTAAAAAATAAAAAAATAAAACGTAAAAAACAATAATGATGGAGCCATCATGGGACATTCTTTATAGGAAAATACTGTAGTGTATTCCATCATTGAGGCCACGAGGTCGTATTGTGTCCAACCTATGTATCCATGCAGCTTCCCGTTTCAGTAGGAGTTTCGCTCGATCACTACCTCTTTTTGGTGACTCCACTCTGTCAATTACCATACTCCTCAGAGATGCCAGAGGATGTCGTGCTTCACAAAAGTGTCTGGCCACAGGTTTATCCGAGGTGCCACTTGTTATGGCATTTCTGATGGAAAGTCGGTGGTTAGCCATTCTTTCACGGAATGGACGAATAGTCTTTCCCACATATACTAGGGAGCATGGACATGTCAGGGTGTATACCACATAATCGGAGGTGCATGTCAATCTATGGCGAATAGATATCTTCGCTCCTGTGTGTGGGTGATGGAAGAATTGACCCGTGGTCATACTTCTACATGTGGTGCAATTTATACACCTGAAGCATTCTAATTTCTTAGGTATCAGCCACATATTCGAGGCATGTGGCACTCCTCTGTCAGGCTGCATCAGTATGTCTTTCAGATTATGAGCACGTCTGAAGCTTAGTAGTGGTTTATCAGGTAGTTTTTTTCATGAGTGCCGGATCA
The DNA here is from genome assembly GCF_028390025.1 of Pseudophryne corroboree. NCBI lineage: Eukaryota > Metazoa > Chordata > Amphibia > Anura > Myobatrachidae > Pseudophryne > Pseudophryne corroboree. The sequence continues at coordinate 149,112,061 of NC_086454.1, read as the reverse complement.
GTTTTTACCACTGGCCATAATTTTCTAACTGCTTTTCGAATGGCCGGACCAGCTGTATTGAATGTAGTGGAGATAACAAACGGGTTGTCCTCCTTGGGTTTTCTATGTGAGGCTCCCCTATGGATATTTTTGGCCTTATATAGGCATCTACTGATGGTCTTCTTATCATACCCCCTTGTCTCAAATCTCATTTTCATCTCCTCTAATTGTTTAGCGGCCACTCCTTCATCCGAATTATTTCTGAGAACCCTTGGAAATTGAGATATAGGTAGATTTTGCTTCAATGATCCAGGGTGGTGACTGTCAAATGACAGTAAGGTGTTCCTGTCAGTTGGCTTTCTATACAATCTGAAACCATATTCATCATTGGTGGTGTAAATACTGACATCTAAAAAATCTACTGTTTCAGTACTCGAATGCATAGTGAACCTAATTGTTGATTCAAGGCCATTTAGATACTCCACCATGTTCGTTAAAGCTTCCTGGGTACCCACCCATACAAGAAGAACATCATCTATAAATCTTCGGTAGAAGGCGATACTATCACCAAACGGCGGGATGATGTTCATAGTCTCATATGCATCCATAAATAGATTTGCATACGATGGGGCTATGTTACTCCCCATCGCTGTCCCAGCCGTTTGGAGATAGTATCGCCCTCCATATGCAAAATAGTTGCAAGTCAAAATCAATTCCAGCAGGTCCATCAAAAAGTCAACCGGAGGGGAGCCCTTATGTGATGTAGTCAATGCTCGTCTAGTCATGGCTAACCCTTGTGTGTGGGGTATTACCGTATATAGTGATACTACATCCATAGTGACCAGAATCCTCTGGCCAGTATGGGTTTGTAGATTTAATAATCTCAAAAAGTCTTCAGTGTCTCTTAGATAGCTGTTGGTTTTCCTAACACAGACCTGCAAAAAACTATCCACATATTGTGCCACCTTAGAGAAAAGTGAATTACGTGCAGATATAATCGGACGGCCAGGAGGCCTGTCCAAAGTCTTATGTATTTTTGGTATCAAGTATATAATAGGAGTGATTGGAAAGTCTGTCTTCGGAAAACCCACAGTATCTTCGTCTATCCATCCTTGGGTAAATGCCATGTCTAGAACATCATCTAAGCGTTTCTTAAAGGCCAAACCTGGATCCCCAGGTAATAGCCTATATGTTCCAGTGTCTGCTAATTGTCTCCGTACTTCAGTGTCATAATCTGTAGTATTCAATATTACAACCGCTCCCCCCTTATCTGCGGGTCTCACAGTGATGTTAGTGTTGTTCTTTATTTCATATAGTGCCTTTCTCTCTATTGCTGAGAGATTATACCTAATCTTTTTTTGATTGGCCAAGGATTTCTTAATATCAGAATCAAGCATTCTAGTAAAAGTTCTTATGCTTGGATTATGTGATATAGGGTCATAGCTACTTTTATTTTTGAATGGGTTAACAGCTTCAGTCTTTGGTTTCACATTCCCAAATTTCTCCGCAAGTCTCAACTTTCTGCCCATTTTGAACCTATCAACCGACCATTCAAAATCATCAAATCTGGGGGTAGGGATAAAAAGACTTTGGACAGGCCTCCTGGCCGTCCGATTATATCTGCACGTAATTCACTTTTCTCTAAGGTGGCACAATATGTGGATAGTTTTTTGCAGGTCTGTGTTAGGAAAACCAACAGCTATCTAAGAGACACTGAAGACTTTTTGAGATTATTAAATCTACAAACCCATACTGGCCAGAGGATTCTGGTCACTATGGATGTAGTATCACTATATACGGTAATACCCCACACACAAGGGTTAGCCATGACTAGACGAGCATTGACTACATCACATAAGGGCTCCCCTCCGGTTGACTTTTTGATGGACCTGCTGGAATTGATTTTGACTTGCAACTATTTTGCATATGGAGGGCGATACTATCTCCAAACGGCTGGGACAGCGATGGGGAGTAATATAGCCCCATCGTATGCAAATCTATTTATGGATGCATATGAGACTATGAACATCATCCCGCCGTTTGGTGATAGTATCGCCTTCTACCGAAGATTTATAGATGATGTTTTTCTTGTATGGGTGGGTACCCAGGAAGCTTTAACGAACATGGTGGAGTATCTAAATGGCCTTGAATCAACAATTAGGTTCACTATGCATTCGAGTACTGAAACAGTAGATTTTTTAGATGTCAGTATTTACACCACCAATGATGGCTATGGTTTCAGATTGTATAGAAAGCCGACTGACAGGAACACCTTACTGTCATTTGACAGTCACCACCCTGGATCATTGAAGCAAAATCTACCTATATCTCAATTTCTAAGGGTTCTCAGAAATAATTCGGATGAAGGAGTGGCCGCTAAACAATTAGAGGAGATGAAAATGAGATTTGAGACAAGGGGGTATGATAAGAAGACCATCAGTAGATGCCTATATAAGGCCAAAAATATCCATAGGGGAGCCTCACATAGAAAACCCAAGGAGGACAACCCGTTTGTTATCTCCACTACATTCAATACAGCTGGTCCGGCCATTCGAAAAGCAGTTAGAAAATTATGGCCAGTGGTAAAAACTGATCCGGCACTCATGAAAAAACTACCTGATAAACCACTACTAAGCTTCAGACGTGCTCATAATCTGAAAGACATACTGATGCAGCCTGACAGAGGAATGCCACATGCCTCGAATATGTGGCTGATACCTAAGAAATTAGGATGCTTCAGGTGTATAAATTGCACCACATGTAGAAGTATGACCACGGGTCAATTCTTCCATCACCCACACACAGGAGCGAAGATATCTATTCGCCATAGATTGACATGCACCTCCGATTATGTGGTATACACCCTGACATGTCCATGCTCCCTAGTATATGTGGGAGAGACTATTCGTCCATTCCGTGAAAGAATGGCTAACCACCGACTTTCCATCAGAAATGCCATAACAAGTGGCACCTCGGATAAACCTGTGGCCAGACACTTTTGTGAAGCACGACATCCTCTGGCATCTCTGAGGAGTATGGTAATTGACAGAGTGGAGTCACCAAAAAGAGGTGGTGATCGAGCGAAACTCCTATTGAAACGGGAAGCTGCATGGATACATAGGTTGGACACAATACGACCTCGTGGCCTCAATGATGGAATACACTACAGTATTTTCCTATAAAGAATGTCCCATGATGGCTCCATCATTATTGTTTTTTACGTTTTATTTTTTTATTTTTTACTTTTTTGTTCCTGTCGTCGGTTTTTTAATTTTTCATTTGTTCTATACAATCTTTGAAACCAAAAACTAATATGAGATATAGGAACCTAATATACACGTGGGGGGTCCCTGAGGAATCATATACTAATGATTGTGATGGGATCTACCCTATGTGTATAAATGGAACCAAGTAACAGAATTTGAATTACTATGTGATGATCGTTATAATGATACTCTGAATTCCCTACTTTCCTCTGATGGAAACTTGCTCCCTCTGCAGCCATAATTAGATATCATCCATATATACATGTGTTCTATTTAAGTTACCACAGGTATTATATTGCTAATTGTATATTACTAATGGCATGCGACTTTAAGATACATCTATATATGTGGTATAAGCTTTACATCCCAAGAGTGGGATGTTTGATTTGTGCGTTGGACCGTGCGGGGCCAGCTACTGAAGTGGCGTATTGACTGTGTAGTGATGCTGTGCTTCCTGTGGTCCGTGGATCGGCTTGCAGTGAAGCGCATTTGTTTCTGTGGAATTTGTTGCTAGGTAGCGTCTTGAGGCTTCTACCATGTGACCTTCTTGCGCTCCACGGCCCTGATATCCGGTCAGGCGGCACGCAACTGGTCCTAATAAAACTGTTACTAGGTAACCTTTTGACGTATCACATGTGATTTGCTTCTTGAGGATGTAGTATGTGCGTTCCACGGACCGGAAGTGCGGCCGGCGGTGGAACGCACGCCGTGTTTAGTGTTCACATCGTGCAATAACAAGATTTTGGCTGCATGAGGGGGTGAGTGAAATATCATTGACAGGGTGATATGATACAATATGATGATCTCTTGATTTTAATATGTGTTTGTTGAAATGTCTATTATATGTAACTGTTTATGATATGGGGTGTGGGGGAGTTGCTGAGATTAATTGGAGGGAGGGATCTATATGGGTATATAGGTAGCACTGGTTCATTGTACTGGTATCTTGACAAAGGTCAGAACTATGACCGAAACGTCGACATAAATTGTTTGCTACTGATGGCTTGAATAAACTTGTTTCTACTTGAAGACTGGTGAGTGCTCACCTAATTTGGAACTGTATTGGAGTGGGATTTTTCCCTCATTGGATGTCACCCCAGCATTGTGTATACCCAAACGTGAGTGTGGACCCTCTGCCTGTATATATATATATATATATATATATAGGTATATGCAGTGGCGTAAGTTCGTCCCAGTAGCCCAGAGGTGAGATAAATATTGGTGCTCCTCCCCCTATATTTAGATAAGTGTGTGTGTGTGTGATGTGTGTGTGTGTGTGTGTGTGTGTGTGTGTGTGTGTGATGTGCGTGTGTGTGTTGTTCTGTTCATTGTCTTTTATTTTAAATCATACATTTCTTAGCAGTCATACCCAGGATTAGAACCCATGACCTGTTACACTGACAGCAGACACTTTACTAATGGAGTTATTTGCTCCTGTATAGGAAATATGAGAATTCTTACTATACGAAGTTACGTGCAATTGTCAGAGAAGTAACTTCATATAGTTAGAATTCTCATATTTCCTATTCAGGAGCAAATAGCTTCATCAGTAATGTGTTTGCTTCCAGTGTAATAGGACGTGGGTTCTAATCCTGGGTATGACACTTGTAAAATGTGTATCTACAGTATAATAAAAAGGATGTGATTTGTAAGGTACAGGAACCAGTGAGGCAATTGGCTACTGATAAGAGAGTAGCAGCTATCAACTTAATTTAATGGTGTCACAGAATCGGAGGAGAGGTGCCCCCTTCAGAGCAGGAGCCCGGCGGCAGATGACTCCGTTGCCTCCCAGAGTTCTGCCTCTGGGTATATGTATACATATGTATGTATATATGTATATATATATAGATATGTATGTATATATATATATATATGTATATATATAGATATGTATGTATATATGTGTATATATATGTATATATATGTACATATATAGCTAAATACATATCTATATATATATATATATATATATGTATATATACAGTGCTCGAAGTGGGCATATGGCATATTGACACTTCGAGCACTACTGAAGACCCCTGCCGCTGCATCTTTTCAAACGCGGCTCTGCTCACGCGCCATTTGGAGCACTTTAACCCCCTGCAAATCAGTTGCAGCAGCGTGGCTGCTCCTGATTGGCCGCCGGACCACAGCAGAGTGGAAATAGTGGTGGTCATAGGAGCTAATGACCCCAGCCTTCCGCAACGCCGCAGCCACCTCCCCAGCTTTCCCAGCCTCCTCTTCCGCACCACCGCTGTCACGCACAACTTCCTCTACTCCGCCGACGTGACACACATATATATATATATATATATATATATAGAAACCCCCCCAACAAATCCTGCGTTTGCCCCTGCCCAGTTGATTTGCCCCCTGTATCTGTGTCCCCAGTAGTTGTGCCCCCTGTACTTGTGCCCCCCTGTAGATTTGCTCCCAGTAGTTGTGCCCCCAGTTAATTTGCCACCAGTAGCTGTTCCCCCTGTAGCAGTGCCCCCTGTAGTTGTGCCCCAAGTAGTTGTGCCCCCTGTAGCAGTGCTCCCTGTAGTAGTGCCCCCAGTAGCTGTGCCCCTTGTAGCTGTGCCCCCAGTTAATTTGCCCCCAGTAGCTGTTCCCATTGTAGCAGTGTCCCGAGTATGTGCCCCCTGTAGATGTGCCCCCTGTAGATCTGCCCCCAGTAGTTGTGCCCCTTGTAGCTGTGCCCCCTGTAGTAATGCCCCCAGTAGTAGTGCCCACAGTATGTGCCCCCTGTAGTATCACCACTTTGAAACCCTAAAAAAAAAAAAATACTTATCAGCTTCGCTCCTGCTTCCGGACCGCTGCTGCTGCTGTCTCCGGGCGCCGGCTCCTCTCTATGGGAGAGACGTCATGACGTCTCCCCCATATCAGCACCGCACTGACACTAGGGGTCAATTTTGACCTCTGGCGTCAGTCAGCGACGCCGGCTGCAGCGGGTGCACACGGCACTCGGTGCAGCCGGGGAGCGGCTAGGGAGGGAGGATTAGTAGCGGCTCTTCCCACTGCGGCGGCGCCCTCAGGGTAGCGGCGCCCCAGGCAAAAAGCCTGCTTGTCCGTGGCAAGAGCCGCTACTGATGCGGGTGGGGCGTCCAGCACAGGGCTAGTCTGCCCCGCATGTCAGTGCCGCCCCCCCCCCCCTCGCACAAATACAAAAGCATCGCACAGCGGCGATGCCTTTGTATTTGAGGAGTAACTCCCGGCCAGCGCAGCTCCTGCGGCTGGCCGGGAGTTAATTGTCGCTGCCACTGGCTGCAGCGGCTGCGTAAGACGTCACGCAGCCGCCGCGGCCCGCCCCCCCAATGGTCCGGCCACGCCTGCGTTGGCCGGACCGCTCCCCCTAAACAGCGGCTTGACGCCACCGTTCAGCCCCCTTCCGCCCAGCGACCGCTTCTGTCTCAGAGGCGATCGCTAGGCAATGAAAGCTGCCGTGGCGCCGGCACTGCGGTGTCGGTGCATGCACAGTTCTGACCCGATCGCTGCGCTGCGACAAACTGCAGCGAGCGATCGGGTCGGAATGACCCCCAAAGTGAGAGAGCAGAGCTGTTGGATAGCCCAACCCCACCCCTCCCCTTACAGCTCTGACTGGCTGCTCGGCAGACAAGCAGCCTCTTTCCTAGCACTGTACAGATGTAAGGGGCTTCCCACCATCCTACACACACACTGGCAACCTTCTCCCAAACCTCACCCTCAGGTTTCCCCCATGGTCCTTCCTTGAGAGGCAGTGTGGGGACAGAGCAGAGAAACACGTGTAAGAGGACAGATGGGAGTGACAGACTGTTCCCACCCACCAGCCTAGCTGGCCCTAGGCATGGGCAGTTTAGGCATCCTGGCAGGCTGGACATCTAAGCTCTGCTGGAACCAGATTTCAGAAGACCCAGCTGACAATGGCTGTCCCCCGATGGGATGTGCAGGCTTTCTGGCACTGCTGCACTGTTGCCTGTTATATGACAGTCAAAAATACTAGTGTGCATATGTACAGTATGTAGGTACATGTATGTGTATATACAGTATACCCGTTCTGTTTTTTCCTCAATCCTGCTGGTTCTTCCTCATCTTAGTTTGCAAATAGTGTACTAAGGTGGTCATTCCGAGTTGATCGCTAGCTGCATTTGTTTGCAGCGCAGCGATCAGGCTAAAAAATGGCAGTTCTGCGCATGCGTATGCGGCGCAATGCGCACGTGTGACGTACGGTCACAACGAACGATGCAGTTTTGCACAGTGTCTAGCGATGCATTTCAGTCACTCTGGTTGCTGCAGAGTGATTGATATGAAGTGGGCGTTTCTGGGTGGCAACTGACCGTTTTCAGGGAGTGTGCGGAAAAACGCAGGCGTGCCAGGGAAAACACAGGCGTGGCTGGGCGAACGCTGGCCGGGTGTGACGTCAAATCCGGAACTGAATAGTCTGAAGTGATCGCAAGCGCTGAGTAGGTTTTGAGCTACTCTGAAACTACACAAAAAATGTTTGCAGGCGCTCTGCGATAAAAACGTTCGCACTTCTGCTAAGCTAAAATACACTCCCAGTGGGCGGCGGCATAACGTTTGCACGGCTGCTAAAAACTGCTAGCGAGAGATCAACTCGGAATGACCCCCTAAGTACATACAGTGGGATTAGTGTTTTGGCGCAGCTAAGTAGCAAAGTCAAGAGCTAATGTATTTGGAGTGATTTGAGGGAGTATGGGTTGATAGACATTAGGTTGACGTCTATTGGTCGACAGTGACTAGGTCAACACCAGAAATAGGTCAACACGGTCATTAGGTCGACAGGGAAAAAGGTCGACATGAGTTTTTATTTTTATTTTTTTGTGTCGTTTTCTTCATAATATGACCAGGAACCCCAATTAGTGCACTGTGTCCCCTCGCATGGCTCGCAGTGCTTCGGGTAAGGTTACCGTTCCTAATCGTAGTCCATGTGGATCGTAAAGTATGAAAAAGTTCAAAAAATAAAAATTTTAAAAACTCATGCCAACCTTTTTCCATGTCGACATAATGGCCATGTCGACATATTCATGCTGTCGACCTAGTCACTGTGGACCAATAGGCGTTGACCTAATGGGTGTCGACCTAAGTGATGTCGACCTAGAGTCCGGAATGCGATTTGAGGGTAGTTGACCTGTATAAGGTCTAGAGTTATTGCTGCTGCAAGGGAATAAAGTTTCTCACCTTTATTGTATGTCAAAAGCTGATGGTTATATTCTTAGTGTAACTAGGCTGGCTCAGGCATCAGGCTATAGTATAAAGAGGGAGTGCCCATTTTTAGGCACACATATATGTATTTTATACCTAGATAATACACTAGGGAAAAAATAATAATTGTATTCATAAATAACTTGCTCTAAAGCTACTGTACCTGTAATGTGTGTTTAACACTGCACGAGTTGATAGGTGCTAGTCTCACACATTGCAGGCTGATCATTCCCACTCCACAGGCTGACCATTCCCACTCCACAGGCTGACCATTCCCACTCCACAGGCTGACCATTCCCACTCCAGAGGCTGAATATACCACCTCTAGCAGTGGCACTTGCTACTATATAGGCCACTACTCTTGGTTTCACCATACTTGGGCACAACAGTAGGATTTCTATATTTACAATCTGAAAGATATAAATGCAGGCAATCGGTCATATGTAATAATGTTTAATTTGGAATGTGTTGTTAATGGGGGTACAGGGGCAAACGCAGGATTTGCAGGACGGGGTTTCCAGAGGGGGGAGACGCCAAGCACGGGGTTGAGACTGAAGTGACTCAGTCTATGCTGGGTTCGTTAAACTATTGTAGATAGATAGATAGATAGATAGATAGATAGATAGATAGATAGACCAAATATATTTTGTAATAGTCATAGACATAGAGCAACTCCATTCTAAAAATGCATTCGAAAATCACGGGTCTTCATACGGATTGAATAAAGGAATACCAAGCCAGTTGCTCTTCATAACGGTGGCAACACCGAGACATTGAACTTGGAACTGGCTTGGAAGTCCTTTATTCATTCCGTATGAAGACCTGTGAGTGCCACCTGATCTACACTGCTATACATGGGGCTCGATTAACCCGGGGTGGTACCAGGGCAAATATTTTTAATGCAGTTCCGGAGTACCTACTATGGGCCAGATGTAATGACGTCTGAGTTGGCCAGAGGTGCGGGTTCCCAGCCAACCTTGGATATTTTCTTAAAGTGGCAATCATTTACAGGGCACGGTTTTGCCTTATAAATGATTGCCACTTTAAAAAAAAAAAAACTCAGAGTTTGGCCAGGAACCTGCACCTCCTGCCAACTCAGACTTCATTACATCCGGCCCTACATTACATATATATGTATATACACACAATGCAATTTGACTGGCACTCCACATAACTTCATAACACCTGGGTGCCTTCCCACGAACCATCAGGGAGCCATACAGTATATAGAGAAGATGGGCAGCAATACAGACAGCTACACAAGCTTTGCTATCGTTTCAGGTGCGTCTTATCCTAACGAAACGTGCTAATAAAACGCACCTGAAACATTGATAGCAAACCTTGTGTAGCTGTCTGAATTTCTTACAAAACCGTGGAATGACGCCCATTTCTCTATATACTATATATATATATATATATATATATATATATACTGCCATTGTGAAAAATCCTAATCTCATACTGAAGGCACCAGAGCAGTTGATGTATACCAGAGAGGAGTGCCGATCCAGATATCACCATTATATATATATATATATATATATATATATATATATGTAGCATGCCTTTCCCACCTGTGGCTCAGGTATATCTGGAAAGACCTCCATGTCTTTTTCATTGTTTGTACACTTTTGATTTGCTATGCTTTGCACATAAATTATTTTTCAAAGTCCTCGGAGTGCCGCCTCTGTCCTTTCCAGATATACCTGAGCCACAGGTGGGAAAGGCATGCTACCTGAATCAATCTAAGGAAGGCACCCAGGCATATGCATTTTTCATACAGAGTGCCGGATGTATACATTGATATATATATATATATATATATATATATATATATATTTATATATATCGACCAAAGAAAAGGCGGCACTCTTTTCTTTGGTCGAAATATTTCAGGGGGCCCCAGCAAAGCCCTCTGCGGAGGAAGGCACCGGAGCAGGACATATCCCGTAGTGGATACTGGGAGTGCCGGGGCAGCAAGGTGGCTATATATATACATATACACATCTATATATATATATATATATATACACATCTATATATATATATATATGTATACACAGATGGAGCCACGCTAGTCGTGGCTCCGTCTGTGACTAGGTGCGCCTGGACGCTGTGAGCATCTCCGTCTGAATGGGCGCGCGCACCCGGACGGAGACGCTCGCCCAGACAGAGACGCTTACAATGGGAAGTGGCTCTGTGTGCTCCCGCTGTGACTAGGCGGACGGATCGCCTACTCACGCCGGGAGTGCACACCTGTGATCGGGCAGGCAAAGATAAGGGAGGCTCCATCTGTATGTGTGTGTGTGTTTATATACACACACACATATATATATATACACATATGTGTGTATATATATATATATATATATATATATGTATTATATATACATATGTGTGTGCATATATATGTATTATATGTGTGTGTGTGTGTGTGTGTGTGTGTGTGTGTGTGTGTGTGTGTATATGTATATATATATATATATAATGATACTGTAAGAGGAAAAAGATATGCAGGTATAAAAATTTGCACTTACAAATGTGGATCAGACAGTAGGCTGTGGAGCAGACAGTGGAGGGACTGAGGCAATCGGAGCAGCCGCCATAACACACAGCTGCAGCACAGCGCAGGGAAGTGCACGACCCGCGATTCGCGGGTGTTTGAAGGGGTGGAGCCTAATCCCGGAGGGGCAGGGCTTAAACAGCGGGTTGCAGCTTTGTTTTTTTGCTTTTAAAAAAAAATCAATAATAACTTGGTCTGTCAGGGGGGGTTTCTGGGTTCTCAGAAACCCCCCCTGCGTGCGCTAGTGGGGTAATCCAGATCTGATCGCTCGCTAGCAGTTTTTTTGCAGCGCTGCGAACAGATAGTTGCCGCCTACAGGGGAGTGTAATTTAGCTGTGCAAGTGTGCGAATGCATGTGCAGCCGAGCGGTACAACTAAACTTTGTGCAGTTTCTGAATTGCCCAGAACTTACTCAACCGATGCGATCACTTCAGCCTGTCCGGGGCCGAATTGACATCAGACACCCGCCCTGCAAACGCTTGGACACGCCTGCGTTTTTCCAAACACTCCCTGAAAACGGTCAGTTGTGTTAGGTTCCTGGTGCTCAGAACAAGGGAGATGTTCATGAAGTGAGTCCAGAGCACCAGGACGTAACGCTGGGAAAGGGGAATGGAAAGGGAATAGCCCCTGGCGCCCTAACTCTGTTGTCTCACCCGTGCTATCGGAAATCCCTTGCGAGACTATGGTTTCTTGAGCCCTTGGCAGCCACGTTTGAAGGGCGGATTATGTCTGCCCAACTCCGGTGCCCCCCGGTCTTAATGAGAGACAAAGGGAAATCCGAGGCAGAATGATAACAAGAGGACCTCTAACTAAGCAAACAGGCCAGGGGCTACAAGCTAACTAAAAACCTAAAGTATGTGCGGAGAAACCGCCAAAGGAAAAGAACAACAAAGGAAATGCTGATCACACGCCGACACAATACCTTTGTGTACCGGCGGTGACAGCACAAGCAGAACCCTCTGCAAAACACCAGGGACAGAAACAATAATGGAATACAGCGGCCTAGGCCAACGGACGCGGGAGAGCCGCTACTCACGGAACCGGTACGAATACTGGCAAACGGACAGGAACTTCTAATGCTGCCGACACTGACTCTCAGAACTGGAGGACAGGCAGAATCCCAAACGACAGACCGGTGGACACCAGGAAGCCAGAAGACTTGACCAGGGACAGGCAAAGCCACTGGAACTCAGGGCAGGAACGCCTCACAGCAGGACACGGGATCAGACACAGGAATCGACACAGGGACTGACACAGGAATCAACACAGGGACTGACACAGGAATCAACACAGGGACTGACAGGAACCAGCTCAAACTTCAAGCAGACTGCAAACCAAGGAATATCACCAGCATCTGTGAATTGCAGTCAGCCAGCATATAACAGAGAGGCCTAATTAATAATCCCATGCAGCTGCCCTGTTGCATGATTCCAAACTGACCAGATGCAATTAGCAGCCAGGTGAGGCTGAACACATGGGAACAAGCTGCAATTACACAGACTCACCAGCGGCAGCAGACAAGAGTATTCTAAAACAGAGCAACAGGAAATCCTGGCATGCAAGACAACTTTATAAACATAAAATAGGAATGAACCACTACCTGTGGTTCATAACAGTTGCCACCCACAAGCGTCTTCTTCCTGTCAATCTCTTTGCGATCGGCTGTGCGAATGGATTCTTCATAAAACCCATCGCACAGCAGTGATCCGCTTTGTACCCGTGCGACGTGCCTGCGCATTGCGGTGCATATGCATGCGCAGTTCTGACCTGATCGCAGCGCTGCAAAAAACACTAGCGAGCAATCAGGTCTGAATTACCTCCATAGTGCTTGCTTCGGGGTCTGCATGGGTTATAGGGCGATACTGATGTTGCGCCATGTGTGGGCATCTTTAGATTAAATTAATTATATTTTTGCAATAGAAATTGAACAGACTAGTTGTATTAGCATAGACTGGATGCTACGCAAGCTTCCCTTTTGCAGCTTATGACAGTTCTACAGAAGAATGAAACCAGTAATGGAACTAGTGATAGGCAGAGTAAGTAGCAGGCCTTCTTGCTCAGGTACAGCACCAAACACACTTCTGTGCCATCTCCTGCAGCACACATTGCTCATGCCTGGAACTGAGCAAGGCTTCATCAGGCAAATTCAGTAAATTCTTGAAGGGAAATTAAATGCTTCCCCATGGGTTTTTTCTTAGATTAAATGTGTGCCATTAATGCAAGTCATGGTTCAGCAAGATCATATCACTGGGATGAGTGAGCCTCCGGCCCCAGCTCAGCACTCCTTGGGGTATATATACTAAGATTCGTAATTGTAGGGATTTGGTGGGAGATTAAACACGAATGACATCGGTAGAGTGAATTTGCAAATTTTTGTTTTTTTTTATGTGGCATTTACTATGCTGTCGTATTCTGCATTTTCGTTTTTTCCGAAGTCGATGTCATTCGTAATGTCAGGCAGTGTTTTATGGGAGTGATTAGTAAATTATGGGAGTGATTATGGGAGTGATTAGTAAAACACTGCCTGACTTAACACAATGAATCCCGGACGGATCAGTGTGCTCCATGCAGGGCTTAATTGTGTACCTTAAAAGAAGTCTGTAAAGTGTTAAAAATCCACCCCCAAAATTGTGTGGGGTCCCCCCTCCTATGCATAACCAGCCTCGGGCTCTTTGAGCCGGTCCTGGTGGTAAAAATACAGAGGAAAAAATGAATGGGGTCCCCCCATATTTAAACAACCAGCACCAGGCTCTGCGCCTGGTCCTGGTGCTAAAAATACGGGGGACAAAAGACGTAGGGGTCCCCTGTATTTTTAACACCAGCACCAGGCTCCACTAGCCGAGGACATAATGCCACAGCCGGGGGACACTTTTATACTGCTCCCGGTGGCCCTGGCATTACATCCCCAACTAGTCACCCCTGGCCGGGGTACTCTGGAGGAGTGGGAGCAACTTAAATCAAGGGGTCCCCCCCCCCTCCAGCCACTTTGCAGTCTGCGATTAACCGCAAGTTAATTGGGGTCACCCACAAGAGTGACCCCAATTAACTTGCGGTTAACCGCAGACCGCAAAGTTCCCATCATTGGTTACAATGGAGCGCCGCTACGCTGCATTGTAACCAGTGCGCTCCTCTGATTAACAGTGCAGGAGTGCACAGCCAATCAGGAGAGTGCCATGACGTGGCGCTCCCTGATTGGCTGGCGGGACCTTCACTGACAGCAGTCACGGGGACTCCCGCCAGTCGGGGAAAGGGGTTCCATGTGTAAACATGGGACCCCTTTCAGTTCGTGGTTCGAGTATTTTGTTTTATTATTTTACACAAGTCCATGGATTACAAACTTAAAGAAGAGAACCGACCTACACAGGATTGTGTGTAAGTATATTTTTTATTTACAGGTACCCCGTGGATTCTACTAGAGAAAAGGACCGAGGGGCTCCGTGTCAACATAGGTAAGTATGTGTGTATGTAAGTGTGCATGTATGTAAATTAAAGTTTTACTGTCACGGTGTGTGTGTTTTGTTTTTATTTGTTTTTTTTTGTAGTAGAACTACAGGTACCAGCGGGCCCGGTTTCCCCGCATGCTGGTACTTGTGGTTCTCCAAGTACCAGCTTGCGGGGGAGGCTTGCTAGGACTTGTAGATCTGCTACAAAAAAACATTCTTTTTTTACACAAAAGGCTATCAGCCTCCCATCCACCACCCACGGATGGGGAGGACAGCCTCGGGCTTCACCCCTGGTCCTTGGGTGGCTGGAGGGGGGGACCCCTTGATTTAAGGGGTCCCCCGGGTGACTAGTTGGGGATGTAATGCCAGGGCCTCCGGGACCAGTATAAAAGTGTCCCCCGGCTGTGGCATTATGTGCTCGGCTAGTGGAGCCCGGTGCTGGTGTTAAAAATACGGGGGACCCCTATGTCTTTTGTCACCCATATTTTTTGCACCAGGACCAGGCGCAGAGCCCGGTGCTGGTTGTTTAAGTATGGGGTGACCCTATTCATTTTTCCCTCTGTATTTTTACAACCAGGACCGGCTCAAAGAGACCGAGGCTGGTTATGCTTAGGAGGGGGAAGCCCACACAATATATATATATATATATTTTTTAACCCTTTCACACCCCTTCCCACAGATAAACATGCACGAATCACACTGATCCGTGCATGCCTATCAGAATACGGGGGGGGGAAAGCAGGTCTATTTGAAACTGCTTTTTTTTAATGATTTGTACTTTTTCACAGCAGTGTTTGGCTTTTGACGGCAGTGATTGAGAATATGATTTTTTTGTAAATTACCGAGTTGTATAAAATAACAGGCGTGTCTGACTGATGGTGTATTCATTCGTATTTTTTTTTCTCTGACTTAAAAAAAATACGAATGCCCTCATCACTGCCGAGATTTGAGTTTAGTAAATTCCCGAGATGACACTTTGAACAAAAAACACAAAATCGGTCAAAATCGGGCGCTTAGTAAATATACCCCCTTGTACTGAGCATCTCTGAATATAGAAGAGTGTAGCTATGGGTGGAGAGATCATAGTAATGGGAACTATACATTTTGAAAAGTGCTGATTTCCCCATAGTTGGCACTTTTTCACATGAACTGAGCAGCTGACAGTGGGTTACGCAACCACTCCATAATGAAAACTGAGAATTAAGCATTGACATAGAAAAATTTATTATTTCCTATATAAATAAATACTGTTACTAGTGGCACTGTGCTGGCATGGTTGTGTCAACAGAGTTATTCTGCCAGTACTTGTTGGAGAATATGATAGTAATATTGGTATCCTGAGAAGTGTCGTAGCTACTGAGTTATAAAAAGACCTGATTAGATATGGCAACATTTCAAATCCAAACATGACATAACACAACTTTACTGAAACATGGGAAGACATGACCGGGATAAACTGTAAGACGTGAGTAAGAGATTTGGCAGCAAACTCCATTTATGACCAGTATGAGAACTCAGGTTTTATTGTTCACTGGAATTAATGTTTTCACTACCTTTTTGTTCTGCTTGTGCCATGTTTGAATAGGTGTAGAGGTTTTCCTCTCTGAGAATGTTATAAAGGAACAGCTGCCCTGTACGTTGAGCAGTGTAGGCAAACACACATAAACAAGTTGTGCTTAGAATTACTGAAAAACATGATTTGTCCTCTTCCTTCCTTTATTGCGTTGTCTATTCCTGCTGCAGCTTCCTCCATATCCTCTGAGCCCTGCTACTGAACACCCAGTATTTCCATGTGCATTGCTGGCTTCTGGGAAATCTAGCACATTTTAACAAACAAACTGGGGGAATTGAGCACGTGCCTCAAGATTACGTCTTTGTGTGAAAACCCATCATTGTTATTAACAGGTGTTTTGGCAAACAGACTATAATGTTATACAGCACACAATTGATATACTGTACATGTATGTCCAATAGCCTTAAAAAAAAACTTGCTATTTTGGTGTCATTGTCATCACTGACTTGTATTCAGTTGTTGCCAATTGATGTCTCTCCCATAAGCCTCAGATACTGTAATGAATTACATGACTGACCTAAGATTTGCATGGCACTTAGTGTATGCAGAATTTTGTGACATTTTAACACAACTGCATGTAAAATATATTATATATGGAGATCTGAAATCCCCATTGGCTTCTCTCTAATTTTTATGTATATGTTTTCTCATTTTCTCCTTCCCTTTTGGTAAATAGTTTGGAAATGATCATGTAACACTTGTTGGATGCTAGATTGGTGCATGGCATTTAGTGTACTGTATGCCTGAGGTTCTTAAATGCGGTCCTCAAGGCACCCCAACGGTCCAGGTTTTAGATTTTTCAGTGCTTGGCCACAGGTGACTAATTTGCACTCCAGACAATTTAATTTAACCATCTGCATTGGGCCATGGAAATACCTAAAGCCTGGACTGTTAGTGTGATGTTAGTGTATTAGAATGCTTAATATTTGTAGACACTCCCTTACTAATCTGTGTAAGCCTGAATCTTCAGTGATGGTCCCTAGGACCAGGGGGATGCTGGAAAGTGGGTGGTCCAATGTGCAGTGTGTCTGGAGTTGGTGATG
Organism: Pseudophryne corroboree; assembly: GCF_028390025.1. Lineage (NCBI taxonomy): Eukaryota > Metazoa > Chordata > Amphibia > Anura > Myobatrachidae > Pseudophryne > Pseudophryne corroboree. Next base: position 149,094,998 of record NC_086454.1, on the reverse strand, counting down.
GAATAAACAGCACAGCAGTGAACTCACATGTCTCTGTATCCTTATGACTGGATTTACAAACATATGAACAAAACATGGTGTCAGAAGAAGTTTAACTTGGACTGCTAGTGCTCTCAGAGTGTGAAAGAATCTTGCAGAAGTCTGTCAGGCTGTAATACTCAGTGTCTGCAAAACCTGCCATGTGCTCCTCTCTTCAAACAGTGAGTAACCGTGGATAAACTGGCTCCTCCAACAGGCATGCTGATGTCTGGTAACTTCTATGAGAACTGGAAAAGATTTAAGCAAAGGTTTAATATATATCTTGCTGCATGTGGAGCTGATACAGAGGCTGACAAAACAAAGGCATCCATTTTCCTCCATGTGATAGGAGAGGATGTGCTGGACATTTATAATAGTTTTCAGTTTGCTGAGGGGCAGAATATGGTGCTATCTTCTATAATGCAAAAGTTTGAAGATTACTTTGTGCCAAGGAAAAATGTGACATATGAAAGATATAAGTTTTTCACATGTGATCAGAAGTCAGGAGATGGATTTGATCAGTATGTTACAGAGCTGCAATCACTCAGTAAAACCTGTGAGTTTGGTGATTTAAAGTATTCACTGATTAAAGATCGTATTGTCTGTGGAATACCTGATAATGGACTCAGAGAGAGACTGCTGAGAGAGCAAGACCTAACACTAGAAAAGGCAGTGACTATGTGCATATCTGCAGAAATAACTAGATTTCAAGCCAAAAAGTTACACAAGGAAGTTGATGCTGCTGTCCATGTAGTGCAGAAAACAGAGCCAAGCAAACCTCCATTCTCAAGAATGAAGCAGTCTAAGCCACAGTCTAATAAGGAAATGTGTAGTAGACGTGGAAATGCTCACAATCCTAAAATGTGCCCTGCTTATGGTAAAACCTGCATGAAATGTGGTAGACGTAATCACTTTGCCAAATGCTGTAAAATGAAAAGGGAAACAACCAATGTGCATGCTGTTAAACAAACAGAGGAATTCTTTGTGGATTGCATTGAACTTTGCAGTGCAGATAAGAAAGAATGGATTGTCCCTTTAACTGTGAACGAGATTGTCATTCCCTTTAAGCTTGATACTGGTGCGCAGGTGAATTTAATATCGTTTCAAGACTATAAGACTTTTAGAGTAAAACCTAAAATTCATCCAGCCAAAGTGAAAGTTACAGGGTACACTGGGGAGGAAATTCCTGTGAAAGGTACATGCTTAGTGACACTGAAATATAAGGGACAACAGTTTAAAACATCTCTACTGATTGTGGATAAAAATGTGCAACCGATTCTAGGATTAAGTTCCTGTGAGAAACTAAGCTTGCTAAAGAAAGTTTTTATGGTGACATCACAAGTAGAAGATGACTGCAAATCAATGTTTAAAGAATACAGAGACTTGTTTGAAGGTCTAGGTTGTTTGCCTGGAGAGCATAAAATAAATATAGACATGCAAGTTTCTTCAGTGATACACCCCTGTAGAAAAGTGCCGTTTGCTCTGAGAGAAAAACTGAAACAAGAGTTAAATCGCATGGAAGCCTTGGGTGTGATACAGAAAGTTGATGAGCCTACTGAATGGGTAAGCTCCTTAGTAATTGTTGAAAAGAAAAATGGACAACTCAGAATATATATAGACCCCAGAGATTTAAACAAAGCTATTAAACGAGAACATTTCAAACTACCAACCAGAGATGAAATCATGTTGCAATTTGCGGGAGCAAAATGGTTCAGTAAATTGGACGCATCTTCAGGATTCTGGCAAATGAAACTAGATGAGGCCAGCTCAAAGCTTTGTACATTTAATACACCAGAAGGTCGATACAGATTTCTTCGACTACCATATGGAATATTGTCTGCTCCAGAAGTATATCACAAAAAGATACACATGATTTTTGAACATATTCCAGGTGTTGAAACAATGATGGATGACATTATTGTCTGGGGATCTACAAAGGAAGAACATGATTCTAGATTGAGACAAGTAATGGAACTTGTCAAGAAAGTGAATCTAAAGCTAAACAAGGACAAATGTGAATTTGGCGTGAATACACTTACCTTTATGGTGTCACGAACCTCGGGCAGCGGCGACCGCGCTTGTCCCTGCGGGTGGCCTGGTCTGCCCGGCGCCTCTCTTCCCCTGACAGTCTCCGGCTTCAGCGGCGGGTCGGCGCTGCTCTCCGGCGGCTTCCCGGAAGCAAGGACGCCGCCATCACAAGCGAGGGCAAGGAGGCGGAGCAGGTCTGACGTCACCTGCCTGCTCCGCCAATCAGGCTAGGGCGGGGAATTTAAAATCAGATACCAGGCAGAGATCCGGTGCCTGAGTATCTTCGTTTCTCCTGCGGAAGCTGTGATTCCAGAGCTCCCTCGTCCCTGCAAGCATCCTGTGCTTCCAAGCATCCTGTGCCTCCAAGCATCCTGAGCCTCCAAGCATCCTGTGCCTCCAAGCATCCTGAGCCTCCAAGCACCTCCGCGCCTCCAATTACCTCCGTGCCTCCAATTATCTCCGTGCCTCCAATTATCTCTGTGCCTCCAATTATCTCCGTGCCTCCAATTATCTCCGTGCCTCCAAGCACCTCGTGTCTCCAAGCACCTCGTGCCTCCAAGCACCTCTGTGCCTCCAAGCACCTCTGTGCCTCCAAGCACCTCCGTGCCTCCAAGCACCTCCGTGCCTCCAGTTACCTCCAAGCACCTCGTGCCTCCAAGTGCCTCATCCCTCCAAACACCTCCGTGCCTCCAAGCACCTCCGTGCCTCCAAGCACCTCCATGCCTCCAAGCACCTCCGTGCCTCCAGTTACCTCCAAGCACCTCGTGCCTCCAAGCACCTCATCCCTCCAAACACCTCGGTGTCTCCAAACACCTCCGTGCCTCTAAGCACCTCCGTGCCTCCAAGCACCTCCGTGCCTCCAAGCACCTCCGTGCCTCCAGTTACCTCCATGTCTCCAAGCACCTCGTGCCTCCAAGCACCTCATCCCTCCAAGCACCTCGGTGTCTCCAAACACCTCCGTGCCCCCAAGCACCTTCGTGCCTCCAAGCACCTCCGTGCCTCCAAGGCCCTCCCTGCACTCCCTGTACTCCCAGCACCTCAGTGCCTCCAATACCACAGTGTCTCCAATATCTCAGTACCCCAGCCTTCAGTATTTCTACAAGTCTTGTCTTACAGGAGACCTTCAAGAATTCCTCTGGGCCTCCCGCCTGCCGTCTTAGTCCTGCATGAGGAAGACCTACATCCGGCCATCTCTACTACGACCCAGTGGCGGTTCCTCTTCCCGGTCATCGGAAGAAGCCCCGAGTCCACAACACTCCCAAACCAGGTCAGTGACAGTATACTCAGGCCACATGGACTCGGGGAATCGGAACACGGACTCGAGTGCCATTCAGAACCTGGCTTCTCGAGTGCAAAGTCAGGAAGCAGCGCAAGGCCAGGTGATGCAGTACCTCCAGCAGTTGTCCGGGCGTCTGGATCAGATTCAGGCGTCTCTGGCCTCAGTAATTCCGGCACCTGTTCCAGTAGTCGCACCAGTTGCCGTTGCCAGCAATGTTCAACCATCGGCCGGTGTCACTCCACGCCTTCAGTTGCCTACTCCGTCCCGCTATAATGGGAATCCCAAAAATTGTCGTGGTTTCTTGAACCAATGCGAGGTACATTTCGAGCTACTTGCACACAACTTTCCTACAGACCGGTCCAAGGTAGCATATATTATTTCTCTGTTGGAAGGTTCTGCTTTGGATTGGGTGTCTCCATTATGGGAACGATCTGATCCCATGGTTTCCAACTACACCAACTTCATCTCGTCCTTTCGAAAGATTTTCGACGAGCCCGGCAGAATGACCACTGCTTCTTCCGATTTGCTCCGTGTTCGGCAGGGCGCCCGTTCCGTGGGCCAGTACGTGGTTCATTTCCAGACCATTGCTTCCGAACTACGCTGGAATAATGACGCCCTGAGAGCTGCCTTCTGGAACGGTCTTTCCGACCGGCTGAAAGATGAGCTGGTTACTAGAGATCTGCCGGATCCATTAGAAGATTTGATTTCCCTTTGCGTCAAGGTGGATCTTCGGATGCAGGAGCGTGGAAGAGAACGTAGCCGTTCGGATCGTTCCAGGTTCCGGAATCCTACTCCTAGGCCGGTGGCCTCACCCAGCTCAGATGAGCCCATGCAAATTAACCGCTCCCGACTGTCTCCGGAAGAACGACAGCGTCGTCGTGAGGGTAAACTCTGCCTTTACTGTGGAGCCGCAGATCATTTTCTTAAATCTTGTAAAGCCCGTCCGGGAAACGGGCAGGCCTAGCTTGTTCCGGAGGAGTCAAGCTGGGAGTTACGACAAAAGCTTCTCCAACTTCGGACTGCTTGCTTCCAGTAACTCTAGTCTCCAATTCAGTCTCCAGGTCTTGTGAAGCCCTATTGGATTCCGGAGCTGCAGGGAACTTCGTTTCTTCTTTCTGTGCCCAAAGTTTGGGTTTAAAGTTACGGCCTATTGAGCGGCCAATTTCACTGACGGCTATCAACGGGACTAGAATTTCCAAAGGTCTTATAATGTGGCGCACGGGGCCAGTTAAGCTGCAGGTCGGGGCTCTACATCAGGAAGATTTGGAACTCTTGGTAATCCCAGAAATGCCTCATGATCTGGTTCTTGGAATGCCTTGGCTGAAAAGTCATAATCCCCACATCGACTGGAAGTCGTCACAAATTCTGTCCTGGAGTCCCTTTTGTCACACTAATTGTCTTACTCCTGTTTGTCCGCTCCGGGTTACCTCCAAAACGGATGAAGAGCACATTCCGGAGGCATATCAAGGGTACAAGGACGTATTTTCGGAACAAGCTGCTGACCTGTTACCACCTCACAGGCCTTGGGACTGCCCTATTGACCTTGTCCCAGGGAAGACGCCACCTCGTGGTCGCACATATCCTCTGTCTCTTCCCGAGACTCAAGCCATGTCGGAGTATATTAAGTCCAATATGCTCAAGGGATTCATTCGCCCCTCTTCCTCCCCTGCCGGTGCAGGCTTCTTTTTCGTGAAGAAAAAGGACGGGGGGTTGAGACCATGCATCGACTACCGCGGCCTAAACGACATTACTATTAAGAATAAATACCCCTTGCCACTAATCACAGAGTTATTTGATAGGGTTCGTGGTGCCCGCATTTTTTCAAAACTCGACTTGAGAGGAGCTTACAATCTTATACGCATCCGAGAGGGGGATGAATGGAAGACTGCCTTTAATACCCGAGATGGGCATTACGAATACTTGGTGATGCCGTTTGGTCTTAGTAATGCTCCCGCGGTTTTCCAGGGGTTCGTCAACGAAATCTTTCGTGATATGCTGTATCAGAGCGTTGTGGTATATCTGGACGACATACTGATTTTTTCCAAGAATCTTGTCGAACACAGGACTCAAGTCAAAGAGGTGCTACACCGTTTACGAGAGAATCATCTCTACGCCAAGCTTTCCAAATGTACCTTTGAAGTAACATCTATTCCGTTCCTCGGTTATGTCATCTCGGGGACGGAGCTTCGCATGGATCCGGAAAAGTTGTCGGCCATTCGTGACTGGACTCAGCCTTTTTCCCTGAAAGCAATACAAAGGTTCCTGGGCTTTGCGAACTACTACAGGAAATTCATTAAGGGTTTCTCCACCATTGTTGCGCCCATTACTGCCCTGACGAGGAAGGGTTCTAATCCTAGTTTGTGGCCTCCGGAAGCCATTGTAGCTTTTTCTCGCTTAAAGTTAGCTTTCATGACGGCTCCAGTTCTCCAACAACCAAATTTCGAGGAACCCTTCTTCTTAGAAGTTGATGCATCTTCAGTCGGGGTTGGGGCTGTTCTCTCCCAGTATTCCTCTGATAAAAAATTACATCCGTGTGGCTTCCATTCTCGTAAATTCTCTCCAGCCGAACGAAATTACACTATTGGAGACCAGGAACTCTTGGCAATCAAATCTGCCTTGGAAGAATGGAGATATCTTCTAGAAGGGGCTAAACATGTGTTTACCATCTACATGGATCACAAGAATTTGCTGTACATCAAATCCGCACAATGCTTGAATCCTCGCCAGGCGAGATGGGCACTTTTCTTTTCCCGATTCTCGTTCATTATCAAGTACCGGGCCGGGACTCTCAATATTAAAGCAGATGCGCTTTCTCGTTCACAAGTTCCCACAGACGAGGATGAACCTCCGGAGCGGGGTTTAATTCTGAATCCAGTTTCTGTCTCTGCTGCTTTAACTACTCCAGCTCCTCCTCCTGGAAGAATGTCCGTGCCAGCTAGATTCCGCCCAGGAATACTACTGTGGGCCCATAACTCCAAGTTTTCCGGTCATCCCGGCGCTCAGAAGATGTACAAGTTTCTGCAAAGGTCTTACTGGTGGAACACCATGAGGAAGGATGTACAAGATTGCGTTAATTCGTGTCCCCAATGTACACAACATAAATCTCCTCGTCTGCCTCCTGCAGGGTTACTTCGTCCTCTGCCTATCCCTGTGAGACCCTGGACTCACATTTCCATGGACTTCATCACTGACTTGCCCTGTTCCAAGGGTTGCAACACCGTTTGGGTTATCGTTGACCGTTTTTCGAAGATGGCACACTTTGTGCCCTTGACTGGTCTCCCGACAGCACCGAAACTGGCTCTATTGTTTATCCGAGAACATTTTCGTTTGCATGGGTTGCCACAAGAGATTGTTTCTGACCGTGGAGTACAGTTCACCGCCAGGTTTTGGAAAGCCCTTTGTTCAACTCTACACATTAAACTTAAGTTTTCGTCTGCTTATCATCCCCAAACTAATGGGCAAACGGAACGAGTCAATCAAGATCTAGAGACTTTTCTTCGTTTGTATCTCTCTCCTTCACAGGACAACTGGGTGGAGTTGTTGCCTTGGGCGGAGTTTGCCCATAACCATTTGTTTCATTCTTCCACTGGGGAATCACCATTTTTCGTCAACTACGGGTTCCATCCCCGTGTTCCGGAATTTCCAAGCCTTCCGATAATAGAGGTTCCTGCTGTAGTGTCCACTCTACGACACTTTGGACAAATTTGGAGAAAGGTTCATGCTAATCTTAAGCAGGTTTCTGTTCGGTACAAGTTCTTCGCAGATAAGAAACGGCAAGCCGCACCTCAATATAAAGTTGGGGACAGGGTATGGCTGTCCACACGGAATCTCCGGTTGAAGGTGCCCACCATGAAATTCGCTCCAAGGTTCATCGGTCCTTACCCTGTGCTGCAAGTCTTAAATCCTGTGGTCTGTAAACTGGGTTTGCCTGCCCATCTTCGAATACCTAACGCCTTTCATGTTTCTCTACTCCGTCCCCTCATTCTGAATCGGTTCCACTCAGCACTCCCTAGGCCAACGTCCGTAGTGGCAGAAGCTGGAGCGGAGTTTGAAATCAAAACTATTCTTGACTCTCGTTATCTTCATAAAAAATTACAGTACTTGGTGGACTGGAAGGGTTATGGTCCTGAGGAGAGAAGTTGGATTGGGGCTACTGAAGTAACGGCTCCTCGTCTGATTCGGATCTTCCACTCCAGACATCCGACTAAGCCCGGGAAGTGTCCAGGGGCCACTCCTGGAGGAGGGGGTACTGTCACGAACCTCGGGCAGCGGCGACCGCGCTTGTCCCTGCGGGTGGCCTGGTCTGCCCGGCGCCTCTCTTCCCCTGACGGTCTCCGGCTTCAGCGGCGGGTCGGCGCTGCTCTCCGGCGGCTTCCCGGAAGCAAGGACGCCGCCATCACAAGCGAGGGCAAGGAGGCGGAGCAGGTCTGACGTCACCTGCCTGCTCCGCCAATCAGGCTAGGGCGGGGAATTTAAAATCAGATACCAGGCAGAGATCCGGTGCCTGAGTATCTTCGTTTCTCCTGCGGAAGCTGTGATTCCAGAGCTCCCTCGTCCCTGCAAGCATCCTGTGCCTCCAAGCATCCTGAGCCTCCAAGCATCCTGTGCCTCCAAGCATCCTGAGCCTCCAAGCACCTCCGCGCCTCCAATTACCTCCGTGCCTCCAATTATCTCCGTGCCTCCAATTATCTCCGTGCCTCCAATTATCTCCGTGCCTCCAAGCACCTCGTGTCTCCAAGCACCTCGTGCCTCCAAGCACCTCTGTGCCTCCAAGCACCTCTGTGCCTCCAAGCACCTCCGTGCCTCCAAGCACCTCCGTGCCTCCAGTTACCTCCAAGCACCTCGTGCCTCCAAGTGCCTCATCCCTCCAAACACCTCCGTGCCTCCAAGCACCTCCGTGCCTCCAAGCACCTCCGTGCCTCCAAGCACCTCCGTGCCTCCAGTTACCTCCAAGCACCTCGTGCCTCCAAGCACCTCATCCCTCCAAACACCTCGGTGTCTCCAAACACCTCCGTGCCTCTAAGCACCTCCGTGCCTCCAAGCACCTCCGTGCCTCCAAGCACCTCCGTGCCTCCAGTTACCTCCGTGTCTCCAAGCACCTCGTGCCTCCAAGCACCTCATCCCTCCAAGCACCTCGGTGTCTCCAAACACCTCCGTGCCCCCAAGCACCTTCGTGCCTCCAAGCACCTCCGTGCCTCCAAGGGCCTCCCTGCACTCCCTGTACTCCCAGCACCTCAGTGCCTCCAATACCACAGTGTCTCCAATATCTCAGTACCCCAGCCTTCAGTATTTCTACAAGTCTTGTCTTACAGGAGACCTTCAAGAATTCCTCTGGGCCTCCCGCCTGCCGTCTTAGTCCTGCATGAGGAAGACCTACATCCGGCCATCTCTACTACGACCCAGTGGCGGTTCCTCTTCCCGGTCATCGGAAGAAGCCCAGAGTCCACAACACTCCCAAACCAGGTCAGTGACATATGGGCGACGTGGTCTCGGATCAAGGTGTAAAACCAGACCCAAGGAAAATATCAGCCATAGTGAACATGGAACGTCCTAACAACAAAGACGATGTCAGACGATTCCTAGGAATTCCAACAAAGAAAACAGCGCTAATAGGTATGTGTAAAATATTTTATTACCATTAACAACACAGCGGGGGCGCGATCTCGTGGGGAGCCTGGTCCTCTATGGTAGATACATAGATGATTTATTTTTGATTTGGGATGGGGATTTATCGTCACTACATGAGTTCACCGAGAGTTTAAATAGTAATTTATTTGGTCTAAAGTTCACTTGCACGTTCAGCACTGTCACTATTAATTTTCTGGATATCACACTTACGGTAGATAATGACTGTTTAGTCACGTAAACATATGTTAAACCTGTGGACCAAAATAGGTATCTAAACTATAAAAGCTCCCACTTGATGGGTTGGAAAAATAATATTCCAAAAAGTCAACTGATTAGACTCAAACGAAACTGTTCTACAGATGACCTATTTAGAAAACAGGCGAGGAACATGTTAAGATCATTTGAGGAACAGGGGTACCCGAAAGACCTCTTACAGAAAGCTTTTGTGGAGGTAGAAAAGGTAGAAAGGAGAAAACTGTTGGAGTCTGGACAAGGTACACAAGCCTTGATCCAAACGAGGGGAGACGGAAAATTGAAATCCACCTCCTTCGTCACACAATATAATAGCCATGCCAGAGAAATTAAAAAGATCATAAAAGAAAAATACCTCAATATTGTGTATGGATGATACTCTAAAGGCAGAGATTAATATGGAGGGAATGGTAGTCTTTAGAAAATCAGAGAATTTAAAATCAAGATTGGTACAAAGTCATTTTACCAATCCCGTCTCTAAGAATGTAGTTAAGAAGACGTGGCTACCTGACAAACCATTTCATAAATGTGGAAGAGTAGATTGTACCACTTGTATGTGCTCCCTGAAAAAAAGTATTAGTTTCTGTTCATTTACTAATGGAGAAACATTAGAAATTAAGACATTTTTAAATTGTAACTCAAAGTTTGTAATTTATCTTATTACATGTGGGTGCGGAAGGCAGTACGTGGGTCGCACTATTCGTGCTCTCCATGTACAGTTTTCCGAACACAGAAGAAACATATTGAAGGGTTTGAAAACACACCCTCTCTCTCATCATGTTTCCGTATGTCAAAAGCAAAATGTAAAGAGTGTAACAATAAAGGCAATAGAACAAGTAGAAGTTACAAAGCGGGGAGGAGATAGGTTTAGGCAATTATGTAAGAGAGAAGCCTATTGGATCTACGTTCTGGGTACCCTCATCCCCGGAGGATTAAATGACACAGTAGAACTAAATAATGTCTAGGTATATATCTAAACATGCTGAGTACCATCTATTTGAGCCTAGTTGGCATAATTTTTCAACGAAGGTCCCCTGTCTGCCTATACACACATATTGCGGCTGTGGTTTTAACACAAGCTGCTTATGTGTTTTTCTGAATTGATGTGCCATATCTATTGGCTGCGTAGATATAGTTGAGGTATATGTGAATATGCACAGCTTTTATCCATATATCCATATGCTTTTTTCCTTGGTCTCTTTTGCTTACTTATTTCTCTGTTTCCTTCTTTTGCTTTGGTATACCAACCAAGCGCTAATATGGATAGCAAGTTTTAATTGTCATCCTGAATTGATTAATAATGTCCCCATATATATCTCTCTCTCTGTATGTATTTATTTGGAATGTGGTTTAGCGGCGGGAGCACTGCCACTATCTCTAAATCTCTATATAAAAGAAAAAAATCTAGATTGGTCTGAGATGATGCACCTGAGTGGAGAACAGAATCTATGTGGACATGATTGTGAATGCGTAATTTATTATGCGCTGACCTCACGCTCACATATGTGTGTATTTTTTTATGTATTAACTATGTGCCAATGGTATGATTAGTTGTTGCTTTTAATTTTTTAAAACTGTTTATTTTGGGTTTACTATGTCCAGATGCCGTGAAATTATGTATTTGCATAGAGCCTAAAACTATAATGGACCATATTCAATACTCTTGAATAACTGTGACGAGTATAATAAAAACTCCGTGAAACCCTCCTTTGAATGAAAATGTAATATCGGAGGAATAAGATCTTGCTGTAGGGAGCGGTCATGTGATACATTAGAGGTGGAGAGTACAGCAAAACGTGGGCGCTGCGCTCCAACTCAAAACGAGGTTTGAATGGCAACAGAGTGCGCAGGCGCACGCGGGATGGGTCCGCTATTTAAACAGAGGCACGGAGACATAGTGATATCGTCTCTGAGGAAGCCGCCAAGCTGCTAAGAGGCGGAGAAACGCGTAAGACGTCTACAGTGTGTCCGGTACCGGCAATTTGGACTTTGCAACAGCCTCATCAAAGCCCCAATTTGGACACTCCGGATATGGCACCTTTAATGTGCTGAAGGCACCAGGAGCCGGGAGGCACTTTCCATGCATTGTTGGAAGTTAGGCTTAGTGTACAGGTGATACAAACATCTACTGTGCTCATGTGCTGTAGAAACTATTAATTGCTAGACTTGTGCTTATTAACCCACTAACAAAATTGATATTCAGTTGGACCAATTTGATAGTTATCATCTGGGCATAAATGCTAGCAAAACAGCCCATCTGAATTGCACGGAGTTCAAATATTTGGGACTAATGAACTAATGGCATATTCATAATTGCATAAACCATTGCACCAAAGCTTAATAGAAATATATGTGTGTTTGCATAAGTTCCTTTGTGCAGCTAATTTGCATGTTGTTACTAACCGGCACGTTTTTAACAGTTTTAATTTATTTTTAAATAATATACTGTGTTGTTAATGGTAATAAAATATTTTACACATACCTATTAGCGCTGTTTTCTTTGTTTGGATTGTGTCTTGTTAAGGGCTGAGTAACCCCTCTAACAGCTGCTGGATATGTATGTGTAAGTAATAAATTATCCATTGGCCTATTAATTAATAGCCTATTCTGCTGGAGGCGCCGATTGTTTTCTTTGATTCCTAGGAATGATTACTTACTTAGGAAAGTTTATTTCTCAACTCTCTGAACGAACAGCCTCTCTTAGATGGTTGTTGGACAAAGATAACGAGTGAATGTGGTCACATGAACAAGAAGAAAGTTGGCAAAACTTGAAACAGATCATTACAGAGCAACTGTTAGGCGCCGGGGTCCGCTCGTCGGTGCGGCCCGGCGCCTAGCAACCAGGGACGCCGTGCGCGTTCAGCCGCCGGCTCCCTGGCAACGCTAGACGCCGGGCGCACGGAGCCGCACGGACCCTAGCAACGGGGACGCCACTTACGGACTGCGTTTCCCCGTTGCTGGGTTCAATTTAATTAATAGATATCTGTTTTCCTGGCCATGCAGCTTGGCAGCTGTATGGCATCTAATCCAATCAGCCTCCAAACAGCTGATTGGAGGACTCCCTGTTAAATACACTTCCTGGGCTTCTCACAGACGCCGGTAATAGCTTCCTGCATGCTGAATCTGTTTGCTGTGAGTGTTTCCAGTCCTGCTGTATCCGGTCGTTCCTGTTCTCAGTTGTCCTGAACTCGGAAGTCGTCATCTGTTCCTGGAGTCCTGACTGAGCACCTTTTGAACATCCAGTGGTGTTCGTGAGTCACGGCGTAGCCGTGTGTTGCGGCTTGGGCCGCTTTATTATTTGTCATTTATTATTTGTGTTTCGGAGCTTTTGCGGAGGATTCCGCTCCCACAGATCCACTCTGGTATCCAGCGGTGCTGGGTAGGAGTACGGACTAGTGGATTTTGGTTGTCCTTTTCCCTGGCGGGTTACCGCACATACCTCAGGTTTAGTCAGTTAGCTTGTAGCCCCTGGCCTGGTTGTTTAGTCAGAGGGCCCCTTGTTATCACCCTGTCTCGGATTTCCCTTTGTCTCCCATTAAGACCTGAGGGGGCATCGGAGTTGGGCAGACATAATCCGCCCTTCAAACGCGGCTGCCATGGGCTCAAGCAACCATAGTCTCGCAGGGGATTTCTGACAACACGGGCGAGACAACGGAGTTAGGGCGCCAGGGGCTACTTTCTATTCCCGCTCCCTTCCCCAGCATTCCGTTCCAGTGCTCCGGTCCTTGCAATAGGACCACCTCAGACCAGAGTGCTGGAATCATAACATTATTACCGGCCAAACCAAAACTTAAAATTAAACAGGGTTTGATTTTTTCCCTTATTCAGTTTTGTAAGAATTGTCGGCCCCATGAATCCCACTGGTTTAGGGCCAAATCCTGGCCAGCTTCTAGTTAGCCAGATTCAAGAACTTACTCAAATGGTTCAGGATCTTTCCCTTCGGGTGAAGTCGCAGGAAGATCTTTTACGAACTTCCCCGAGGGTAGTCCCTGAACCAAAAATGCACTTGCCTGACCGTTTTTCTGGTGATAGGAAGCAGTTTTTTAATTTTAAAGAGTCCTGTAAACTTTATTTTCGTTTAAGACCAATCTCCTCAGGTACTGAATCTCAGCTGGTCGGAATTATTATTTCTTTGCTCCAGGGGGATCCCCAGACCTGGGCTTTTGGTTTAAAAGCAGAGGATCCGGCATTGTTGTCAGTAGACGCCTTTCTGGGGTCTTTAGGGCTTTTGTATGATGACCCTGATAGGGAGGCATCCGCCGAGAGTCAGTTACGCGCTTTCAGACAAGGTAGAGATCCTGCAGAGGTTTATTGTACAGAGTTTCGCCGTTGGTCGAACGACTGTGGCTGGAATGACCCAGCTCTGCGCAGTCAGTTTCGCCTCGGCTTATCTGAGTCTATAAAAGACAGTCTCCTTCAGTATCCCGCTCCTGAGACGCTCGATAAACTCATGGAGCTTTCTATTAAGATTGATCGTCGTCTCAGAGAGCGGAGGGCTGAAAAAGGAGCACCTGTCAGGTCTACTCCTTGTGTATTTTCCATTCCTGAAGACATAGAGGAGCCCATGCAGATGGGTCTCTCCAGGCTATCTCCAGAAGAAAGAGCCAGAAGGCAAAACTCTGGTCTTTGTTTGTACTGTGGGGGTAAGGGACATTTTGCCCGTAATTGTCCGAACAAGTCGGGAAACGCCTCGACCAAGTGAATTGTGAGGGGGTTCACTTTGGTCTGCAGCTTATCTCCTCGAGTAACTCCCTGTTAGTCCCAGCTAAAGTTTCCTTTGGCAGCCTCAGTTCTTCGGTGTCGGCTTTTGTTGACAGTGGAGCTGCAGGGAACTTTATGGACTTAACGTGGGCCAAGGCCTTAGGTATTCCTCAGTTAACCTTGGGTAGGTGTATCACCATGCATGGTTTAGATGGGAGTCCCTTGTCCAATGGGGTTATTTCCCTCTGTACACCCCCTGTACTACTTACGGTAGGAGCTCTTCATTCCGAAAAGATTGAGTTTTTCCTTACCCATTGCCCAGCAGTTCCAGTGGTTCTGGGTCACCCTTGGCTGGCCTTTCATAATCCCATCATTGATTGGCAGTCGGGGGAGATCTCACAATGGGGTACCATCTGTAATAAGGAATGTATTACGTTTCCCGTCAGAATAGCTGCTGCCATTCCTGAACCCATTCCCGTGGAATACCAGGACTTTGTTGATGTATTTTCCAAGGGCAATGCGGACATTCTGCCTCCCCATCGGCCTTATGATTGTGCTATTGAGCTAATTCCTGGTGCCACATTGCCAAAGGGAAGGTTATATGCATTGTCCGGACCAGAAACTGCGGCCATGAATGAGTATGTTAAGGAGAGCCTAGGGAAAGGATTTATCAGGCCATCTAAATCCCCTTTAAGTGCAGGCTTCTTCTTTGTGGAGAAGAAAGATGGATCACTCAGACCTTGCATTGACTTTAGAGCTCTGAATAAGATCTCAATTAAAAATACTTACCCTCTGCCGCTGATTTCTGTCCTCTTTGATCAGCTGCGTTCGGCTGTGATTTTTTCTAAGATTGACCTGAGGGGAGCGTATAACCTCATCCGAATCAAGTCGGGAGATGAGTGGAAAACGGCGTTCAGTACTCAGTCGGGTCACTACGAGTATCTGGTGATGCCGTTCGGCTTGTCTAACGCTCCGGCAGTTTTCCAGGATCTCATTAACGATGTGCTCCGTGATTTTCTTGGAAGATTCGTGGTCGTTTACTTAGACGATATCCTGATCTATTCTGACTCTATAGAACATGTTACCCAGGTGCGTCAGGTTCTTCAAAAATTACGTGAAAATCACCTTTATGCCAAGCTGGAGAAGTGTGAGTTTCATGTCACGGAGGTATCCTTTTTAGGGTACATTATTTCCCCTCGGGGATTCTGTATGGAACCAAAGAAGCTCCAAGCCATCCTTAGTTGGGCGCAACCCACCAACTTAAAAGCAATTCAGCGCTTTTTAGGGTTTGCGAATTATTATAGAAGATTTATTCATTCTTTTTCCGACCTGGTTGCTCCCATTGTGGCACTGACTAGGAAGGGAGCGGATCCTACCAACTGGTCACGTGAAGCTGAGTTATCATTTCAGGCCTTGAAACAAGCTTTTGTCTCAGCCCCAGTCCTCAGACATCCCAACCCAGAATTGCCCTTCATTGTTGAGGTTGATGCCTCGGAGGTTGGAGTGGGGGCTATCCTATCTCAGAAGGATCCGGACTCTCTAGAATTACATCCTTGTGCCTTTATGTCCAGGAAATTCTCTTCCGCTGAATCCAACTACGATGTTGGTAACCGGGAGTTACTGGCTATTAAATGGGCTTTCGAGGAGTGGAGGCATTGGCTTGAGGGAGCAACACATACCATTTCAGTATTGACTGACCACAAAAATCTTCAGTACATCGAATCAGCTAAACGGCTGAATGCCCGGCAGGCTCGTTGGGCTTTATTTTTTACTCGTTTCAAGTTTATTATCACCTTCAGGCCAGGTTCCAAGAATACCAAGGCGGATGCCCTGTCACGCAGTTTTCTTCCAGTTCATAATAACAGTCCTGTTACTCCCATACTTCCGTCTTCAGTCATTTGGGCAGGCCTCACACAAGATTTATTTACCCAGTTAAAGCAGCTTCAACATCAAGCTCCTGGAAATACTCCTGCTGGTCGTCTTTATGTCCCTGAGTTTTTGAGAGCTACTGTTTTGACTGAGTTTCATGATAGCAAAGTTGCCGGGCATCCGGGGACCTCTAAGACTTTGGAATTAGTCTCCCGCTCAGTATGGTGGCCTGGTCTTTCTAAAGACATTAAGGAGTTTGTTTTTTCTTGTCAGGTCTGTGCACAGCATAAAGTTCCCCGTTCCTTACCCATCGGGCAACTTATGCCCTTAAATGTTCCTCTCAGGCCATGGTCTCATATTTCCATGGATTTTGTGGTAGACCTCCCTCTGTCAGCCGGATTCCGAGTCATATGGGTGGTAGTGGACCGTTTTAGCAAGATGGCCCATTTCATTGCTCTTCCCCGACTGCCATCTGCCCAGGAATTGGCAGTTTTGTTTCTCCGCCATGTTTTCAGACTTCATGGGTTACCCACTGATATTGTTTCTGATCGGGGTCCACAATTCATTGCACAATTTTGGAAGTCTTTTTGTGCCTCATTAAAGATGAAATTGTCTTTAACGTCCGGCTACCATCCCCAATCCAACGGGCAGACCGAGCGAGTTAATCAATCATTAAAACAGTATTTGCGTTTGTACTCAGCCAAACTCCAGAATGATTGGTCCGAGATTCTTCCTTTGGCGGAGTTTGCTTACAACAATTCTTGTCATTCCTCCACTAATGTGTCTCCATTCTTTTCAATTTTTGGTTTTCACCCCAGAGCTAATTCTTTTTTTCAACATTCCTCTGTCTCCTCGCTAACCTTAACCTCTCATCTCAGACTCATTTGGAGAAAAGTGCACCTTGCTCTCAGAAAAGCGGCATTTCGAGAGAAAAAAATTTCTGACAGGCTCCGGCGGCCTTGCACTTTTAAGGTGGGAGATAGGGTATGGTTGTCGACTCGTAACATTAAACTTCGACAAACCTCAGCTAGATTGGGCCCCAAATTTATTGGACCATTTCATATTATTAAAAAAATCAATCCAGTTGCTTTCCGGTTACGTTTACCAAGATCGGAAATACGTTCCATTGCTCCTTGTTGAAACCATACGTTTCTTCCAGTAGATTTCCTCGGAAGATCTCTCAGGGGAAATCACCAGTAGATGTACAGGGTCATCAGGAGTTCTTGGTGGAGAAGGTTCTCGATTCCAAATTGTCCCGGGGTCGGCTTTATTTTCTGGTGCACTGGAGAGGCTATAGTCCAGAGGAAAGGTCTTGGGTCCTGGATAAGGATCTCCATGCCCCGAGGCTCAAGAGGGCATTTTTTCGGGAATTTCCTCGGAAACCTGGCTTTAGGGGTTCCTTGACCCCTCCTCAAGGGGGGGGTACTGTTAGGCGCCGGGGTCCGCTCGTCGGTGCGGCCCGGCGCCTAGCAACCAGGGACGCCGTGCGCGTTCAGCCGCCGGCTCCCTGGCAACGCTAGACGCCGGGCGCACGGAGCCGCACGGACCCTAGCAACGGGGACGCCACTTACGGACTGCGTTTCCCCGTTGCTGGGTTCAATTTAATTAATAGATATCTGTTTTCCTGGCCATGCAGCTTGGCAGCTGTATGGCATCTAATCCAATCAGCCTCCAAACAGCTGATTGGAGGACTCCCTGTTAAATACACTTCCTGGGCTTCTCACAGACGCCGGTAATAGCTTCCTGCATGCTGAATCTGTTTGCTGTGAGTGTTTCCAGTCCTGCTGTATCCGGTCGTTCCTGTTCTCAGTTGTCCTGAACTCGGAAGTCGTCATCTGTTCCTGGAGTCCTGACTGAGCACCTTTTGAACATCCAGTGGTGTTCGTGAGTCACGGCGTAGCCGTGTGTTGCGGCTTGGGCCGCTTTATTATTTGTCATTTATTATTTGTGTTTCGGAGCTTTTGCGGAGGATTCCGCTCCCACAGATCCACTCTGGTATCCAGCGGTGCTGGGTAGGAGTACGGACTAGTGGATTTTGGTTGTCCTTTTCCCTGGCGGGTTACCGCACATACCTCAGGTTTAGTCAGTTAGCTTGTAGCCCCTGGCCTGGTTGTTTAGTCAGAGGGCCCCTTGTTATCACCCTGTCTCGGATTTCCCTTTGTCTCCCATTAAGACCTGAGGGGGCATCGGAGTTGGGCAGACATAATCCGCCCTTCAAACGCGGCTGCCATGGGCTCAAGCAACCATAGTCTCGCAGGGGATTTCTGACAACACGGGCGAGACAACGGAGTTAGGGCGCCAGGGGCTACTTTCTATTCCCGCTCCCTTCCCCAGCATTCCGTTCCAGTGCTCCGGTCCTTGCAATAGGACCACCTCAGACCAGAGTGCTGGAATCATAACAGCAACCACTGCTAAAATTCTTTGATCCTGCGAAAAGAATAAGAATTTTAGCAGATGCTTCGCAATTTGGCCTAGGCTCAGTGCTGTTACAAGAACATGAGGATAAATGGCAACCAGTAATCTATGCATCAAGAGCACTGACAAGTGCTGAAACAAGGTATGCTCAGGTAGAAAAAGAACTTCTAGTGATCACATATGCATGTGAGCAATTTCATCAGTTTGTGTATGGTCAAACATTTACAGTGGAAACTGACCACAAACCATTGGTAGCTATCATGACTAAATCATTACATGACTGTCCCATGAGAATTCAACGAATGCTTATCAGACTACAGAAATATGATGTACACTTGCTGTACTGTCCCGGCAAATACATGTACATTGCTGATACACTTTCTCGTGCTGTGGACAAAAGTGAAGGTTCCAAAAGTCTGATGGATGAAGAGATAGAAGCCTATGTTAATTTGATCGTAGCTTCTCTACCAGTGTCTCTTGCAAGACAAGAACAGATTAGGAAAGAAACTGAGACAGATGACACAATGAAAGTGTTGAAAGATATCATTCTGAAAGGTTGGCCAGCAGAAAAACATGCGTGCCCGCTGTCTATCCATGATTATTGGATGTACCGCTGTGACCTTACAGTTGTCGATGGTAATATTTACAAAGGCAATAGGTTTGTCATACCTGCACGACTAAGAAAAACTATGCTGTGCAAGATACATGAAGGCCACTTAGGAGAAGAAAAATGTAAGCGGAGAGCGCGTGAAGTTATGTATTGGCCAAGAATGAACCAAGACATAGCACAGACTACAGCTACATGTGAATTATGTCTTACGTATGGACCGAAACAACATGTCAAGCCACTGAGTTCTCAGGCAGTGCCAGAGAGACCGTACCAGAAAGTTGGCGCAGATTTGTTTGATTGTAATGGGAAAACGTACATTGTCGTGACTGATTATTACTCTAACTACCCTGAGGTGAAGACACTACATACAACTACTAGTATAGCCGTAATCAATTGCATGAAGTCAATCTTTGCAAGGCATGGTGTTCCTATGGAAGTGTTCACTGACAATGGTCCTCAGTTTTCCAGTGCTGAATTTAGACAATTTGCTGATGAGTGGGAATTTGTTCATACTACGTCAAGTCCCCACTATCCACGCTCAAATGGGTTGGTGGAAAGTTCAGTAAAAACTGTAAAGATTCTCATGAAAAAAGCTCAAGAAGGTAAAGAAGATTTCTACAAAAGTCTTTTAATCTACCGCAATACACCTTTACATAATGGACTTTCTCCTGCACAAATGCTGATGGGAAGGAGGATTAGAGCAAATCTCCCGATACATGATGAACTGCTTAATACACATAACTCAGCGTTGGTCAGACTGAGTAAGGAACGTCAACAGGCGAAACAGAAACTGTTCCATGACAGATGGAACAAAAAGCTTATCTGATCTAAAATCGGGTGACCAAGTCCATCTCAGAGATCACGAGAAAGGTATTTGGGTGCAGAAAAGGTATTGTGCAAGCACAAGTAGCACCAAGATCTTATACTATACGTACAGAGCGTGGAACGGAAGTAAGAAGAAATCGGGTGGATTTAAGATCTCAACCTAACCATAATGAAGACAACATGACTGAAGAATACCCTTCATCTGACATGTATGATGATCCTGATAATGGTGAACCAACCACGATTCTAGAAAGGTCCAACATGGCCGATGAAACACAAACTGTGTATGAAAGGCCCAAAAGGGAAATACGCAGACCTGATAGACTCATTGAAACGTTAGATGATGTTCTTAATATGACGTTGTTAATTGTTGCATTGAAGCATATAGGGCTTATCTTTAAAGAAAAGAGGATGTGATGTTAGTGTATTAGAATGCTTAATATTTGTAGATACTCCCTTACTAATCTGTGTAAGCCTGAATCTTCAGTGATGGTCCCTAGGACCAGGGGGATGCTGGGAAGTGGGTGGTCCAGTGTGCAGTGTGTCTGGAGTTGGTGATTGAATAAACAGCACAGCAGTGAACTCACATGTCTCTGTATCCTTATGACTGGATTTACAAACATATGAACAAAACAGTTGGGGTGCCTTGAGGATCGCATTTGAGAATCTCTGGTGTATACAGAATTTTGTTACATTTTAATACAACTGCATGTAAAACTTTTCAACAATTATTTAAGTGTATTTGTCCGTTGATTGGTGGTCTGTGAAATGCACTGGAGGACCTCATAGGATTTTACCTTGTCACAGTTCATGTGCAGTCTCCAAAGCCTCATACGTAGCAACAGGAAAAGCTGGGATGGATCGATGTGTCAAAATCATACTGCAACATTTGGTAGCATTCCGTCCTTGCTGACAGTAGGGTCAGATTTGTGTCACGCATACGTGAGAATTGTTACCCTGAACTATAATTGTTTTTGTATCTCTTATCTTCTGTCTAATCCCTCCTTTCATTCTTATTCTTGTGTGATAATCCTCTAACAATATAAGTGCTTAGCGCTGTGTTTTATGTGAATGGTGAGTCACCTGGTAGGAAGACATGGGAGTAAGCAAAGGGAATGAGACGCGGCAAAGGGTTACTAGAACTACATACAGATCATCCTGCAGTTTAGCCACATACTCAAATAGATGATTTGGACAACATCTGGCTGTTCAGCTCTTGAATCACCTGCATTACTTTGTATCTAATTTCTGCCATGCCTTTTGTCTAATCTGTCAGACATAATAGGTTCATTATATGGGAATACGGATAATAACAGGCCACACACAGCAATACCAGACCAGTTGCTTGATGTTGACCATACAGAGTCTGTACTCTGAGAGATGCTTTCTCCCGTACTAGAAAAGTTATGGAAGGAACATTTTTGAGGTTTAGCGTACTTTTAGCTCTGTGCCATAAATATGTATTGCTGATTATAGTTTGTGTCTAAAAAGATGAATACAGATTCTAGTAGTATACTAGTCCACTAGACTGCTACAAAACTGATTGAAATATCAGCGTTGGAAGTCTTCAGGCAAACCAATGGAAGGAAGCGCACCAATATCTTAAGGCCCCCATACACAGATCCGACTTTACCTGTTTTCATTTGATTCCGACGGATCGGGTCGATATATCGGATAAAAACAGGCCAAATCGGATGTGTTTGACATCCGATCCGATGCGCGTTCCCATGAAGCACATATGATCTATCGCAATCGGATGCATCAGTGACACATTGCGGGTGCTTTTAGCACACGTGATGTAGCCGACCAGGGCCGTATGTGTGTACGATAAATCGCATGCGATTTATCGCATGGCAAAAATGGCACATCAAGTGCCATATCGTATGAAGCCCTTCCTGGGGAGCTGCTGGGGAGCTTCAAAGGAAATCGGGTCCGACCTGTCCTTTGGACAAGTCGGACCTGTGTATGGGGGCCTTTAGTGTACAGAAAGAGATGTTGGAAGAACTAACTACTCCAGATACAGCATTCTCAGCAATGTATGTACCATATGTCATGTCTAACAAACATGGGGACTACGCAATGGCATCTAGGTACAGACCCATACACAGTAATAATAAATACTGTAAATTGGGGACTTCTGAACCTGAAAGTGGAATACAATTGTAGAGTGGAAGCAGAGATTAACTCTGAAGTAATTAACAACACCCAAGTATACAGTACCTATCTGTCAATGGTATCCGGTCTATAGATCTACACTAAAAAGGTCTACAGTCAATAGGTAGACTACTAATGGTAGACATGCATAAGGTCGACAGGGTCAAAATGTTGAGATGTAAAAGGTAGACAGGTCAAAAGGTCTACATGGCAATGGTCGACACAAGTGTTTGGGGGGGGGGGGGTTCAGCTTTTTCATACTTTACCATCCACGTGGACTACGATCGGGAATAGTAACCTGTATGAGGCACTTTGCCCGAAGCGAGCCATGTGAAGAGACACGGAACACTAATGGAGCTTGTTTGTGGCATAAAAGTGCCAAAACACCCCCCAAAAAAAAGTTTACCCTTTTTATGTCGACCATTCCCATGTAGGTCTGACCCTGATGACCTTTTCTACTGTCACTCTATTCCATGTCAACCTTTTGACACTGTCGACCTTTTGGCCCTGTCGACTTAATGCATGTCAACCATTAGTGACCTACCTATTGACTGTAGACCTTTTTAGTGTAGATCTAATAATCCACACCCCTGTCAGTAGCCATGGAGCACTGTTTATAGGTGGTGGCTGTTGCGTTGTAGAAGAATCAGAGTTTGTAGATGGTGGATGCAGTCTTAGTCTATGGATTGTGGATAAGGAAGCATGGTAGCAGTTTGGAGATCCAGGAGAAATGTGCTAGATGCTGTAGAAGGTAGTATTAGTTGCAAAGCAAGCTCTGTACTAGTTATGGATAAGTAAATGGAAAGAGGTGCATATAACTGAGATGGAATATGTGTGTGATGGTGAATATTGAATACTAATATTGGAAGATGGGTAAGTGAGAAGTGCAGTGGAAACTCGGCTGTAAAGGTTGCGCAATATAGTGTACAGGGAATAGATCTGTGGAGTGTTTAAATATGTATGAAGTATGGAATGTGTATAGCTGCTCAATAAACATCCCCCTCTGCTGTACCATTAGCATAATCCCGCAGCCACTACTCAGTAGCGTCTGCCTCTGAGTCACTCCCACTGTTCTGGGTGAGCTCCGGGTAATTGGCACACTGCAAGACATTGGGAAATATACAGTATGTTCCCATTGCTGAGGCCGGCATCACATATATCACAAATAGTTTGTTTTGGTTTTATTATTGTAAGGGAAGAACTTGCTTTGAACTATAAAACATTTAATATAAGGGCAAGTAAAGGAAATAGCTGTCTTACATCTTTTTAAGTCTTGTTGCCGTTCAGCATTATTCTAGGGCAGCTATATCTTCTGTGCATCAGTAAAGTACAAAACAGCGTGCCTGCAGTATGCTGTTTGGGTGGTAAATGCTTTAATCTTAAACCACAAAGGAATATCTTCTAACAATGAGTAAGGGCACAGATGTCAGACAGATGCTATTAATTGTGAATGTGCTGACGTGACCTTGCACACACACATCCGGATCACACTTCTTACAACTTTTCTTTTATTCCTCTCCTTTGTGACCGCGAATATGAAAACAATTGTCACATTCACCTGCGAAATCGTACTCACTGTGCTGACGCACTGCTCTTACTATATCCGCTCATTCAACAAAGTAGCATCAGTGCTTCCGTTAGGGATGATAATACTGTGTGTGTATATATATATATATATATATATATATATATATATATATGTATCCTTCAAAGGTCCGGCACTCCCTCTCATCAATATTACTTAGCTGTTTGCCCGCACAAATTTCATCCATATTGTCCACCACAGTAGCAACACTCCAAGCCCTTGAGGGCTTGGAGTGCCGCTACTGTGGCGGACTAATATATATATATATATATATATATATATATATATTTTCTTAAATATTTTACTAACCTTTATAATCTGACACTAGATATCAGTGGACTGATTCAGATGTAGTTGGAGAGTGCGTCACTGCTTCTTCTGCGCTAGTATGGTAATAAAGCAGGAGGTGTGTGATCTAAGTAAATGCCTCCTGCTTACATTAGTGATCCGTGCTGCGTCCTAGGATCGTTGGATCACCTGCGACACCATCAGCCGGCTGTATGACCTTAGGTTCACCTAAGCTAGCTGCCGCAGCTCTGACCAGGAGACCAGGAAATCTCCATCTCCCAACAGAAAGCCTGGACTCGGCACTTGGCGTAAAGAAGCCCGTTAGCTTTTATCAGTCTATGAGACAGATGGTATTAAGCCTGGAGAAGTAATAAAGCAGTGATAAGTGGAAGGTGATAACGCAGCAGCCAATCAGCTGGTGCGTTATCACCGTCCACTTATAACTTCTTTATCACTTCTCCAAGCTTAATACATCTGCCCCTATATGCAATAGATGACGTTGCCTATTTTGTACCAGCTCCTGTATGTTTTGCTTTCTGGAGCTTTGTACATATAAGAAATGTTGGTAAACCTCCGAAAACTGCATTTTCTGAGTTTTGACCAAATTTTCCCTTTAGTACATGCCGCCCAAGATGAGTTAGTCTTTTGCTAGTCTGTACACAAAATTTCAAAAATAATTTTTTTGTTTTGCTAAAGCTTTTTAAAATAGACCTAGCTATGGGGGTTGTTCGCTCGCAAGCTGCTTTTAGCAGCTTTGCACACGCTAAGCCGCCGCCTACTGGGAGTGAATCTTAGCTTCTTAAAATTGCGAACGAAAGATTCGCAATATTGCGATAAGACATCTCTGTGCAGTTTCTGAGTAACTCGAAACTTACTCTGCCAGTGCGATCAGTTCAGTGCTTGTCGTTCCTGGTTTGACGTCACAAACACACCCAGCGTTTGCCCAGACACTCCTCCGTTTCTCCAGCCACTCCCGCGTTTTTCCCAGAAACTGTAGCGTTTTTTCACACACTCCCATAAAACGGCCAGTTTCCGCCCAGAAACACCCACTTCCTGTCAATCACATTACGATCACCAGAACGAAGAAAAAACCGTGAGTAAAATTCCTAACTGCATAGCAAATTTACTTGGCGCAGTCGCAGTGCGGACATTGCGCATGCGCACTAAGCGGAAAATCGCTGCGATGCGAAGAAATTTACCGAGCGAACAACTCGGAATTACCCCCTATGTATGATATTAACATTTATTTTCTATGATTTCATGGTTATATAATAAAAAGGGGGGATCACAAAAGGAATAAAAGGATATGGGCAGATAAGGATGAACAACACGTAGTTTAGTGATTGCTAAAAGTGTCTTATTTCCATTTCAACATTTTTTTTTACACTCTTGAATGGTTTGAAAAGTCATTTTTTTTTTTTTTTATGAGAGGTATGTCCAAAGCAATCATAAGTATCAATAACCGCTGGCCTCATCCCCTCCAAATAATGCTAAGTATTCCATTTAAACGGGGCAGCCTTGAAATTAAAGAGTTAAGTACTTCATCAAATGCAGTCTACACCCAGGAGGGCGGCACGCAGGGTTCAGTTCATATTGTAGCATTATGCAGCTCTCCTGAATGCTTATGAGAAACTGCTCCACTACAGAGGGGGCTCCACAAAAAGCGTGAGACGGAACATGTGGGCCTCTACTGAAAATCCCCAGCTGTTTTTTTACCACACCTCTAATACTTTTTTTTTTTCCAACTTATCAAAAGAAGAAACCCCTATATATCAAGAAAAGGATAAAAGAGCATTTTCTTTGATATATTTACAAGCAACAACAGAAAAAAATCTAACAAAAATGGTAAAATCAGTCTGTTAATGTATAATGTACCTCTAGGGTTAAAAATGCTTCTAGGTGTTGGATCTTTGTGTCATTGTGTGGAATGGGGCAGAACAATTCAGGTATGGTCCTGCCATGCTATTACCTGTTGATAATGGAATACATATCTATTACCGGCAGATGGGATCCCGGCTGTCAGGATCCTGACAGCAGGATCCTGGCCACCAGTATGCCGGCAGGGATGTGGTTCGTTTTATCGACAGTGTCTAGGTCGACAATGTTTAGGTCGACCACTATAGGTCACTAGGTCGACATGGATGGAAAGTCGACAGGGTTTCTAGGTCGACATGTGCTAGGTCGACAGGTCTAAAGGTCGACATGAGGATTTTTTTTTTTTTTGTGTCGTTTTCTTCGTGAAGTGACCGGGATCCCAAATTAGTGCACCGCGTCCCCTCACATGGCTCGCTTCGCTCGACATGCTTCGGGCATGGTGCCTTTGCTCCACTACCGCTTCGCTCGGCACACTTTACCGTTCCAATCGTAGTCCACGTGGATCGTTAAGTATAAAAAAATCCCCCCAAAAAAATAATGTGAAAAACTCATGTCGACCTTTAGACCTGTCGACCTAGAAACCCTGTCGACATTCCATCCATGTCGACCTAGTGACTGTCGACCTATAGTGGTCGACCTAAACATTGTCGACCTAGACACTGTCGATCTTCAGACCGGATCCATCTGGCAGTGAGGCGGGCGCTATAAAAAAGCCCCTTGCGGGCTCGCTGTGAGCACGGTGGCTAGCTGCGGTCGCTACAGGATCTATTCTCCCTCTATGGGTGTCGCATTTCACTGCCTGTTGGGATTCCAGCGTCGGCACTGTGACCGCCGGGATCCCGACAAGCGGTCTCATGATTGCCTCCCATTGATAATATACTGGTTGAGAATAACCTGTACATAACACATGCATTATTCTTATGGACAAGTTGATAAGTAATCTTTTTTGATTGAATCTTGATTGCCTAGCTTTTGATCCAGCTGTAGTCTAGTCCTCTTTAAGAGAAATAATTTGCATAAGATCCAGAGGCGTCACTCACCTTTGTAACACCCGGTGCGGCAGCGAGGAAAAAGCGGACGGGCTTTGCAGGAATGGGTGGGGCTTAAATAGAGGGGCGGGGCTTCGCGGGCGGCACCTGTTTTTAGCCCATTGAAGGCACGAAAAGGGGTCGGGGCTTTGCGGGAAGGTGAGGGGCTTCACGTCCCAACACCCGTTTTTTTTGTCACTGGGGGGTGTGGGAGGTGAGGGCTGACTCCCAGGGGTGCTGTCCCTGCAGTGCTGGCTCCTACACAGTGACAGGAGCTGAGTGCTGCACATAATATAACAGTGCAGCACTCAGCTCCTGTCACTGTGCAGGAGCCGGCATTTTGGTGTCACCCCTTGGCGGGCGACACCCGGGAGTGGTCCGCACCCCCCGCACCACCCTTGTGACGCCACTGATAAGATCCATGTGAACACTTTTGAGCTGCATGCATAATATAATGTGTGCACCCTGGGCTGTCGAGACATCACAACTCACAAGGGTCCCAGGGGTAAATGTATGAAGCAGTGATAAGAGTGGAGAAGTGAGCCAGTGGAGAAGTTGCCCATGGCAACCAAACAGCTGCTCCGTACAATTGTATAGTATGAAAATTATAAATGTTACTTCATTGCTAAATGGTTGCCAAGGGCAACTTCTCCAGTGGCTCACTTCTCCTCTCTTATCACTGCTTCATACATTTACCCCCCCAGTACTAGAGGAGGCATGGCTAAATATGGAGGTGTGGCTATGTCCCACTCCATACAATTCCCTGTGAAACAATGAACTGGGGGGGGTAATTCCAAGTTGATCGCAGCAGGAATTTTCTTAGCAGTTGGGCAAAACCATGTGCACTGCAGGGGGGGGCAGATATAACATGTGCAGAGAGAGTTAGATTTGGGTGGGTTATTTTATTTCTGTGCAGGGTAAATACTGGCTGCTTTATTTTTACACTGCAAATTAGATTGCAGATTGAACACACCACACCCAAATCTAACTCTCTCTGCACGTGTTATATCTGCCTCCCCTGCAGTGCACATGGTTTTGCCCAACTGCTAAAAAAATACCTGCTGCGATCAACTTGGAATTACCCCTGGGGCTGTTGCTCCACCTCTAAAGCTGGCACGGACCCAGGTAATCTATACTTGTCCCACTCCCACACCCCTCTTGTCACGTCTGTATCCACCATATATCTAGCATATAGATGTGTATTGATAGGTAGAAGTGTCTTATTTTCATTTCAAACATTTTTACACTGTATGCTTCTAAAAGTATTTTTTTTTTAATGAGAGGTATGTCCAAAGCAATCATAAGTATCAATAACCTCTGGCCTCATCCCCTCCAAATAATGCTAAGTATTCCACTAAAATCTGTACTTGTCCCACCACCTCTTGGCACCTCTGCATCCACCATATATCTAGTATATAGATGTGTTTGTAGCACATGATGTGACAATGATCATCAGTTACGTTACTTCTACACGGTCTGCATAGATGCAAAGTTTAGTTCTGGTAAATAATTAATTTCAAGTTCTGTGTAATTCAAATTGACAGGAGGTGCCGGGTTTGAGTATGCATGGCCTTATTGGACTGCACTTGCTCTATGTTGTCACTATTACCAGACGCGCAAAGAGAGGGGAGTGGGTACGAATTACCCAGTCCTAAGATAATTGGAAAGGTCCAGGTTAGCTACTGTGGGGGACATTGTGCAGCACGGTGCCAGCACTTACTATTTTTACCACCTCCCTGTGGCCCTGAATAACTGGAGGGGGGCCAGTTCTATTACAGTCTTCCTAGAAAGTTTATATAAGTTAAAGATTCATGCAACTCATACTTTTGGAACCTCCCCCCCCCCCCACCCGTGAAGTCCTGGAGGTGGGCCGATGTGATTTAAATCACTATTGCCCAGATGCTAGAAGGGTAAACACTACAAATACACATTCCGACAGGGTAGGCAAGTGTGTTACAATTGCAAATACTTTATATGCATTTTGTACACTTTATCAGTGCACCACTGTGCATACCTCTTAACAGCGTGCAAATTTCATTATGTGCAACTTTAAATCAAGCCACTATGCTAGCCCTTGGGCCCTCCTGTTAATGAGGCTGACTCAGAGTTGGAAGTAAAGCAGAAAAAGCAAGTAATATTGCACCTATGCAAAGCCATGCTGCATTGTAGGGACAGGTCAGATGTAACATGCAGAGAGTGTTAGATGTGTGACGGACAAAATTGAAATCTAGAATGCAGTGTAAAAATAAAGCTGGCCAGCATGTGTGGGCTACATGGGAAATCAGCCAGTAATTACCCTGCATGCTTACAAAATGTATTTGTACCTCTTGTGTGGCAACATAGTTTGTCCAGGTGCACATCTTCTTGTTTTTTGGTTTGATCCAAACTCACAATGAGCCCTGATGTGTTTACTTAGATTTGGCTGAGTGGATTATATACTACAACTAATTGATGTGAGAGGGATCTTTGCTCCATTGGTCTAGTAGCGAGCCGATGCACCCGGAGCTTAAAGTGGTCCTGAAGAGGTGGTCGAACTCATTTCCCCCACCATGTACCCCACCCTCCCATAAGGTGGAGCCAGGGCAAGGGTTTTTGCATACTGCTGGTTGCAAAAAAAATGGGTGTGGTCTCACAAGGTAGGGCGTGGTCACACAACAGTACCCCCAATTCAAATTATGTTCACATTACACTGTGGGGTATATTTACTAAGCTCCCGATTTTGACCGAGATGCCGTTTTTTCTTCAAAGTGTCATCTCGGTTAATCTCGGTCATTTACTAAACACTAATCACGGCAGTGATGAGGGCATTCGTAATTTTTTGCAAGTTCAGGTAAAAAATTACGAATGAATACACCATCGGTCAAAACGCGGCTGTTTAAGTATGAATCTCGGTCATTTACTAAGAAGTGCAAAGCCAAAAAAGAACAAACACTGCCGTGAAAAATTTCAACTCGTAAAAAAGTGCTAAAAAAAAACAGAACTTTTTTTTTTATTCGTGATTGGATAGGCATGCACGGATCCATGAGATCCGTGCATGTATATCAGTGGGAAGGGGTGGGAAAGTGCTTATTTTTTATAAAAAAATTGCGTGGGGTCCCCCCTCCTAAGCATAACCAGCCTCGGGCTCTTTGAGCCGATCCTGGTTGCAGAAATATGGTGAAAAAAATGACAGGGGTTCCCCCATATTTAAGCAACCAGCATCGGGCTCTGCGCCTGATCCTGGTCCCAAAAATACGGGGGACAAAAAGAGTAGGGGTCCCCCGTATTTTTAAAACCAGCACCGGGCTCCACTAGCTGGACAGATAATGCCACAGCCGGGGGTCACTTTTATACAGCGCCCTGCGGCCGTGGCATCAAAAATCCAACTAGTCACCCCTGGCCGGGGTATCCTGGGGGAGTGGGAACCCCTTCAATCAAGGGGTCCCCCCCCCCCAGCCACCCAAGGGCCAGGGGTGAAGCCCGAGGCTGTCCCCCCCCCATCCAATGGGCTGCGGATGGGAGGGCTTATAGCCTTTGTTGTAAAATAAAAGATATTGTTTTTAGTAGCAGTACTACAAGTCCCAGCAAGCCTCCCCCGCATGCTGGTACTTGGAGAACCACAAGTACCAGCATGCGGCGGAAAAACGGGCCCGCTGGTACCTGTAGTACTACCACTAAAAAAATACCCAAAAAAACACAAGACACACACACCGTGAAAGTATAATTTTATTACATACATACACACATACATACATACTTACCTTAAGTTCCCACGCAGGTCGGTCCTCTTCTCCAGTAGAATCCCAGGGGTACCTGTTGAATAAATTCTACTCACGAGATCCAGGGGTCCAGGCTCCTCGGCAAATCCAGGGATAATCCACGTACTTGAATAAAACAAAAAAAACGGTTGCCCGACCACGAACTGAAAGGTGACCCATGTTTGCACATGGGTCACCTTTCCACGAATGCCAGAAACCCACTTTGCCTTCTGGCTAAGTGGGTTTCTTCAGCCAATCAGGGAGTGCCACGTTGTAGCACTCTCCTGATCAGCTGTGTGCTCCTGTCCTCACTGACAGGCGGCACACGGCAGTGTTACAATGTAGCGCCTATGCGCTACATTGTAACCAATGATGGGAACTTTCTGCCCTGCGGTTGACCTAAAGTGACGTCACCGCTGAGCAGAAAGTTCCCATCATTGGTTACAATGTAGCGCATAGGCGCTACATTGTAACACTGCCGCGTGCTGCCTGTCAGTGAGGACAGCAGCACACAGCTGATCAGGAGAGTGCTACAACGTGGCACTCCCTGATTGGCTGAAGAAACCCACTTAGCCAGAAGGCAAAGTGGGTTTCTGGCATTCGTGGGAAGGTGACCCATGTGCAAACATGGGTCACCTTTCAGTTCGTGGTCGGGCAACCGTTTTTTGTTTTATTCAAGTACGTGGATTATCCCTGGATTTGCCGAGGAGCCTGGACCCCTGGATCTCGTGAGTAGAATTTATTCAACAGGTACCCCTTGGATTCTACTGGAGAAGAGGACCGACCTGCGTGGGAACATAAGGTAAGTATGTATGTATGTGTGTATGTATGTAATAAAATTATACTTTCACGGTGTGTGTGTCTTGTGTTTTTTTGGGTATTTTTTTAGTGGTAGTACTACAGGTACCAGCGGGCCCGTTTTTCCGCCGCATGCTGGTACTTGTGGTTCTCCAAGTACCAGCATGCGGGGGAGGCTTGCTGGGACTTGTAGTACTGCTACTAAAAACAATATCTTTTATTTTACAACAAAGGCTATCAGCCCTCCCATCCGCAGCCCATTGGATGGGGGGGGACAGCCTCGGGCTTCACCCCTGGCCCTTGGGTGGCTGGGGGGGGGGACCCCTTGATTGAAGGGGTTCCCACTCCCCCAGGGTACCCCGGCCAGGGGTGACTAGTTGGATTTTTGATGCCACGGCCGCAGGGCACTATATAAAAGTGACCCCCGGCTGTGGCATTATCTGTCCAGCTAGTGGAGCCCGGTGCTGGTTTTAAAAATACGGGGGACCCCTACTCTTTTTGTCCCCCGTATTTTTGGGACCAGGACCAGGCGCAGAGCCCGATGCTGGTTGCTTAAATATGGGGGAACCCCTGTCATTTTTTTCCCCATATTTCTGCAACCAGGATCGGCTCAAAGAGCCCGAGGCTGGTTATGCTTAGGAGGGGGGACCCCACGCATTTTTTTGGGGGATTTTACATTGTTTAATTAAAAAAAAAAAAAAAAAAGAACCCCAGCACGGATCACACAGATCCGGCCGAGATTGATTGTAAAAAAAAACGGCAGTGTTTTGCTAATCACTGCCGTAAAATTAGGTAAAAAAAAACGAATGACATCGACATCGGAAGAAAAGAAAAACACGAATACGACAGCTTAGTAAATCCATCGTAATAAATTCAAAAAGTTGCAGTTTTACACTGTCGATGTCATTCGTGATTGAACTTTGACCTATTTTCGGAAATTACGAATGTTAGTAAATGTACCCCTGTATGTAGTTCCCTGACTCATATTACACCACATAGTAGTGCCCTTTATTTACGTTACAACACACAGTAGTGACTCTTATTCACATGACATCACTGGCAGTCCTCTGCCTGTCCTCATTTTATTTTTCCAGGCATTAGGAAGTGAAAATCAGAGATACATAAAAAATATTACTATGGATGTAGACATACACATTTAGGTATATATATCATACTTGTCTACTCCCTGATTTGTATAGAAGTCCCATGGACTCTTGGAAGAGTAGATCAACCTACTACATCCTGCTCACTTCCTGGTGAAATGGGCGGGATGTGGGCGCAATGTTGCAATTCTCAGAGTCATCTTTGCTCTGCAGAGCCTAATGCTGAGAGTGCCCGGCCACAGCCCATAAAGTGGTTGCCCCACTGCAAACCTTCCCGGAGGGGAAACATTCGAAGTTGGTAAGAATGATACATGTGCGTTATGAAAATGCATCTTTTTTCCACAGAGAAATGGATTTGCATCCAATGACCCCGATTTGTCCAACCACTAATATCACCACCTGTGAGCATACTTTGTCTCATTCTGTAAGTGGGTGCTGCTGATCCCCTGTGGCGCCATATAGGGATAATAATATAGGATAATAATAATAATAATAATAATAATAATAATAATAATAATAATAATAATAATAATAAAGTAACACAATAACTGGCACTAAGTGGAAATAATGTTTCAGTAGGAAATAATTCCCAGGTGGAGAGTTCCACTAAAATTGAGGATATTAAATCTTTATGTATTCTTGGCTTCTACTTAAGAGAACATGAATCTATTCTGTACCCATGTACAGGTCAAGTAATACAAAACCTACTTAAAACAAATCACACATGGCTAATAGCACATGTTACTGTAGTTTTACCCAGAGCACTTCCACACATACACTGAATATGAGTCAGACAGGACACACACAATGCTCCACAAACAAATAACAATGAGCCGTGTACACTAGGAGTAACTCTCTTTACATAAGAACACACACACACATACAATGGCCAGCATAGTGAGAATGTGCTGTGCTCCCTAACCATACTGTCTGGCAGCAGAGACTGGCTGTGAGTGCCCTGCTTTCCCTGCCCACGATCATCTACGCAGCACCTATCCCTCTTGTTTCATCTCTGTCTCTAACCTGTTCTTTCCCTCACTCACATCCACCTCCCCATTCCCAGCTTATCTGTCTATCTCTCCTACCTTGCTGTGTGAAGAGTCAGGGTCCCTGGTGTCCTGATTAGAACAAATAATCAGATAGAGACAGTACAGAGACAGAAGGGAGAATAGAGACAGAAGGGGAGGAAAAGTAAAGGATACAGCGGGAGACAGAAGGGAACATAATGAGAGAGGCTGCAAAGAAAGGAGACAGGGTCAATTCACACACATTCTTAATTGACACAAGCAAATCCTGGTAAATTTGTCATTTTTTGGGGGGGAAAGAATGTTCTGTTTGCTTTGTGAAAGTTTGCTTAGGCTGGGGGTGGCTGGATAGCGGTAACCCTTTGGAACTAAATAACTATTTCCCTGTTTCCCTCTCTGAGAGTCAGTCTCACCCTCCTCCCTCATCTTTCTGTCCTCCCTCTCTACTCTTACCTTCTCTCTCTATTCAGGACTCTGCATGTGAATGAATCTGCATATTAAAACCTCTCTCTGACTGACCCCTACAATTGCCTTGTAAGATTTAGGATTGGCTTCAAAGGACAGCCCCTAGAACCCTGGATATTCTTCTCTACACGATGGACTGTGTGCTTGCCAGTTCTCTGATGTGGCTATCTGTTTTCCTGCACTGCATCCTGACTCCGGTAAGTGTTATGCAAGCGGTCTAATGGAATAAAAAATGACATTACAAGCAGTGTGTATAATAGATCACAAGTAGAAGTTAGAGGGAGAAGTTTCATGGGCTAATTAAGCATCTTAGAAATTAGTTATACATAAACTTATAAGGGTTATAGTAATACAGACTTAGTCTCCCATATCCAAAATTCTGTAATATGTAACATTGAGCACATACCGAGATAATGACACCTTTGCTTTCTGATGGTCTTTGTTTAATGCACCAAATTATAAAAAATATTGTATAAAATGACCATCAGGCTGTATGTATAAGGTGTATATGAAACATAAATGCATTCTGTGGTCACTTTGGTCCCATCCCCAGGATATCTCATTATAGTATGCAATTATTCCAAAATAAGGAAAAATCTGATATCCAAAATACTTCTGGTCCCAAGCATTCTGGATATTGGAAACTTAACCTGTCCCTTCTGCTTGTCCCTTCTCTCAAGGAAAAGTCTTAAGGTCCAAATTCCTCCTTCCTTACAAATTGTCCCATTTTGTTATGTTGGTTAGCCACTTCCACTGGATTCTAAGGGTGGTATTCAAATGATATATCACGCCCAAGTGATCCCCGTTATCGCGCATATCACGCCCATAGTAATCAGGTTTAGCTGCGTAAAGGGTTGGGCGCCCTCACTACCCCGGCGGTAGCAAACTGTCAGCAGAAACAGAACAGGTGTGGAAAGGAGTGAAATGAACTGAATACCGCCTTAAGTGTCTGGCTCCTGTACTTATAATCACAATGGCCTTGTGCATTATTACCTGACCTACAGCATTGTGGTGCCTTGTTGGGTATAGTGGCTCAATGTGTTTTATGATACATGTATCCAAAGTCTTAGAACTGACGAAAAAAAAGTGTTTTTACTAGAAAAAAATGTAGGTCTTCATTCTTTGGTCATTAAAAATGTCAGGAGGAATGTATAGGGAATGTACAAATGAACTAACATGAAGGAATACAGGGACTGTACTGAAGTAGGAGGTGCTGTATGGGGTAGTTATATAATATGCAAACAGTGGGATTATAAAGGCCAATTGGCTAGCATTGTTGTTTTTTAAGGGGCCAGAAAATTATCCAGGACAGGAAGTTCTTGGGGGCTCCAAAGCCCTTGTTGTACAAATGTCCTTTTTAAAACTGTCTTCCATGTGTTTTCCTTGCTTGCCGCCATGACTGGATAAAAGCCAGAAGCAACGCTTTTTTGTTTTCTTGCCAAACATGCAGCAAATAACCCTATGTGATCAGTGGCTGAGGCATTGATGGGAAGAGCTGTATCGAGTATCTTCATTGCATGTCGGCACTGTTTTATGCTATGTATTACATTATATATTGGGTCATTTAGTGCTATCACTGGCAAAGACTATGAGGCGTAAAATGACCAAAACTGTCCTGCAAATTATTCACTTCATTCTGCATTTGGTGTAAAATGTTATCTATCACCTCAGCAGATTATGGAGGAGTTAGTTACAAAAGGAGTCATTTTGAAATACTTTATATATAAGGCATGGTGCTTCAACGTATGAATAAACACCTTGTCCAGAAAAAACTGTAGTGCCGCTGCCAACCATTATGATTCCAGATAGTAAGTAGGTCCAATACCTGTATACATTATGAATAATGGTGGCAATATGGATTATTTGCACAGTAGCCAAACTGTCACAATAAAACCAACAAAATTCACTTTGCTTCACCGTTCCAGGGAAGAGAGATTCCACACTCTGCCTCACCTGCCATAGACGGCCTCACCTGCCATTGACTGCCTCACCTGCCATAGACAGCCTCACCTCCATAGACTTTTTACTCCAGAGTTTTGACTATAAAATTGATTAGAATAAAACAAAGAAGATATTTCTAATATATTCTTTGTATTTTTAATATACTTTATATAGTCAAAACCCCGGCGTATATTAGAATGCAAGGATAGGCTCTGCCTCACTTCACCGCACGTTGCTGCATAACAGAAGCTGCATTCTTGATTATGCCCCTAGTATTCTACAAGACACCTCCATATCTCTGGATGACAAGGTAGCGATCACCACCACTGCCCACTCAAGTTAACCCCACAAGACTTGAGGCTGTAACTATTTGTAAATTTTTTACATTGTGTTCTATCATTTTGTTAGGCTTATGTTATTCCGCTCATTTTTATATTTTTGTTAGAATTTCACAGATCCTACAGTATATGACTGTATTCTACACACTGTGTAATCTGTAGTTAATTATATCCATATCTTTGCAAACAGTTGACTCCTGTTTCCCTGCATTGTTTTTGGCACTGCCCGTTGTAGTAACGGTAGGCAGCAATGCTTGGTGTCAGGTTCTGTGTATATGACAAAATCACTGTGACAGTCATTTATCATTTTTTCCTTCTGGCTTTCTTCCTGATATATTCTGCCCATTAACTGAATATATGTTATATATATTCAGTTAATTGGCAGAATATATCACATATTTATGGGGCTCACTGCGCGGGGTAATTCCATAGCTCTGGGCACTTACCCCAGGAGCAATGGGTTAGTACTTGTTTGCTGCGGCCTTACCCCACGTGGAAGTGGGCAAGTGATTTAATAGCTCTGAGCTGCAGCCACATAATAAATCCTACGACTAATTGAATGTGCCACTAAGAGGACCTAAAGCTGTTTATACACTATCTATATATTTATATATGTTATATTTTTAATCTTCACAACATAAAATTAATGGAGAATTAGCTCGGCAAAGGAAGTTGAAAGTTTGCAATAAAATATAACAGTTATGCATTGATGACCTCTGACTCCACTCCCTAATAAGCACTCTCGTACATCTCTGAATAGCTTTGCAGCACATTAAAAATAAATTGCCACATTCATGGTTCTGCTGTGACTTGTTGTGGTTGAACCTCATTAGTAAATCACATCAGTCTTTTATGTCACTACAACATCGTCAGTGATCACTACATCCACGTACCACAGATTCTGTGTGATGGATCAGAGGGCAGATTTGTTGTGTACAAAGTGACATTTTTGCAGACAGTCTGGCTACTATGTGTTAAGATCATATCTGTAATAGGGGAAAAGTCCTATGTTGTTTATAGAGGAAAGGGTATCAGATACAGGGAAGAGACTGTGGGGGAAGGTGAGGGTTGAGAGGGTATAAAGAGGCCACTAAGAGACAGACAATGGTAGGATAAATACATTTAAAAAATGACTAAGTGGCGTAAGAGAATAATGATATGTGTACTATCTGTATTAAGTTCTAAAGTGTCTGTTTTTAACCTAATTAGAACCCTATTGTGTTTCTTCTTTTTGCAGCTCTCAGTGTCTCAAACTCCACAGGCCCAGAAATTAGAAGGTAATATATGCATGACTTTATGTTTTATAACATACATCTGACAGTACTTTATCTTCATTATACCTTCCAGTAAGGGTTGAAATAAGGGTGTAGGGCATGAAGCTGCATTGGTAGCAATAATTGGGCAGGAGAACCATCGTTATTTCTGCTTCCACTTATCTGTCATGTTATATACACAGATAGTGTACAGATATCTGTCACTGTAATACACACACTGCTGTCACTTTAACACTTTCAGTTATCTGGTACTGTGATACACAACCATCTGTCACTTTAATGATGATAAAGCATTCATCAGTCACATACTGTTATCTGTGGCATGTAGGGACAGATGTTAGGGGGGAAATAAAGGTCTTTCTAGTGCTTTTAAAAAATGTCCTCATTGAGGCAAAATGATGACTTGAGTATTTCCTGTCCGTCCTTGGATTGTTTTAATTAGTGATTTGTTTTCTGACACCACTTTATTGTTGAATGTATAGGAAGTGGCTTCTTACACTGTACTTGCTGAAGACCACTCACTGGGAACCTAATATTCCTGAGAGCCTTGGACCAGTATAAGATTTCAAAATAAATAAATTACATTTATACCCCTTTCACTAAAAATCTAGGTTCACCCTGGGTTATTGAACACAGTTTCAGGCTGTGTCACAGTTGCTTGAAACCGTGTTCACACTGCAGGCTGGACCTGGGTTATTACTGGGTCATCCCTTTGCCGGAGCTTGGAGATGACATCATCTCCATGCCCTGGTGATCCGGCTCTCTGCTACTTTTAGCATGAATTAGTGCTAGGGAGGCCAATCCCGGGCCATTTTTTCAGTTCCGGATATCAGGATTGAAAAATGGCCAATCCTGGGATTCCCAGAATCCTCGGGATTGGCATTTCCCTGTGTGGCCGCCCCACACACATAACTCACCATACACCGTGGGGGTGGGGCTGGTGGAACGCTTCAACTGCTCTCTCCCGTTGGCTCCCAGTAGCGTGTGACGGCACAGAGTGACCTCTGATGCAATGCTGATCCCTCAATCCCCGGGATTAGAGCTTCCAATCCCGGGATTGAATCCCTGACATTTTTGGCGCTAATTCCCGGGATCCCGCTGATCTCGATCCCGGGATTGGCCACCCTAATTAGTGCACTTTCAACTGAAGACTACCTGGGTCAAATTCCCAGGGCACTGAACCCATATAGTCCCTTTCACACCAAGCTAAGACCCGGGTTGCCCTGGCAAAATCCTGAGTCAGATGTTTGGTGTGAAAGGGGTATCATTGTGCATATCTCCCAATGTTAGAGGTCTGCATCTTGTGGCAAGAGGTGTAGCCACACACCCAGGGGCTTGCCAACTGCCTCTTGTCTGGTGGTGGTCCCCTTCCTGTAAACTTTTAGCTCCCCAGCAATCGGGACAATGCAGTCCTCATTGTTACAGTGGGACAGAAACCTCAAATAGTCACTGTCCCACTGAAATTGGGATGTTGCGAGGGATGATTGGGCAAGGATTTAAAATACTGCAACAGAGATGGCTCCAAT
Organism: Pseudophryne corroboree; assembly: GCF_028390025.1. Classification (NCBI taxonomy): domain Eukaryota; kingdom Metazoa; phylum Chordata; class Amphibia; order Anura; family Myobatrachidae; genus Pseudophryne; species Pseudophryne corroboree. The sequence continues at coordinate 149,056,236 of NC_086454.1, read as the reverse complement.
GCTTTCAACAGAGTAAGTAGAGCAGTCCGCATCTAAACAAAGCTGCAGAATAAGGACACCTGACCGTTTTCAATTTAGCTACTAAGACAGGTGACTTCTATATATTGTATATACGAGGAAAGGGGATGTAGTTAATATCCCGGCGGTCAGGATCCCACCGGTCAGAATACCAACACAGAGATCCCGGGAACCGAAAATGCCGACAGCTGTGCCAGGGCTATTCCCGCTTGTGGGTGTCCACAACACCCATAGAGTGGAAATAAAACCTGTGGCGAGCCACCGAGCCCACAGGGACTTTCTAGCGCTCACCCCGCTGCCGGCATTCTGGCGTCTGAATTCTGACCGCCGGGATCTCAGCTGCTGGGATTCCGTACCCAAACCAAGAAAAATAATGATAGCTGTGTAATGCTGCCTATGAGAAAAGGATTCTTCACATACATCCTTAGTGTACATAAATCATACTGTAAATAAAGATTTCTCAAAATGGCGCGATCACATAAACAAGATAAATAGCCCTTACTCTAAAGAATAGTTCCGTGTGTGATAGGTAAAAAATACGATCCCTTTATTGGAAGCTTGTCCTCTTTGATTTCAATAAGCCAATAATGTCATCAAGCATTAAGGCGCATCCACAATTTCCTTCCCCAATAACGATGATTAATATCTCAAAGATAAAAGAAGGGGGGACATAGGGCAGCATTGCCTAGCAGTAGAACAAAATTTGTTTTTTACATCACACTTACAATAAAAAATAGATTAAAAGCATTGAACTATAAATACATGTGGTTAGGGGTTCATAAGTGCTCTGACTCCAAAAAGTTACACTCCCAGATGGTATACAGGATGGGGGTCCAGAGTCCCGGGACATGTACTAAGCAGTGAAAAAAGTGGAGAAGTTTCCCACGTCAACCAACCAGCTGCTCTGTATACTTTTATAGTATGCAAATTCTAAATGTAACATCAATGCTGATTGGTTGGCATGGCAACTTCTCCACTGGCTCACTTCTCTACTTTTATCACTGCTTAGTTGTGTATCTCCCCCAAATCCTCCTTAGGATAACGTGATGGCAGCTGCAATAACCTGTTGTTTTGATCATCAGCCTAAAACTTTTCGGACTAAGCAGTCCTTCATCAGAAGCATCTATTCACCACCCAACTGTCCCCTAAGCCCTCCCCCCCCCCCCCTTCCCAGCAGGACACTGCAGTTGGGACGGGAGGTATGTTATTGTAAGGGTATTCGTATGTAAAATGCAAAAAAGTATGTTATAATCAACTCCATTACTCTTGTCATGACTGGGATTGGGGATCTTATCTGGGAAATTAGGCAAGTACTGTATGCTGTAAGTAGACAAGTGCCAGTTTGATAACCAATATTACTGATTAGTTTAATTAAATAAATGTGATTGCAGTCTGGAATATTGCTCTAATCTCATGCAGCCACAAAGGGGTGTAGTATGGTATGCCGGCGGCCGGGCTCCCGGTGACCAGCATACCGGCGCCGGAATCCCGACCGCCGGCATACCGACAGCTGGGCGAGCGCAAATGAGCCACTTGCGGGCACGGTGGCGCGCGTATCTATTCTCCCTCCAGGGGGATCATGGACCCCAGGAGGGAGAAAAGGTGTCGGTATGCCGGGTGTTGGGATACTGTGCGCCGGGATCACAACAGTCGGCAAACTGAAGACCACCCGCCACAAAGGGTAAGCAATAATTAATATAAGAAAAATGTTCTCCTCCTTAAAGTAAATAAACAGCTCATATTGACGACATTATTGTGGCTGTTTCTCGACACCCTAGCCAAGGCTTCCGCCTCCCCCCAAAACCACACACCTGTACCCAATGGAGGTAGCTTCTCAGAATGTCATAGAAGTTCATCAGCTGCCATCTGCATTAAGTATAACAAGAATGCATCTTTCAGAGTTATCCTTAATTTTGTCAGAAGCAGACTCAGGGCTGCCCCGCCAGATCATGACACCCTAGGCAGCTGTCTAAAGCTGCCTAATGGTAGAGCCGACCCTGACTATAAGTGCAAGTATACACTTTCACCAACGTTCATGATGGTGCTGGTATAGTAGCTCTACAAGCGGAAGCATGTAATATTTGTAGACTGTCAGTGCATGCTGGCACTTGTAGTGCAACAATATATGGTCTTTCTACTTTGAAACGTTTTAATCTTGGCCCTCAATGGCCAGAGTGACCAGGAGCAGGCCAGTGTTCATCTCTCACACAGGCCTAGAGTTGCAAGCCACCACACATAAGATGCAGTTAGAGATTTTGCCCTCAATAAGAATAAATAATGATACATGATGCAATTTGGATGTGATCCAGAGCATGGCAGTCCACAAGCCGCACAATAAACACCGTCCGGTCTTTCTTTTTATACCCATATGCTCTATATTATCATTCTCAGTTCAGCTCTCTGTGCTTCCCCTTTCCAATGTCCATGGTCCAGGGGCCACTGTAAAAGTCAGGAGAAGGCACACCAGCGTGGTCTGGCTCATAGTGTGAGTAACAATTACTCTATCTGCTTTGGCGTCCACAGGGGCAGCTGCTGTATAATCTGCGTCCATCCCTGAACTATCTTCTTTAATATATCTCCCCCTGAGTTTGGGAACCACTGAGCTACAGTAGACCGTTCTGAAGAATAGAATCCTCTTACAAGTCCTTAAAATTGGTTCTCATTTCAGAATTTAAGATAACTGGATTTTTATTTTTGTTTTTTTTTGGCTAAGAACAAGCAATCTGTCTTCCTACATGACTTTGCAAAGCTTTACTGTAATAACTTGATCAACACTATAAATGTCATGTTTTATCTTGTCTTGGGAACACTTGCCCATGTGAAACAATAACAGAACGGTGGTGGTGGTGTGTGTTGCAGGGAGCTCCTGGGATGATATATATAACCGCAGTAAGTGCCAGCCTCGTTGGGTCCTTCTTAATCTACTCACTGAGTTTCCGCAGTTCTCAGACTACTTCTTCTTGCCGTCATGTGTGTTGGTCCAACGTTGCGCTGGCTGCTGCCTGGATGAAACACAGGGTTGCTTTCCCTTGGAGACCGGCAGCATCCATATGCAGGTGATTTTGATAATAACCCTTCCATTTTGCACAATCGTTATGTTCTGTTATGGTGATAACCCTAATGAGGATGTGTTCAGAATGCCGACAGTGGGATCCCGAAGGTTAGAATCCCGATGGTAAGTATTGGGGTTAGGCACTAGGGGCAGGGTTAGGGTTAGGCTGCGGGCACACACACACGCACACACACACACACACACACACACACACACACACACACACACACACACAAAAACAAACATTTGGGTTAGGCTGAGGGGTATGGTTAAGATACTTACCAAGATCCATCCAGATTTTGACTATTGGGATGCTGGTGGTGGCATCCTGACCATCGGGATCCTCACTGCCGGGATTTCGTACCCAACCCCTGTTACGTTGCTGCAGGGAATTGGTCCGGCCAACGTAGGTGTGACTGGACTGTTTTGGGGCGGCTACGTGACGTCACACTCTTTTTAGCAGAGTCTGCAATCCGACTTGAATAACCCCTATAACCTGTACCAAGGGGACAGACACTGGATTCCTGGATATATACACCTAAGAAGTTTTTATATTATTCTAGTCATGCCTTCAAGTTTGGTTTACTGTATTTTGTTATTAGGGCTACTGTATACTTACTACATGATCAGTTGAATAATGTTAATTCTACTTGTGGCTAAGATAACTGGTGGAATAGTCCCCACTTTTCCCAAATGTCACTAAGAAACTAGAAGCAGGGATCTATCTGTAAGACATATATCTGGATATTTAACGTTGTCTTTTCAAAAGGAATTCTTAGCTAATGGTTTTCCTTAGTAAACCGTATCCCATATATTTTGACTGTGGTGGCAGTAGCATTGCTATATACTGTAAACATAATATTCTGTATATAAATAATAGATAGTTTTATAACACACATTGCTTATGAACTGCTGTCCATTTAGAACTCGTGTATTTGAATGCTCTCAAAAGGTACTGATGGAGATTGGAGGCATAACACAGCAGCCATTAGAAAGGGAGTGCTGACCATAATGGAAAGATAATAATATTCCCTTGCTTTGGGCCCTGAGCAGTCAGTGCTTGTTTTTCATAATGGGTATGAGAATATGAGCCAGTAATAATGTACATTTAACACCCTTAGGACTAAGATCTGCATAATACATCACAAAACAAATTCTTATTTTTCAGGTTTATAAGAAAAAATTGCCCAAACCTGAATTGACCGAAATCTCTGTTACTCAGCACATGAAGTGTGAATGCAGGTAAATAAAACACAATATGGGTCATCTCCAAAACTAGACATGCGGGTAACAATGTACCTTAAAGATTGACCAGGTGTTGTACTATGTTACTAATATTAATAATATTGTGCCACTTACATTCCAAACAGAAATCCTATTGTTATAAACATTTTGGCGCATATGTAATAGGGTCAGAGTTTGTCAGAGGTGCAGGATGCCGGACGATCTCAGACTTTTTTTTCTTAAAGGGGCAATCACTTACAAGGCAAAACCATGACTTGTAAATGATCGCTAAGTGTATCCGTCCGTGTGTTTGAGATATGTCTGTGAACTGTACTCATTGGCCTAGACTTATATACAGCTGTGGTGGTTTTAATAAACAAATAAAGAGTATTTAAAAAAATAAAATTTAGACCCAAAGAACCGCCTTTGGGAGATAGTGATGTAGGTTTTACCCAGAGATCTAAAGGATTGGCTGAGTGAGAAATTGGGAAGGACAGATGCAATGCAGTTGGGTTCCAGAAGTGTTACACCATTTGCACCAATTTATATAACATGTACATACAAATAACGGGTAAAAACAACATTATGATACCAATATGATGAATGGCTTGTGTTGTACTTGTTGGTCTTAGCGTGCAGCCTATAGGGTTGTATGACTATGCAGTCCCTTTTGATCACTTCTCACAGTACTGCTACATTATATATATATATATATATATATACCGTATATACTCGAGTATAAGTCGACCCGAATATAAGCCGAGGCACCTAATTCTACCACAAAAACCTGGGAAAACTTATTGACTCGAGTATAAGCCTAGGGTGGGAAATGCAGCTCTAGCCGTACACAGCCCTCAGTGCCAGATATGCCCTCATAGTGCCAGATATGCCCCCACAGTGCTGCCAGATATGCCCCCACAGTGCTGCCAGATATGCCCCCACAGTGCTGCCAGTTATGCCCCCACAGTGCTGCCAGATATGCCCCCACAGTGCTGCCAGATATGCCCCCACAGTGCTGCCAGATATGCCCCCACAGTGCTGCCAGATATGCCCCCACAGTGCTGCCAGATATGCCCCCACAGTGCTGCCAGATATGCCCCCACAGTGCTGCCAGATATGCCCCCACAGTGCTGCCAGATATGCCCCCACAGTGCTGCCAGATATGCCCCCACAGTGCTGCCAGATATGCCCCCACAGTGCTGCCAGTTATGCCCCCACAGTGCTGCCAGATATGCCCCCACAGTGCTGCCAGATATGCCCCCACAGTGCTGCCAGTTATGCCCCCACAGTGCTGCCAGTTATGCCCCCACAGTGCTGCCAGATATGCCCCCACAGTGCTGCCAGATATGCCCCCACAGTGCTGCCAGATACGTTCCCTCCCCAAGTGCCAGGTATGCCCCACAGTGCTGTTACTTACCCCTCCGTCGATCCCGCGCTGTCTTCTGGAGGGACACGAAGCACACAGCGTGCGCGGCTCTCCTGTGTCCCTCCTGCATCTTCGGCGGCCGCGGCGGGTCTATTATAGGAAGTGCCGGTTCGTGATCAGAGGTCACGAACGGGTATTTCCTGTAATAGAACCGCCGCTGCTGCCGCCGGAGATGCAGGAGGGACACAGGAGCGCCGCGCGCTGTGCGCTCCATGTCCCTCCTTCACACTGCTCTGCCTCTGCCTGCACTGACTCGAGTATAAGCCGAGGTGGCTTTTTCAGCACAAAAAAAAGTGCTGAAAAAGTCGGCTTATACTCGAGTATATACGGTATATATACATACACACACACACACACACACACACACACACACACACACACACACCAACAACAACAACAACAACAACAACAGGGTGCACACCATAGTGAGTTTTAGAAGCAATAAGATTTAACAGCAGCACACATATAATCTAACATCAAAGTTTAAGAAAAGCAGAATCAACCTCTTCAACTTTGATGAAAGTGTGTATGGGTGCTGCTATTAAATGTTATTGCTTCTAAATGCACTACGGTGCTCACCTTGTTGTTCTTTTCATAGAAATTTCCAAGCGACTCCTTAAAAGGAGGAACATTTCTAAGGGAGCTGCAAGTAATGATTGAGAACTATATATATATATATATATATATATATATAGAAAAATAAGATTTTACTTACCGATAAATCTATTTCTCGTAGTCCGTAGTGGATGCTGGGGACTCCGTCAGGACCATGGGGAATAGCGGCTCCACAGGAGACAGGGCACAAAAGTAAAAGCTTTAGGATCAGGTGGTGTGCACTGGCTCCTCCCCCTATGACCCTCCTCCAAGCCTCAGTTAGGATACTGTGCCCGGACGAGCGTACACAATAAGGAAGGATTTTGAATCCCGGGTAAGACTCATACCAGCCACACCAATCACACTGTACAACCTGTGATCTGAACCCAGTTAACAGCATGATAACAGCGGAGCCTCTGAAAAGGTGGCTCACAACAATAATAACCCGATTTTTGTAACAATAACTATGTACAAGTATTGCAGACAATCCGCACTTGGGATGGGCGCCCAGCATCCACTACGGACTACGAGAAATAGATTTATCGGTAAGTAAAATCTTATTTTCTCTGACGTCCTAGTGGATGCTGGGGACTCCGTCAGGACCATGGGGATTATACCAAAGCTCCCAAACGGGCGGGAGAGTGCGGATGACTCTGCAGCACCGAATGAGAGAACTCCAGGTCCTCTTTAGCCAGGGTATCAAATTTGTAGAATTTTACAAACGTGTTCTCCCCCGACCACGTAGCTGCTCGGCAGAGTTGTAATGCCGAGACCCCTCGGGCAGCCGCCCAGGATGAGCCCACCTTCCTTGTGGAATGGGCCTTGACAGATTTAGGCTGTGGCAGGCCTGCCACAGAATGTGCAAGTTGAAATGTGCTACAAATCCAACGAGCAATCGTCTGCTTAGAAGCAAGAGCACCCAGTTTGTTGGGTGCATACAGGATAACAGCGAGTCAGTTTTCCTGACTCCAGCCGTCCTGGAAACCTATATTTTCAGGGCCCTGACAACATCTAGCAACTTGGAGTCCTCCAAGTCCCTAGTAGCCGCAGGTACCACAATAAGCTGGTTCAGGTGAAACGCTGACACCACCTTAGGAAGAAACTGGGGACGAGTCCGCAGCTCTGCCCTGTCCGAATGGACAATCAGATATGGCTATTGTGAGACAAAGCCGCCAATTCTGACACTCGCCTGGCCGAGGTCAGGGCCAACAGCATGGTCACTTTTCATGTGAGATATTTCAAATCCACAGATTTGAGCGGTTTAAAATGTGATTTGAGGAATCCCAGAACTACGTTGAGATCCCACAGTGCCACTGGAGGCACAAAAAGGGGGTTGTATATGCAATACTCCCTTGACAAACTTCTGGACTTCAGGAACTGAAGCCAATTCTTTCTGGAAGAAAATTGACAGGGCCGAAATTTGAACCTTAATGGACCCCAATTTGAGGCCCATAGACACTCCTGTTTGCAGGAATTGCAGGAATCGACCGAGTTGAAATTTCTTCGTGGGGCCTTCCTGGCCTCACACCACGCAACATATTTTCGCCACATGTGGTGATAATGTTTTGCGGTCACCTCCTTCCTGGCTTTGACCAGGGTAGGAATGACCTCTTCCGGAATGCCTTTTTCCCTTAGGATCTGGCGTTCCACCGCCATGCCGTCAAACGCAGCCGCGGTAAGTCTTGGAACAGACCTGGTACTTGCTGAAGCAAGTCCCTTCTTAGCGGCAGAGGCCATGAGTCCTCTGTGAGCATTTCTTGAAGTTCCGGGTGCCACGTCCTTCTTGGCCAATCCGGAGCCACGAGTATAGTTCTTACTCCTCTACGTCTTATAATTCTCAGTACCTTGGTTATGAGAAGCAGAGGAGGGAACACATACACCGACTGGTACACCCACGGTGTTACCAGAACGTCCACAGATATTGCTTGAGGGTCTCTTGACCTGGCGCAATACCTGTCCAGTTTTTTGTTCAGGCGGGACGCCATCATGTCCACCTTTGGTCTTTCCCAACGGTTCACAATCATGTGGAATACTTCCCGATGAAGTCCCCACTCTCCCGGGTGGAGGTCGTGCCTGCTGAGGAAGTCTGCTTCCCAGTTGTCCACTCCCGGAATGAACACTGCTGACAGTGCTATCACATGATTTTTCGCCCAGCGAAGAATCCCTGCAGTCTCTGCCATTGCCCTCCTGCTTCTTGTGCCGCCCTGTCTGTTTACGTGGGCGACTGCCGTGATGTTGTCCCACTGGATCAATACCGGCTGACCTTGAAGCAGAGGTCTTGCTAAGCTTAGAACATTGTAAATTGCCCTTAGCTCCAGTATATTTATGTGGAGAGAAGTCTCCAGACTTGATCACACTCCCTGGAAATTTTTTCCCTGTGTGACTGCTCCCCAGCCTCTCAGGCTGGCATCCGTGGTCACCAGGACCCAGTCCTGAATGCCGAATCTGCGGCCCTTTAGTAGATGAGCACTCTGCAGCCACCGCAGAAGAAACACCCTTGTCCTTGGAGACAGGGTTATCCGCTGATGCATCTGAAGATGCGATCCGGACCATTTTTCCAGCAGATCCCACTGAAAAGTTCTTACGGGAAATCTACCGAATGGAATCGCTTCGTAAGAAGCCACCATTTTTCCCAGGACCCTTGTGCAATGATGCACTGACACTTTTCCTGGTTTTAGGAGGTTCCTGACTAGCTCGGATAACTCCCTGGCTTTCTTCTCCGGGAGAAACACCTTTTTCTGGACTGTGTCCAGAATCATCCCTAGGAACAGCAGACGTGTCGTCGGAAACAGCTGCGGTTTTGGAATATTTAGAATCCACCCGTGCTGTCGTAGAACTACTTGAGATAGTGCTACTCCGACCTCCAACTGTTCTCTGGACCTTGCCCCTATCAGGAGATCGTCCATTTTCTTTGAAGAAGAATCATCATTTCGGCCATTACCTTGGTAAGGACCCGGGGTGCCGTGGACAATCCAACCGGCAGCGTCTGAAACTGATAGTGACAGTTCTGTACCACGAACCTGAGGTACCCTTGGTGAGAAGGGCAAATTGGGACATGGAGGTAAGCATCCCTGATGTCCCGGGACACCATATAGTCCCCTTCTTCCTGGTTCGCTATCACTGCTCTGAGTGACTCCATCTTGATTTGAACCTTTGTATGTAAGTGTTCAACTATTTCAGATTTAGAATAGGTCTCACCGAGCCGTCTGGCTTCAGTACCACAATATAGTGTGGAATAATACCCCTTTCCTTGTTGTAGGAGGGGTACTTTGATTATCACCTGCTGGGAATACAGCTTGTGAATTGTTTCCACTACTGCCTCCCTGTCGGAGGGAGACGTTGGTAAAGCAGACTTCAGGAACCTGCGAGGGGGAGACGTCTCGAATTTCCAATCTGTACCCCTGGGATACTACTTGTAGGATCCAGGGGTCCACTTGCGAGTGAGCCCACTGCGTGCTGAAACTCTTGAGACGACCCCCCCCCACCGCACCTGAGTCCGCTTGTACGGCCCCAGCGTCATGCTGAGGACTTGGCAGAAGCGGTGGAGGGCTTCTGTTTCTGGGAATGGGCTGCCTGCTGCAGTCTTCTTCCCTTTCCTCTATCCCATGGCAGATATGACTGGCCTTTTGCCCGCTTGCCCTTATGGGGACGAAAGGACTGAGGCTGAAAAGACGTTGTCTTTTTCTCCTTTATACGGCAATACTTCCATGTGCCGTTTGGAATCTGCATCACCTGACCACTGTCGTGTCCATAAACAACTTCTGGCAGATATGGACATCGCACTTACTCTTGATGCCAGAGTGCAAATATCCCTCTGTGCATCTCGCATATATAGAAATGCATCCTTTAAATGCTCTATAGTCAATAAAATACTGTCCCTGTCAAGGGTATCAATATTTTCAGTCAGGGAATCCGACCAAGCCACCCCAGCGCTGCACATCCAGGCTGAGGCGATCGCTGGTCGCAGTATAACACCAGTATGTGTGTATATACTTTTTAGGATATTTTCCAGCCTCCTATCAGCTGGCTCCTTGAGGGCGGCCCTATCTGGAGACGGTACCGCCACTTGTTTTGATAAGCGTGTGAGCGCCTTATCCACCCTAAGGGGTGTTTCCCAACGCGCCCTAACTTCTGGCAGGAAAGGGTATACCGCCAATAATTTTCTATCGGGGGAAACCCACGCATCATCACACACTTCATTTAATTTATCTGATTCAGGAAAAACTACAGGTAGTTTTTTCACACTCCACATAATACCCTTTTTTGTGGTACTTGTAGTATCAGAAATATGTAACACCTCCTTCATTGCCCTTAACAAGTAACGTGTGGCCCTAAAGGAAAATACGTTTGTTTCTTCACCGTCGACACTGGAGTCAGTGTCCGTGTCTGTGTCTGTGTCGACCGACTGAGGTAAAAGGACGTTTTAACGCCCCTGACGGTGTTTGAGACGCCTGGACAGGTACTAATTGGTTTGCCGGCCGTCTCATGTCGTCAACCGACCTTGCAGCGTGTTGACATTATCACGTAATTCCTTAAATAAGCCATCCATTCCGGTGTCGACTCCCTAGAGAGTGACATCACCATTACAGGCAATTGCTCCGCCTCCTCACCAACATCGTCCTCATACATGTCGACACACACGTACCGACACACAGCACACACACAGGGAATGCTCTGATAGAGGACAGGACCCCACTAGCCCTTTGGGGAGACAGAGGGAGAGTTTGCCAGCACACACCAAAAACGCTATAATTATACAGGGACAACCTTTATATAAGTGTTTTTCCCTTATAGCAATTTAATATATATAGTCATATCGCCAAATAAGTGCCCCCCCTCTCTGTTTTAACCCTGTTTCTGTAGTGCAGTGCAGGGGAGAGCCTGGGAGCCTTCCCACCAGCATTTCTGTGAGGGAAAATGGCGCTGTGTGCTGAGGAGAATAGGCCCCGCCCCCATTTCGGCGGGCTTCTTCTCCCGTTTTTCTGAGACCTGGCAGGGGTTAAATACATCCATATAGCCCCCAGAGGCTATATGTGATGTATTTTTAGCCAGAATAAGGTACTATCATTGCTGCCCAGGGCGCCCCCCCCAGCGCCCTGCACCCTCAGTGACCGCTGCTATGAAGTGTGCTGACAACAATGGCGCACAGCTGCAGTGCTGTGCGCTACCTTATGAAGACTGAAAAGTCTTCTGCCGCCGGTTTCTGGACCTCTTCACTTTTCGGCATCTGCAAGGGGGTCGGCGGCGCGGCTCCGGGACGAACCCCAGGGTGAGACCTGTGTTCCGACTCCCTCTGGAGCTAATGGTGTCCAGTAGCCTAAGAAGCCAATCCATCCTGCACGCAGGTGAGTTCACTTCTCTCCCCTAAGTCCCTCGATGCAGTGAGCCTGTTGCCAGCAGGACTCACTGAAAATAAAAAACCTAACAAAACTTTTACTCTAAGCAGCTCTTTAGGAGAGCCACCTAGATTGCACCCTTCTCGGCCGGGCACAAAAATCTAACTGAGGCTTGGAGGAGGGTCATAGGGGGAGGAGCCAGTGCACACCACCTGATCCTAAAGCTTTTACTTTTGTGCCCTGTCTCCTGCGGAGCCGCTATTCCCCATGGTCCTGACGGAGTCCCCAGCATCCACTAGGACGTCAGAGAAAAACAATTCCTGAGTGCGCTAAAGTTCTTGTATAGATAGAACGGAAGTCCTTCCAAATGGATATATCTTATACTGTAGAAGATGGGGTTTTCTGGATTCCTACAGTGGATAACCCCTCACCAAAAAGTCACCCAAACAAACAATTAGAATAAAATTATTTAATAACAAAATGAATTCATAAAAAGCCTTATACAGAAGGTCTTATGAACTATTGTACATGAAAAAAAATTATTTTATGATTCCATAGATATCCAGTAGGTGATATGGATGTACGAACTCCCTCACCTCAACAAGGTGTAAACTTGGTACAAGGGAGCGTTATCCTCAACTGGATTACTGATTTGTAGCTGATAAACCCTTAAAAGGAGGAACATTTCTAAGGGAGCTGCAAGTAATGATTGAGAACTATATATATATATATATATATATATATATATATATATACGTAGTGTATGGATCGGCACCCTACCTGTACAGCTTAAATGTTGTGGTGCCTTCCGGAAGCAGTATACAAACTTTAAAGGAGTCCAACAGGCAGCGGCACTTGGAGACTGTAGATTCAGAAGTGCAAAAAAGTGTGTTTATTCCATCACATATTCCAACATTTCAGGGCCGTGACGCCCCTTTGTCAAGGTTGACAAAGTGGCATTATGGCCCCGAAACGTCGGAATATGTGATGGAATTTTATATATATATATATATATATATATATGCATCCTCCAATTTAAGGCACTTTGCAGACTTCTTAGTGAACAATCACTCCATGACACAAACTTGTGTGCAACGTTTCGGCTTTAAAAGCCGTTTTCAAGCAGCATGGTCATAAGCAGCATATTGAACAAAATACAGTTTATATACCCTTACCTGTTCCACGGACACCACGGGCTCCCTCCCGCCTCCGTCCGCGCTGATCCGACATCCGGGTATGACGTCTTGACCCATCCGCTTCCGCTGCTCTAGGGTTTCCATAGCAACCCGTGGTTACTAACAACGACGTCGGTTGCCAAGCTCCCCTTACGGACAGCGCGTCACAGTGTTCAGACCTCAATCCTTTGTCATCAACAGCGTTGTCTCATTGGCCGGGTATGGATGCCTTTATGGGTCTATGGAAGCAAAACCATACACAAAGAAGTGATAAAACAATACATATAACAAAGAATACTAACAATAATAAAAGTTAAAAACAAGTTGGAGCTCCACATATAAATATGTAAATACAAATTTATCAAAATCAGTATTAATAATTCAAAAGCAAACCTCAGAGTTTACTTATTGAAGATACTGTTCCATATTACAAAAAGACATTCAAATTTAATTGATCATTAAGACCCCTCGGTTTCACAGTGTCTAGCATATGGATCCACTTGGCCTCACATTGAAGCAATCTCTTGTGACGATCACCTTGTCTCCCATCATCTGGGATATGGTCAATAATTATATGCCGAAGACTGGCCATGTTATGTCTTGCTTCTTTAAAATGCCTGGCAATCGGCTGATCTGAACCTTTGCCATTGATCGCAGCTCTTATCGCTGATCTATGTAGCGCCATACGCTCTCTACAGGAGCGTATGGTTTTGCCAATATAACATAACCCACAGGGGCACTTAATGAGATAGATGATGTATGAACTTGTGCAAGTTAATGCATGCCGGATCTCATATCTGCGGCCAATATGTGGATGGCAAAAATATTTGCCCGATATCATATGGCTACAGGTGGTACACCCCATACATTTGAAACAACCATTACTCTTACTCTTACTGCCACTTTTCAGTTTCAATTGTCTGGTGAAATCTGAGTGTACCGTCCAGTCTCGCAGAGCCGGCCCTAACCAATATAATGCCCTAGGCAAGATTTTGGCTGGTGCCCCCTAGCACCACCGCTAGTTCTGCCTCTGACTCTGCACCACTTTCCCAGCACCATCACCTCCCACCCATAGCAGTCCTTTTTTTTTGTTTTCCTACCCCTTCTAATTTAAATAATTTAAATAAGAACAGTGTGCTCATTCGGCGCACATCCCAAAAAGGTATGTGTTTTTGCTGGCAAGGGGCATGGCCACACAATAGTACCCCCAATTCAACTTAAGCCTTACAGTAGTGCAACTTTATTCACAATGTATAATGCGATAGTGTCCCATATTCACATTACATCACACAGTAGTATCACTTTACCTTATATACGTTACTGCTCACAGTAGTGCCCCTCATTCACATAACATCATACTGAATTGCTCCTTATTCATGTTACACCACACCATATTGTTCTTTATTCTCATTACACCACACCATATTGCTCTTTATTCACATTAGACCACGCAGTAGTGCCCTTTCTATACGTTACACCACACAGTAGAGCACCTTATACACATAACGCCACACATTAGTAATGCATTTATACACATAATACCACACAGTAATGCCCCTTACACATATGACACATATTAATGTCCTTCTAAACATAATGCGCCTTACACATTATGCCAATCCTTATTAATGCTCTTATACAGATAATTTCCCTTACACATATGCCGCACATTGTTAATGCTCTTATACACATAATGACACACATAATGTCCCTTACATATATGCCGCACATTATTAGTGCCCGTATACACATAATGACACACATAGTGCCCCTTAAACATATGTTACACATTATTAATGCCCTTATACACATAATGACACATAGTTCCTGGCGTGAGTCAACTGGCAGCTCTGCTAACATTGGGTGCCTATTTTTATGAAAATACATCTTATGTGCATTGCTATGTGGCTAGGATACACAAGCAGCTTCTGCTGATTAAAATGATATGCGGCATGCCTATATACTGTGTGCGACTGTGGCTGTATCTGCATACAAAATGCTATACACAGAATATAGGCATGCTGCATATCATTTTAATCAACAGAAGCTGCTTGTGCCCCTGTGGCTAGGATGCACAAGCAGCTTCTGCTGATTAAAATGATATGCGGCATGCCTATATACTGTGTGCGACTGTGGCTGTATCTGCATACAAAATGCTATACACAGAATATAGGCATGCTGCATATCATTTTAATCAGCAGAAGCTGCTTGTGCCCCTAGGCATACCAGATGCCCTAGGCAATTGCCTAGTTTGCCTATGCCTAGGACCGGCTCTGCAGTCTTGTATATTCTTGCTTCTCCGATAACAGTGTCTAATGTTGGTATATTTTAGGCTTTTGATCTCATTCTGTATTACTGCCCACAGATTGGCATTTGCCTCTCTGATTTTGTCATGGGCTACTGTATACTTGTGTGCCCAATTGAGGGTATTCCCAGTACTATGCAAAAGTTTTAGGTACTGTATGTGTGGAAGAAATGCTGCAAAGTAAGAATGCTTTCGAAAATAGAAGTGTTAATAGTTTAATTTTCGCAATTAACAAAATGCAAAAGTGAATGAATAGCAGATAATTATTTTTGAAGCAACCACAGATCTTCTGTGGATGTAGGCCTGCTCTAATTCTTCTGTCTCTGCATGTATTCCAAGACATACTCAATGATGTTGAGATTAGGGCTCTGTGGGCCATATCATCCCTTCCAGGACTCCTTGTTCTTTTTTTACACTGAAGATAGTTCTTAATTATATTGGCTGTATGTTTGGGCTTGTTATCCTATGCAGAATTAATTTGGAGCCAATCAGATGCCTCCCTGATGGTATTGCATGATGGATAAGTACCTGCCTGTATTTTTTCCACACCTGCCTAAAACTTTTGCACACTACTGTATATATTTATATATTTTTGTAGTAAATAAATATTGCATGCATTTGCCCATTTTGTCTAACCCTTTTTCTGCATTGCAGGCCCCATGACAGCGCCACAATGAAGCCTATCAGGTGCAGTAACCAGCTTTACTTATCACTGTATATATATTTTTATTTATTCTGCTGTATTTGTTCACCTACATCAAATTATTATTTAAAGGTAAACATTGAAGTCTGTGCTAAATATTTACCATGTATCAGTTTCACGGTACCATAGATAGGCAAGGCCAGATCATAGTAGCCTGTAGGTAGCGCTAAGGGTATGAGAGTGCAGAGTCCTGTGGGTTAGCATGGTGCCAAGACACTCCAGATGTACATGTAAGAGGGTGGCGGCGGTGCGTGTGGTGGTGCCTGCTTCCGTGCAGGTGTAGTTTCGGTACTCACCAGGCGCCGCTCTCTCTCACCTTCAGGTACCGGAACCTTCAACGGACCTGGCAATCTTCAGTCGGATCCGGACATACCCCAGGGGTGACGGCGACCTTCACCGGTTGGGTGAAAGGTCATCACTGGCACAAAGCCTCAGCCACCCAGATTTCACACACTCGCACTCTCACGTCCGTGAGCAATCCCTATTCCGGCGCTCGGGGACAGACAAGGGACAAACGTACACAGATGCTACTCACCGTTACAAGTCTTGCACTCCGATCTTCTCCACTTACAGGTCCCTGTAAGGAGGTAAAGAGAAAACAGCCGTGCAGGGCCAAGAACTACCCTAGTGTGCGTCCGCTACACTCGCTACATAAACAGAGCCCTCAAACTAGCTTGTGTGGGTGGTGCAACACAACTATGCACAAACTTACAACAAACAGACATTTTGCCCTGCACGGTAACAACATACATCACAATATCGGATTACAAGATCACACGGTGCTGTCCCTTTAAGTACCTGACTCAGAACACCCGGTAGTGGGGGCCGCACAGCTCACCCACCTCCCGTACTTTCTTCTCAGGGGCTCAGGCCGAGCGGACCTGCCTACCTAAACACCTCAGAGTGGCCTGGGCCTAGTGCCCAGTGCCACCTTTATTCACCTCGGGGGCACTTATTCACTGGGCCTAGCGCCCCCTGACTGCACACAGGCCGGAGGCCTGACTTCACCCACGGGCCTAGCGCCCGCCTAACTTGTTGCCCGTTGGGTGACCTGGGCCTAGTGCCCAGGGTCACCTTATATGTACCTAGCGGCCACCAAACTGAACTAGGGCCTAATGCCCTCTAATGCCCCCACAGGCCTATTGCCTGGATTGCTGCTCGGGCCTAATGCCCGCCTACTGCGCCATTTAGGTGGCTTGGGCCTAACGCCCAAACCACCAAACCTAATGGTGACCCCCAAGTTCCTATCTGCGCCACAGGCCTAGTGCCTGAACTGTGCCCCCGGGCCTAATGCCCGTCCCAGATGGTCTAGGGAGGAAAAGGGGAGGGGGTGAGAGTAGCCTCACTGAGGCCTCACCTGATCCGGGGGTCTCCGGCACCCTCTTCTGCCGCTGACCCGTCCTGGCCAGCGGCGCCGCCGTCTCTTCTCCTCGTCCAGCCGCCGCTGGACATCTTCCCGGAGCCTGGAGTCTTCTGGCCTCTTCCGCGGCCACCGGAGCTCTTCAGCGCTCTTCCACGCGCCCGACCTCTTCGGCTCCCGCCTGGCGTCAGACGCCGGGGGCGGGGCCTGTGACGTGGCGAGCGCCGATTGGCTCGCCGCGCCCACCTCCGATTGGCCGGCACCCCGCGAGCCGCGATTGGCTCGCGGGCGGCGCTTCTGATTGCCGCCGCGCCGCTACCCACCGCCGCCGCCAGCCCGGTGCAGGGAAACGTCCGATCCCTGCACCAGACACCCGCCGCCGCCGCACACCCAGCGCTGGGGACAGACAAGCTGCCCCAGCGCTGTCCACCCTCACGCTCTGCAGGGGACACAGATCCCCTGCACACTGTTGTGGTGATGTGCCCTGGGACACAGGGCACATCTCCACATACATACCGCAGCTCTTACAGCCCACCCGGGGGGCACAGAACAGTCTACAGCTCTGCCTGTGGGAACACGGCATTTGTCACATTAACTCACGGCCCATTTGCTCACCTTTACATAGATCCGTGTGCCGCCTGACCAGTTTTATCACATACAGTCTTTGCACAATTTATCCCCATTCAATTTACTGTGTTGAATCATATTTCCTGATTACAGAAAAAAGCTTGATTGACGCAGCTGTATTGTTCCTCTCCTCCAACCCCAAAGCTTAGTGCACACTAGACGAAGTGTGTACCCAGCCGATCTGGACAGTGACGGGACCCTGCATAAACACTTACAAATTCAAGGGGATGATGAAGCAACGGAGGATGTGCATGGCATTGCTAGCAATTTTTCTGTCAGCCCTGCAGCAAGGTCGACCAGAAGACATCGCTAACGATGGCGGGGGTGCCCAATATGTGTCAATGTGAATGGTATGTCGGTCCGATCCGCTGGATCGGCCGACATATCGCCTAGTGACTACCCAGCTTAAATGTAGATGAGCAGCACCCGTCTTGTCACAAGATGACCGCCATCTGTCCTTACTGTTAATGTGTGGAACCCTTTCTTCTGTTATTCATTTAAGTATGCTTTTATATATATATATATATATATATATATATATATAGCAATGGTAATATGGGCGGCACTCATGCAGACTCCACAGCGTGAGTAAGATGATTTACTTTATTACGGCCATAATAAAGTAAATCATCTTACTCACGCTGTGGAGTCTGCATGAGTGCCGCCCATATTACCATTGCTATCTACTTGGGATATTGTATCTCCAACTGGGAAGGCACCTCAGCTGTTGCTGTTATTCTGAGTGGAGTGCCGGGCTGTTTTCCTGTCTGTTCTATATATATATATATATATATATACTTACTGGGCTAAATCTAATAGGTACAAGGTGTATATATATATATATATATACTTACTGGGCTAAATCTAATAGGTACAAGGTGTTTGAAAGTGCAAGATTTCGGACAGTTAGCAGTCAGATATATAATGGCAATTTTACTACGGATAAACCATCCAGCTTTTGCCTTAATAAGCATTGCAGTTTTACATCTGCCTACTAACTCGCTGACATCTCACACTTTGAAAGACCACAACTAATTGTACCTGCCTCTAGTCTTCTCCAAAATTACAGTTTATTTCTTCCATATTAATTTAATTGTACTACCTTATGCCCTTCATAAATACTTTTCTCCCATTTTCCTGTTTTTCTCTGTGGCAGACTCTCTTCTGCTTCAGGTGACAAAAAAACAAAGAAAAGAAGACGAAAAGGGAAGAAAGGAATAAGAAGAACCTCTAAGAACAGCAGGTTTGTAGCCAGAACAATGATGAAGGACGTGTTTCATGCTACTAGCAGCCGGAAGATCATGGGATGTCACATTACAGTGACCAAAGGGGAAGGTTCTGGAGAAAGGAGCCATGTTACTGGGCATTGTACATAAGGCCAGGAACTACAATAATATTGAACTATAGTGAACAACTCAAAATAGTAGTGTGATATACATGACACCCTGTGTAATTTAAATTCTCTGTTAAAAAAAATACCTCAGGAATAATCATCTTCTTCTTCTCTGCCTCAGGTCTAGGTGTCCACCTTGTGACCGGCGAAGGACATTAAACCCTAAAAACTGCAAATGTGTCTGCCACCGGACTGAGGAAATATGTATTAAACGAGGACTGATGCTCAATAAGGAACGCTGCAGGTGACACACTCAGACTCAGCCTCTTGGCTGTCCTACCTTATGCAGGTTGACAGAGAAACTATGAGAAGAATGTACCTTAGAGCAGAAACACACATTGTGGAGTGTTACTCCTATTGCAATTATGACATAAGTCAGACGTACATTGGCTTACGAAATCTATCCAGATTGATACTCAAACGACCAGTTTATAACTGGGCATTCCAATTTGTGTTGCCGATGTGGCCATGGATATTCTGAGGACCCCATACCTAGCATTGTAGGCCATATAGTGCAGGAGCAGTCCTATGACAAGTTCTTGGTCAGCATCACCAACTCAGTTCAAGTTTATTTTTACATTATGAATTTAAAAGATAATAAAGCTATATTGCTGATATTGTGCAATATAAGCTCCTATCATCTAATATCAACCAATAAATCATCTGCATATATTTTCTAGAAAATGTACAGGCTCTGATTGGCTGCTGTGAATTACAGCACCTTTTACTGTGCATCCATTTTCAGTAACTAATTTCCCTTCAGCATATATTTTGCCGGGACTCTAGGTTTTTGGGCACGGTCTATTGAGCGATGGGAAATGTCTCACAAAAATTGGCATATCCACATTGCATCCCATGGTTTCAGTGGGTCAGTGCATGGTATAACTGGTCCCAAGTGTTATACAAGTGCTATGTACTTTGTGACTGTAAGTGCCCCATCACCATTACAGTAACACAAGTTCTCTCATCTTCCGACAGGTGTGAAAAGCCAAGAAGCTGACAGTCTCCTAAGAAATAGAATGATCTCAGTTTCAATGGTTAATTATTCATACGTGGAAGACTCTGCACCATACTGCGTCAGACCTTGGCTCCTCACTGGTGAAACCAGAAAAGTGGCTGGAGAAAATGTACTCTTGAATATCACGGTTACAGTGTACAGTGAGTGTAGACGTGGCAACTGCCACCCCATGGTACACTTAATCACATTGGGTGGCGTATAAAAGGATGACTTGTTGGTGCAGGAACTGTATATCAGGCGTATGGTATGACTGTAACATACATCACTCATGCAGTGGTGGGACGGGTGTAAGCTATGCCTGTATCTTTTATGTATACTGTCCCCATGCCTGCAACAATTTGCTTTTTTTTAAAAGAGAGCATTTTACAGCTGTGACTTCAGGTTTTGGCAAACAAAAAAATATTTTTTATATTCTGTATATTTTGCCAATTTCGAAAAATATGTATAACCATACCATTAAGGCATCTATTAATACAATTTTATTTTAAATTAAGTGTTCATTTACTCTTTGCTTTTTTCCATAAATAATAGCTATAAGTTACATATGTATATGACATACTAAAGGTGCTTGTATGAATATCAAACAAAAAAGCCTTGAATGAACAGATTGGTCCGAGAGCACTGGGCGCAAAGGATAATGGGCCTAATTCAGACCTGATTGCTGCTGTGCGTTTTCGCACAGCAGCGATCAGGTCTGAACTGCGCATGCACTGGCGCCGCAGTGCGCCGGCACATGCCAGACAGCCGGTGGCCATCTCAGCCCTGCGATCACCTCTGCCTGATTGACAGGCAGAGGCGGTCGCTGGGCGGGCCGTTTTAGGGGCATGGTTCAGGCAATGCAGGCGTGCCTGGACCATGCGGGGGCCAGTACGCGGCGGCTGTGTGATGTCACACAGAGCCACTGTGACCCGGACAGCAACGAGTAGCACCCTGCCAACGCGCAGGAGCTGCGCACGTAGGGAGCCACTCGTAAAGTATGTGCAATGCTTTTTTATCTGTGCGGGGGGAACGGGTAGGGCCAGACATGCGGGGTGGACTAACTCTGTGCTGGGCGTCCCCCCGCATGTCTGAGTAACTGATAACTAAACTTTGCACGGCTACGATCAACTCTGAATTAAACCCAATGGCTGTAGCGGGCACCATTACATTTTATTTTATTAAACGTTCTTCCAGAACATACAGATAAGATGCAGCTATCCATATCAGTAAATAGTAACAGCATGTATTGGCCAACTTACCCTGTGCACTAACCCATAATGACCAAATGCGCGCATCTATATATTTAAATGGCTAAGCAATTTTTTTGTGAGAGCAACTACTCCGCAATGACAACACCAGTTTTGATGGCTCAGGTGTCATTGGATAATGTGTGTGATGCAGATGTGCAATAGGGTCGCAGAATTTTGATAAGTGGTCAGGATGTTGAGGAATAAGATGTCAAAGTCGTGATTTTTTTCCCATAGAAGAAGCATTGCGTGGGGGATGCCGTGCGTGCTTTTTCCCTTTGGGTTGTAAATTGTAGCAAAGCCCTTGCCAATTTTTTTCTGCCCTAAATTCAGTCGATACTGTATAATGAATTCTTTGTAACACTATCGGTATACAGTTAACTGTCGGGATACAATAAACTTTGAAGGAATGCATTGTAGAACACACAATACATTGTCTTTTTTTTTGGGGGGGGGGGGGGGGGGGCTTGATTTGGACCAGTGTTGTCGACTAGTTAATCTAATTTGTGCTAACAAGATGGAAACTGATTGCTCAGCAGTTGCTGTGGATTGCAATAGAATTATATATCACTAACGTATTTCACAGTGTTGTACAATGGCAAACACTCTAACACTTCAGTCCTACCGCTGTAGTCAGGAGTAAAGTAATCTACTGGGCAAGTGTGACTTTATATTACATAATGGGGGTTATTTAGAAAAAAAAAAGCAAGTAACTGCAAAACCATGTTGCACTCAGGTGGGGTAACATGTGCAGAGAGAGTTATATTTGGGTGGGTGTGACCAAACTGAAATCTAAATTGCAGTGTAAAAATAAAGCAGCCAATATTTGTGGGCTACATGCAAAAGTAACCACTATTTACCCTGCACAGAAAATTTTTTAAATGTATTTCCTTGGCTTGCATTTCAAAAAGGTTTGTTCCAGGCACAAACCGACGTGCTTTTTCTGCCTTGCTTCCAAATCTGAATCAGTTCCAGTAAGCATCGTGTGTAATTCTCTTTAGGCCCAATTTATGTAGTGCCCATAGCATGTATTTACCTTGCAATTCATGGTATGATATTGATAATAAGTAATATTAACAAAGGCTATATTTATTTACCCGTACATCTTATTAGTCTGTTTCTCTAAGCATGAATCATTTTTCTATCATTTCTCTGTTACCTTATGTATGTATGTATGTATGTATGTATGTATATGTATGTATGTATGTATGTATGTATGTATGTATGTATGTGAAAATTTTATTTATAACTACATTTATCTCTATAAAATATTTTAAAAGATAATGTGTTTTGGGTGTGTTATTGTTACCTAGTGTTATATATGTACAGTATTAATGTGATGCATTAAAACGTATTCACAACTACTAGATGACTAGGGGGTGAATCAGACCTGATAGCAGCTGTGGTGCGTTTTTTTTACGCTCAGCGGGTGATCAGGTCCTACCTGCGAACGCGTATGCACTGCAATGCGTATGTGCATCGGACAGCAACAATGGGCATCGCCGGTCAGCAAAGAGATGGTTCAAAAAATCTGATTGCATGGGCGTTCGCAAGGTAAGTGACAGTCTTTTTGTGGGTGGCAACTGAGCGTTTACAGGGGGTGTCTGCAAAAATGCAGGCGTGTCCAAGCGTTTTCAGGGAGGGTGTGTGATGTCAGCTCGGGCCCAGATCAGCCCGTTCTCATCACACTGGAGGAGTAAGTCCTGGGTTGTGCACACACTTCACAAAGTAAATTTTCACAGCTCGGCATACACATGCGATCGCACACTTGCACGGCAAATTTACACTCCCCCTGCAGGAGGCAGCTATCTGATCGCAGGACAGCAAAATTAGCAGCCCAGCGATCAGATCTGAATCAGCCCTTTAGTTTTAATGACAGTGATTTGGATATATAAACATATAAATAAAGCTGCAAATTCAAATACTGTTAAAGCAGAAAACCCAATAACAATGGCGCTGATTCTGAGTCAGATGCTGCAGTGCCCATGGTGCGGCTCTCTTTTTGTATTGCCTCTGCAACTTTATGCAAAGACCGCTATGAGTCCTTTCCTGGTGTACATCTGTGCTTCTGCATCGGCAAGGACTGAGACACCCACTAGGGGCATCTTTAGATGCTCAATACCGATTGGTGCGTTTTTAGATGCACCATGGAAACTTGCATCTGCCCAATGCTAGTGTATAGTCTCCGGCTGAGTATGGCCTCCAGTGTGAATGGTTATGCATCTGATTTCACAACCACTTCAGCGGCATGCACTCCGCATAGCCACCTCCCAGTTACCACCCAGGAATCGCAACTGCCACTATGCACACGGACTCTGGACTTGGATGCATGCGCAGAAGAAAACAATCGGTCAACTGTGTCCAACATTGACTAAGTATCAGACCCAATGAGAAGTTAATAGTTGTAAGCTCTGTTTTCATAGGTCATCATAGGTCAGGTGACTGGTTCCATATACATATTCGGTGCTAAATTGGTTTGGCAGTTGACCTAAGCAACATTAGTTAGATTTAATAGAAGTACACAAAGTACTGTGTTCTTGCATAAGATATTAAAGGCTATAAATATTGCAGGAAAAGCAATTGTTTGTCCTTTCTTTAAAGATTACATGTTGGATGGCCTGTCCTTCCACTTCTAAATTGCTTGGCAGTAATTATGTGTGTCCTGGTAACTGGCTCAGCTGTTCTGACCTAGCTACAAAAAGTTAGAGTGACTGCAGTTGGACTAATTTACTTCTTGGATCTGCAAAGTGAGCAGTTTGTCTCATGCTTGCTATACTGTATTGTCCAGCATAATGACTTCCCCTGGCCTAAATTTCAAGTGCTATATTCTGCAAGGAGTGCTTTGCTAGGGTGGAGTCCACTTCTGCCCTAGAAGTTACATTAGATTTGTAGTTGAATCCAATTAACAATATGATGCCACATGCTTTATCATAGGTGTCTGACAGTGTTGTATATTATGCAGCAATGGTTCAGTTGTAATATGATCGTGTTCAGGATGTATCATGTCATGTCATGCTAGGAGGGTAGCGCCTTTCAGTTTGCCTAGATACAATGCACCACATTTGATGTACATACAGGCACTTGGCCAATAATTGAACACTAATATGTTGCTTAATAAGGTGTTGTGTCACCATATTATGTACCCAGTACTAGTAGGGCCTATGTGCTGTGGAAAGGGGTCTGCTAATGTCCACAAGCAATTTACCAAACTTTCACCTGTTTAATGGCGGTAGAGAACACCGGGCCTTATTCAGTATGTGACGCACCTAGGATGCAATCGCATAATTTCATAATAGGGGACTCTGCATGTGCACAGGGCCCGTTCTGTGTATGCCTGCAAATGCAATCGCGGGTCGGTTGGGCATGGCCTTGTGACCTGTTTTTGGGGGCAGCCTCGTGAAGTCACACATGGCCACTTCGAAGGAAAACATGGCCAACCTGCGCTTGCCTTTGCAACCAGGCTGTGCAGGCAGAGGGGCTTCCCTCATTCAGTGATGCGAGTGCAACTGCATTGCGATCGCATCGCTTGTGACCATTAGCATGCTGGGCGGCCCCCAGCATGTGAACGCAAGCAGATGCAGTTTTGCTAATTTAGCAAAACTGCAGCTGAAGCTGAATCAGGTACACTGTCCAAGCATCATTCAAAATATTCTATTAATGCTCAACTGGGATCTGATCGTTAAAAAGCTGGATACACACTGGCTGATATATCATCCATTCTATTGTACAGCTGATATAACGCTTGTCCATCGGCCAGTGCATACCAACAATATATCTGTGAATGCTGTCGTTCACAGACCTATCGCGTCGGCCCTGCAGCAGACACGATGACCATTATATTATATCTACAGATATATTGGTACATCGTTCACTCGCTGCACCAACTGGTGGTGATTGACGGCTCAACTGGGCGGATGCATGTAAAGGCCCTCCCAGTTTGTGACGTCAGGCGGATCGGGCAGTGTGTATGCACAACACACTGCCTGATCTGGCTATAGCTATATCTGTAGATCCATTGATCTGCAGATATATCTACCAGTGTGTACCCACATTAAGAAGGGTTGCAATAATATGCATTTAATCAGGGAAACAGGAATTACACAGGTTCTGTACCTGGCTAACTTCAAGTCTGCATGTTACCTAGTTTCAATCAGCAACAGAACCTGTGTGATTCATGTGTGTCCCTGATTAAAGGGATGTTATTGCAGCTCTAGACTAGAGGACCATATGGATGACATCACTGTTATCTATATGGGAATGGGGGATGCACTATCATTCTGGAAGATAACCCTCCAATCAGGCAAGAGAGTGTTCAAAATGGGGGAAGATTTTCACACCATACCATTAAGAAGTGAGTCTTATTAGGGGGGCGTGGCTTGTCTTAGCATGATATGGGGCTTTGTGTGTGCTCTCCCGATCCTGCTAAAGTATTAAATTCTGATGGTATATACTGGGCTGTGTACTTACCACCCTGTGGAGTGATCACCTCTGTACCCTGTGACTGCTTTTGTCAGGTGTCTTATCTGCTGAAGGGTTCTGTGTTGTCGCTTTTAGCTGGCTGGACTCCAGAAGGCCCTCCTCCTCATCCTTCTACTGTTTGGCCGCCTGACTGGCCCTCCTGCTTGATCTCTTCATCTGTCCTGACATACAGTAGATCATAGTGCTGACAACCATCTAGTGGGTGGACCCAGATGCCAGTGTGCTCCTCCTCCTCTGTATGGACTCTGCCTGACTCCAGTGTCAATTGTGTCCAACTTTGTACTCCTTGGTCACCTTCCTTCTGACCAGTGGGCCTGTTCCTGGATGTGTAGTGACCTGAGGTACCATCCTTAGTTCTGGCCACCACCGTCATTAGGGCTGGCCCTAGCTTTTGACACTGCACTCTCCTGTGGCATCCATCTTGGGCCTCATCTGCTAACTCTGGTCTATGGTGGCATCCTGCAGGCTCCGGTTTCTTTGGTGTGGGCCTGCATCTGGCTGAGATATCTGTGTCTCATCTCTGGTGGGGTCCCTGGTGATCTCCCTCTCCTGCTAGTCTAGGTTGGTGCCTGGCTCTGGACCCTGACACCAGGAGTATTCTCTTTCTTGGGAGGCAGTTGATAGACAGTTAAAAGATAGACAGTCATTAAGCCGACACCATATAGGCGACAGTTAAAAGGTAATTTACTATCCATATCGCATACTATTACCTTTAGTAACTTTTTGGCGAGCGAAATGGAGCGAGCCACCGAGCCCGAAGCATGGCAAGTGAAGCAAGCCCACGAGGGGACAAATTTGGGGAAATGTTTTTTAAAGATACAAAACAATACAAATAAACAAATTTGTGTCAACCTTTTGACCCTGTCGACCTTTTGACTGTTGGACTTTGACCTCGGCGACATTTTGACTCTGTCAACTTTTGACTGTCGACCATATGGTGTCGACCTCATGACTGTCTATCTTTAAACTGTCTAACTTGTACAGTATACCACTACCCCCCTTCTTCACTCTGCCTACGTGAATTCTTATTGAATTGCACTCTACTCTCTTTCAGTTACCATGAATAAGTTGAGCCATGCTCGAGGAACTGCCTCTCATTTAGATTCATTTCTGCAGCAGGTTACATTGGTTTCCACAGGAAAAACATCAGGGTGTAGAGTGGAGCTTGGGGCCTCCTCTATAACCCCGCCTCCAGGCACTGAGAGCTCAGTTTCGAGGTGGTGCCTGCAGCAACTGGTCACCTAACAGGAGGGCTGCACTGGGCAGCCCTGAAAAAGCTTTTCTGAAGAAGATCTCTTAATCTCTGGCTGGGCTGACGGCGCTGTAAGTCACAGTGACATATCAGCGCTGCAGTTACATCACCACCCAAGCGGCGTTGCATACTCCTGTGGGCTGGTTCCCAGGTACTTGCGGCGGAGACGTCACGGCTTAGGCACAGAGTCGCAGACCGCTCTCCTGGTTCGCGTGGCTGCTACGGGGAGGAGGTAAGAGGGTCCTCCAGGCATGACCTGCCATTAAATTGCGTTCCGTCCGCGACCTAGGAAGGCGGGTCGCGGCGCTGGCGTGGACACTGTAACTGGGCAGGGACCCCACCAGACCACCAAGGCAATAGAGCACAGGTCGGGGATACTAACGCCAAATTGAATAAGGCTCGCTAGTACCTGGGGTGGAAGTCCAGCATAGGGGAGCCGGCGCATGACCTGTAGCCCCTCCCCTAGCACAGGGCACCATCTCACCCCAGATTTCCCGCCCTGGAGTTGCCTCATACTCTCCCTCACTCCCTGACTGAGATGCTGAGCACCATCTTCTGAGCATAGCTGCTGCTAGTCTCTGGGATTGCAGGGCAAGGTCTCCCTTGTAAAGCCACCTGTACACAGCTCTGAGACTTTACAAACACTTGAGTATCCCACATGTCTTGATACAGACAGCGTTAGTTGAGAAAGAGTGTACCATATATATATATGTGAAAGTAGAGGAGAAGAACAAGTGCCTTATGGTGTAGTAAGTTAATACAAGTTGTGCTGCTGAGGAAGCCCGGACAGGGCGAAACGCGTTGAGACTGACCTACCTACTGAACCAGCCTGATACCTGTATCATTAAGCTAGCTTTTATATATTTTTTCTTTTTTGCTGAATACATATTTTCATTACTTTGAAAAAGGAGTGGATACATTGTGTGAGCTGCCAAAACCTCACAGTGCCCTCTTTTTGAACGCTTGGATAAAGGTTTATCTAATGTGCACAATATTAATATTGATTTGGTATGCATGTTATATGGGTGCGAGGGGCCCCTAGCTGACAGATTGGACTACTACACTATGTGGCGACTATTTCTGTCTCCTGATATTTAGGTGGTGAGAAGCCATGGAAAAGGAGGTTGATAGGCCTTGACTACAAGTTACTATTTGGTACGCAATTCTTTATCTGCGTGGCTATAGCACATCTTGTATTAACTTACTACACCATAAGGCACTTGTTCTTCTCCTCTACTTTCACAGAATTTTTGGGCCTTATGTACCATACAGCACTTCTGAAAAATTGAGCAGCCGCCAAGAAGAGTGGAGGGTGTTCACAGAGGACTAAATAGTTTGGATTCTCAATATTTCCCTGTGAATTCTATACCAGGGTAAGTGAGATTTTGGAGTTTAATACCCGTTGATTGGCACACGGGACTACCGAGTTGAGGATAAATGCACTGATCTATACAATTTCCTTTCTGATATATATATACACACACACACACTAGTCCAGTGCAGCCTTATTGTGATAATAATTTCTTCATTGCCTGTGACTGTGTGCCTGTATCTGCTTTGTAGTCTCACTTTCAGTGTTTTCCAGATATAACTGTCACTATATTCTGTACCCTGGGCTAGGTGCGTTTGGGTCAAATAATATAGTATTACACAGTATTTATCAAATACGTTCTACTGTGTTAGAGTATTGTAAGTTGTCTGGCTTTATCGTACTGAGTCGCTCTGTTGTTGCATTTTCACATAATGTCTAACAGAAAGGGCAGTAAATCAGTGGAAGCCTCTGCATCACGCAGAGCATGCTCCAAGGATTTACCACAGGGGGGAAGTGTTATATGATGGTCTGTGTGCTAATTGCCATGCACATCCCAGTCAGCCCGCAGATGCTGCATCTACACTGGACCCACCCTGGGCTGCATTCACCAACCTACTGGGTACTCTGGTAGAACGCCTAGCGCCCCCTATGGGACCACCGGTGCCACTGCCATCACATATTGTCCCTACGGTTAATCTGCCTTGGGCGGAAAATTTGTCTAATCAACTGCAGCAATTGAATCAGTCTCCGGTTCGACTGAATTCTACACCAGGTTACTCCCGTGTCTCTGGGTCCTCTAAGCAGGCTGCTTCCTCCTCGCAATCCACAAACCTCTCTGATGTTTCATCTGAAGAGGAGGGGGAGCATACGGTCCTGTCAGACACTGAATCCTGTGTTACTGATGAGGATTCTCCCTTGCATATTGATGTCCCTGCTTTAGTGACTGCTATTATTCATATCCTTCAAATCACTGATGATGAGGATTCCACTATTGTGGTAAAGAAAAATAAGTTTAAACAACAGCAGGTGGTTAAAACTATATTACCCCATTCTAATCATCTTGTGGACAGACAGGAACTCTGGTCTAATCCAGGGAAGAAATTCCCTTTGCCTAAACGGGCCTTGGCTCGCTATCCTCTCCCTGCAGAGTTATGTAATAAATGGGAGACTCCACAGCCAGTGGATTCTCACGTCACCCGTCTTGTGGTGTCATCCACTCTGCCTGTCACCACTGTCACCTCACTGAAGGAACCGACAGATAAGCGTGTGGAGGGTTGCCTGAAGTCTATATACTCCCTTGCTGGAGCTATTCATAGACCCACTATAGCTGCCTCCTGGCCTGCAGAAGGTATTGAGGCTTGGTTTCAGGTATTAGAGGAAGAGTTGCCCGAGGATATATCTGACAATGCCAGACAATACCTGTCTCAGATTACCACCGCTGCCTTTTATGTTCAGGAGGTGTCCTCTTAGGCGGGTGTATTGGCAGCCAAGGCGTTGACCACGTCTGTCCTAGCTCGCCGCATACTGTGGTTGGGGTCATGGAAAGTGGACCTGGACTCCAAAAAGACCTTGGAGGTGCTCCCCTTTACTAGGGACATTTTGTTTGAGGAAGACCTAAATAAAATAGTGTCTGAATTAGCAGCCGCTAAGACGGCTTTTCTCCCCACTACTAATCCTTCTGCACGGAAGGCAAAAGGTACCACTTTTCGTTCCTTTCGGCCTCAAGGGAAAGCAAAAGGTCAGGCATACACGAGACAATCTCGTGCTCCCAAAACCACAAAGCCCAAGGCGAAACAATCCTGGGCAACCTGCTTCAAAACATGACAAGCCTGCTGCATCACGGGGCGAGCCTCCCTCTGGGGGATCCCAGGGTGTGAGGCTGACTTCTACAGTTCACCTATGTCTGCATGGGTACTGGAAGTTGTCTCTCACGGGTACACTGTCTCTTCAAGAGACGTCCCCCTCGCCAGTTCTGCACTGCAGCCCTACCTTTGGATCTGTTAAAGGTGCAAGCTCTACAAACTGTGGTGAGTTCCCTACAGGAGTGGTTGTGCCGGTACCTCAATCCCAGAGAGGCAGAGTTTATTACTCGACCCTGTTTCTGGTCCAGAAACCCAATGAGTCCATCCAGCCTATACTAAATCTCAAATCTCTGAACAAGTTTGTGAGAGTGCCCAGGTTTCGTATGGAAACGCAGCACTCCATTGTACTGGCTATGGAACCCGGAGACTATATGGTATCCCTGGATATACAGAATGCATATCTGCATATTCCTATTGCCATGTTGCATCAGCAGTTCCTGTGGTTTGCTATTGGCGACCTTCACTACCAATTCCTGCCTCTGCCATTTGGACTTGCTATGGCTCCTCAGATCTTCACCAAGGTCATGGCTCCGTCGCCAGGTAGTCAGAATCCTGCCGTACTTGGACGACCTGCTGATTCTGGCAAATACCCACAAAGTCCTCCTCAGTCATCCTTCCTGGCTAATCAACTGGAAGAAGGCCTCGCTGGTCCCAGCTCAGAGCATGGTGCTCCTAGGGGCACTCTTGGACACACACAGTCAAAGACTGTTTCTGTCTCCAGACAAAGTCCTGAAGCTTCAGGACAGGATAAGACACTTCATTCATCGCCCCAGAGTGTCACTACACTCGGCAATGCAAGTACTTGGCCTGATGGTATCGACTTTGACATGGTAGAGTACGCTCAATTTAATTCCTGCCCCACTACAACACACTATCTCTTGCCCTGCCTCTGGTACAGAACAGGTCTGTTTAAGTACAGTCTGACAACGCCACCACGGTGGCATACATAAACCATCAAGGTGGCACTCAAAGCTGCATGGCAATGTTGGAAGTGTCAAAGATCCTTTGTTGGGCGGAACCGCATCTGGCAGCCATATTGGCAGTGTTCATTCCGGGTGTCCTGAACTGGGAAGTGGACTTCCCTCAGTCATCAGGATGTGCACGCCGGAGAGTGAAGTCTTCATCCAGAAGTATTTCAACTCCTGGTGGACAGGTGGGGCTTACCGGATGTAGACCTCATATCGTCTAGACACAATCACAAGGTCCTGTCTTCGGATCTCGGACCAGGGATCCTCAAGCAGAGTTCATGGATGCACTGGCGGTTCCATGGAACTTTCGGCTGCCCTACGTGTTCCCTCCTGTGTAACTCCTGCCCAGGGTCCTACGGAAGTTCAAACAAGAAGGCGGAATACTACTACTAGTCGCTCCAGCGTGGCCCAGACGGCACTGGTTCTCAGACCGGCATGGTCTGTCGACAGGGTGTCCCCTTCTACTTCCTCAGTGACCAGGCCTCCTCATATAGGGCCCTTGTCTCTACTCAGACCTGGCCAGACTGGCTTTGACAGTGTGGCTCTTGTAGCATCACTCCTGAGGGCCAAAGGATTTTCTGAGGTGGTTATTCAAACTATGTTGAAGGCCCGCAAACCGGCCTCTGCCCGGATTTATTACAGGGTCTGGAATTCTTACTTCACCTGGTGTGCTGATAAGAATTATGATGCCTATAGATTCAGAACTTCCAGAATTCTGGATTTTCTGCAAAGAGGCCTAGATTTAGGCCTACGTCTGGCTTCCCTCAGGTTTCAAATATCTGCCATGTCGGTATGGTTTCAGAGAAAAATTACATCTATTCCTGACGTTCATACACTCACATAGGGTGTACTACAGATTCAGCCTCCCTATGTCTCTCCTGTGGCTCCATGAGATTTGTCTGTTGTACTGTGTGCTCTGCAAGAGTCTCCATTTGAACCTCTTGAGGCGGTGGACCTTAAATGGCTCACGGCCAAGTTCCTGTTCTTGCTGGCTATTGCGAATGCAAGACGGGTGTCGGACTTAGGCGCTTTGTCCTGTCATCCACCTTTTTTTTTTTTTTGGGGGGGGGGGAATTTCACCACGACCGGGCGGTTCTCCGAACTTGACCTTGGGATTTACCTATGGTGGTGTCATCTTTTCACCTCAACCAAGAGATTGTGGTTCCGGCCTATATCTCTTTGGACTTGTCTTCCAAAGAACGTTCTTTGGATGTGGTTAGGGCTCTCCTCCGTATCTATGTGGAGAGGCCTCCCTCTATCAGGAGGTCAGATGTCCTTTTTGTCCTGTTTGGTTTCCACAAAGGTGGCTGGCCTGCGAGTAAGCAAAGCTTGGCCAGATGGATTAGAATGGTGATTGCACAAGCTTATACGCAGGCTGGATGTCACGTCTAGCAAAGTTTGAGGATCCGGCAGCTGAGATTTGCCCGAGGAGGTAGCAGGCTGTGGATGAACAAGATGAGGGGGTTGGATATAGTTCCTTCGCATGAGACATGGAGCAATGAAGAACGTAGGTGGGGTTTGAGAGTCAATAGAAAGTATTTATTATGTACATGGCTGAGGTAGAGAACTGAGGCTGGAGCACGATGGTTAAGGAACGTAATTGCGGATAAAGAACTGCGGGATGTGGCTTGAAAGACGAGGTTGTGATTAATGAACTGCGGAACTGTGGCTGGAGGCGAAGAACTGTGGACTGTGGTTTGAAAGACGAGACTGTAGATGATGAACTGTGGAACTGTGGATGGTGGTTGAAGACGTGGCTGGAGACGAGGACTGTGGACTGTGGTTTGGAAAGACGAGACTGTAGATGATGAACTGTGGAACTGTGGATGGTGGTTGAAGACTTGGCTGGAGACGAGGACTGTGGACTGTGGTTTGGAAAACGAAGCTGAAGATAATAATCTGCAGGCTGTGGTCGGTGGTACAAAGGCGTGGCTGGTGAAGGAGATCTGTGGAGTGTGGCTTGAAAGACGAGGCAGAAGACCCAGGGCCGACTGTGCCCAAAGAGTCTTACTGGACTGGGTTTTCCAGGAGCGCTTCCAGACAGTAGCAGGCTAGAAACGGCAGGGCTGCAGCAGCAACAGAGAACCGACCAAGCAGGATCAGGAGGAACCAGAATACAGCAGGAATCCTGGGATCACAGGCTAAAGCACCTACAACAGGGTTGTAACTTGAAGCACTGGCGTCCCTGTCCTAAACCAGCCCCCTTTTATAGGGAGAGCTTCCCCTGGATTGACTGGAAGAAACAGGAAACAGGAACTAATGCAGACCTTTTTGCAAAGCCACATTGCTCACTGCCCCTGGTCTCCTAGCAACAGCTCAGCAAGAGCGACCCACTGTAGCGGCGTCCCGCTGCCACAAGCGTACCCCCTTACCGCCGCTACTGCTGCCCACGGATCCTGCACAGCAGCCCACCTCCGCCGCTGCCCACACATCGCCAAGGAAGCCAGCCCCGCGGCCCCAGCGTACCGGTAAGGCTCCGGACGCTGACACTGGACTCCCAGCTCCTGCTGCTATTAAAGCCCATTCTACAAGGTCTGTTGGATCTTCTAGGGGGCGGCCCGCCATGACGCATCTGCAGAACAATTGTGCAAGGCGGCTTCATGGTCCTCTGTGAACACGTTTCTTAGGTTCTATGCCTTTGATACCTTCGCCTCCCAGGATGCTTCCTTTGGATGCCGGATTCTCACATCCGCTAAGGCGCGTCCCCTCCCTTGAGGAACTGCTTTATGACATCCCCAATGTTTTACCTGTGAAAACCAATGTAACCTGCTGCAGAAAAGGAGAGTTATGGTAGACTTACCACTGTTGACTCTCTTTTTGCGAGGTACATTGGGTTCCACAGGTCACCCACCCTGATGCACCTAGTTTCGTTGGATTGTATGGCATTAGCCGCTGGTACCATCTCCTGTCGTGAGAATATGGTTCTATTATTATTATTATTATTATTATTATTATTACCAGTTACTAATATAGTCCATGCCCCAGTGGAGCTTACAATCTATATTCCCTATCACATGTACACACAGACACATTCACACTAGGGTTCATTTTTTTGGGAGCCAATTAACCTACCAGTATATTTTTGGATTGTGGGAGGAAACCGGAGTACCCGGAGGAAACCCACGCAAGTACGGGGAGAATATACAAACTCCGCACAGTTAGGGCCGTGGTGGGAATTGAACCCATGACCTCAGTGCTGTGAGGCAGTAATGCTAACCATTACACCATCGTACTGCCCACTGTTCTATGTGACTAACATCTGCCTTCTCTCGTGCCTACTCCTGCATTGGACTGGTTAACGAAACTGAGCTCTCAGTGCCTGAAGGCGGGGTTTTAGAGGAGGCCCCAATGCAACCTGGGACAGCTAAAGCTTTAGCCTGTTGTTGCCTCTGGATCAAGATCCACTCTACACCCCAATGTTTTCCCTGTGGATCCCAATGTACCTCGCAGAAAGAGAGTTAACAATGGTAAGTCTACCATAACTCTCATTTTGTCCTCCATCCTTCTCAAGTAGATGCTCCTCCTGATGGCTCTGGCCCTGGCTCTTGGGGTGACCCTCCTCCCTCGTTGCAACTAATCCTGCAGGCTATTGCCTCCTTGGAGAAAAGAGTCACTGATAAGAATGGAGAGGTGCAGTCATATATATTCTTGTTTTGTCATGGTCTTCAGATAATGAGGGAGAGAGTTGTTGAAGGGCGAACATTGTATTTCCACTCTTGAGGACCTCACTGCTCCTATGCATGGTTAAACTGCTGATTTGACAAACAGTTGGTGTCATATAAAACCAAGTTCTCTGATATCAAATACAGACTGCATTGGAATAATCTGTACTTTGTTGGCTTGCCCAAATGGGCTGAGGTCTCTTTTCCTGAAAAGTTTTTAGAGGAGTGGCTACACCAGGCATTTGGAAATTATGCTTACTCACCCCAATGCACTGTTGATCGGACATACTGTAGTGGCTCCCGTCCCAGGCCTCTCTGTCAGCTGCCCCCTACAAGATATTTATTACTCGTCTTCACCACTTAAGAGAAAGGGACACTGTTGGCCACCTTCTACACCTTCATATTACTTTGAAATATGTCAATCAGTCCATTTTGGATTTTGCTCCCAATGTGCAGAAGAGTCACTCACAATTTCTTTCAGTTAAATGGAAACTCTGTAGCAGTCCTTGCCAACCTGTGGCTCTCTAAAGGTGGGTACACACTGGCCGATATATTGGCCGTTCTCTTGAACGGCCGATATATTGAGGGTCCTTCGGCCAGTGTGTACAGCCGATATGTCTGTGAACTCCGTCGTTCACAGACATATCGCGTCGGCCCCGCATTACAGCCGACGGCCAATATATCTACCAATATATTGGTGCGTCGCTGTGTGTGTACAATGCTGTTGTTTACATTTAGAACAACAGCATTGTGTTTTTTCTTACTTACCAGCCCGACAAAATGACGGAACAACATAACAGTAATGTCAGCGCTGGCAGCTGGTGGCTGTGAACGTCCAAACGAAGCAACACTTGAATTGCTCTGTCTGGCGACATCTAGTGGCTGCCGGGAATACACAACACTTCAGTTCCCCCCATAGAGGTGAGGAGCAACATTAGCCTTTTATTATATATGATGATGGGGGCATTTGTGAGCACTTCTGCAAATGGACAAGGTGATTCACCTCATAAGAACTAACCAGACTCTTTTATTCTCTAGATCAGGTTTAATTATATCATTACATCGTATTGATGGTATAGGTTACTTACTACTGTAACCTATACGTGTTATACATGATCATCTACAGTACATTTAAAACTGACTTAAAACATTCACGAAAGCAGGATAATCAGTAAATTCCATAGGCTTCTCATTAGAGCCAATGTTACATACAACACCTCCCCCTCATACAAACAGACGTGAGCAAACATTGCATTGTGAAATCCATCATGAAATGTTTACAGCTCACTCAGACACTTTGAGAACTTCTTTATTTGTTTAATAACAGTTAAGGATTTTGGCCTAAGTGTTGTTATGCTTGCCAACCACATCATGGTACACCCTAGCCTACAGTAAGTAACATAATAATCAAGGGGTCTATTTACTAAACCTTGGGTGGAGATAATGTGGACAGAAATAAAGTACCAGCCAACCAGCTGCTAACTGTCATTTTTCAAACACTACCTGTAACGTGACAGCTAGGAGCTGATTGGCTGGTACTTTATCTCCGTCCACTTTATCTCTGTCCAAGGCTTAGTACATAGACCCCCAAGTCTGCTACTGGCAATAAAGTTAATATATGGTTATAGCAGCATGAATGGGCTAATAAGCAATTGGGACATGTACTAAGCAGTGATAAAAGCGGGGACATGAGCCAGTGGAGAAGTTGCCCATGGCAATCAATCAGCTGCTCTGTATACTTTTATAGTATGCAAATTATAAATGTTACGTCAATGCTGATTGGTTGCCATGGGCAACTTCTCCATTGGCTCACTTTTCCACTTTTATCACTGCTTAGTACATGTCCCAATTGCTAACTTTACTTGTTATTACAATAATCTAAAACATGTATCCTGAAAAGCTTATGGGGCTGATTCAGAGTCAGATGCAGTTCCAGCCTAGGCTGTCTTTTTAGCTGCAGCTGCGTCTTTATGTTAATATAACTACAAAGCCATTCCCTGGTGTATATCCATGCATTCGAATGTGCAGGAACTCAGACACCCATTGTCAGTGTCCGTAGACGCAGATACATCACTTGATGTGACTTTACATGCACCATCAAAACTTGCACCAGCGGCAGCCAGCAAGGGTCTTTCAGCGACACGCCCCATCAGATGCAACATCTCCATGCATCTTTTTAGCCACCCGCATTACCTCCCAGTCACTGTCCAGTTGCACACCTTACATTTCTAATTCCAAGGGTTATATTTACTAACTGTTCAATTCTGGGTTTTGGGTGATTTTGCATTCGATTTTGCATTTGGGGATTTACTAAAGGCAAAATCGAATGTAAAAATGGCTATAAAACCAAATCCCGCTCAAAATCGAATATCAGTAAACATCAATCCCCTGATTTACTAACATTTGACTTGACAATAGAACACAAATCCAATGCAATATTGAACTTCAAATCCCCCAAAAAATAAACTAATAACAGACAGGCAATTTGAGCTTCTAAACAACATTCTTTTCCTTAAACCTTCGTTATGACACCTTTAAAAATAGAGATGACGGACGCTATGCCGAAGTTTTTGCAATCATGCGCCAAAGCCTAATAACAATGCCACTTGCAGCGTTTACCTTTACGGAGTGACTGACAGGCAGGCACTGTTTGCGGACA
This sequence comes from Pseudophryne corroboree, assembly GCF_028390025.1. Taxonomy (NCBI): domain Eukaryota; kingdom Metazoa; phylum Chordata; class Amphibia; order Anura; family Myobatrachidae; genus Pseudophryne; species Pseudophryne corroboree. The sequence goes on along the minus strand of NC_086454.1, from coordinate 149,018,585 downwards.
TTGATGGTAGAGTGGTGGCAAAAACGCAGTCACGATGCGGTCATTTTTTAGGCGTGTCGCTGAGTGAGCCTGCAAATCCGTACTCAAGCAGCCTGCCTTTGGCATCTTTGTTCCGGCTGCATGTCCATTGATATAATTAAGCTGCCGATTATTAAAGGAGATGCGTGTGTGCGCTGGGAATGTGTACACAGTTGCTGTGTCTATGCAACGGCTCCGCCGGATGTCTCTGTACTTTTCAGGGCTCCTGTTTAGTTTTTTTTTTATAATTTCACACATCCTTAATGTGTACAGTCAGTGTCGGACTGGGGCATGAAGGGCCCACTGGGGGGATGCCGTGGTAGGGGCCCATGTTTAGGGGTGTGGCCTCTCTCCAGAGAGGGTGTGGGCCGCCACCACAGAGGCTTGCATAACCATTACAGAGTGCGTGGGATGGGCCCCTTGATAAATATATATAGTAAATAGTGCTAGTGCATGCAGGATAATGTACCAGATTAATAACAGCAATGCACTGTAGAAAATATACCATAGTTCTGTGCAGTACAATGTAACATATGTATAACGTATAATTCAAGTGCACAGTCTGGAATCTGAACCCTAGAGGATGAGGTGAGCCCCCAGGCAGTGGGGCCCACCGGGGGTTTCCCCTGTACCCCTGTGGGACAGTCCGGCACTGCTTGCATATAACACATGTAACTGTGACAGGGAGGGTCGGACCCCATAACTCTGTGCCCCATAGCAGCTGCATACCCTGCACCGATGGTAGCTACGCCCTTCCCAGTGGCGTCATGAGGCGGGTGCGGCCCGCACCCAGGTGTCTCCCTCGGAAGGGGTGACACCAAAGTGCCAGCTATCCTGCAGTGACAGGAGCCGAGTGCTGCAGTGTGATAATCCTCTGCAGCACTGAGCTCCTGTCACAGATAAGGAGCCGGCACTGCACACTGCCCACTCTCCGGGGGCAACCAGCATCTCTGGGGAAGCTGGACATGCCCCCCGGAGTGAAGAAGAGGACACCTGTGAGGCCACGCCCACTTTAAATTAGGTCACTCCCCTTTTGGGCAGCCGCAGCTCCAGCAGGGTGAGTGGGCGGGGGTGTAGTAATGCAGAGTGCGCACCGGGTGTCACCACACCTGGTGACGCCTCTGGCCCTTGCCACAGCATTTTATTTATGAAGTTTTTTTTTTCTTTGACCACAAATATAGCTGTTTTTATATTGTACTGCTCTACATGATTTATAATTCTTGGTCAATATAATTGATGAAGAACAAAGAATATGAATATGAAGAAATGAAGGAAGAACAAAGGGGGTAATTCCAAGTTGATCGCAGCAGGAAATCTTTTAGCAGTTGGGCAAAACCATGTGCACTGCAGGGGAGGCAGATATAACATGTGCAGAGAGAGTTAGATTTGGGTGGGTTATTTTGTTTCTGTGCAGGGTAAATACTGGTTGCTTTATTTTTACACTGCAATTTAGTAGTGATGAGCGGGTTCGGTTCCTCGGAATCCGAACCCCCCCGAACTTCACCCATTTTACACGGGTCCGAGGCATACTCGGATACTCCAGTATTGCTCGGTTAACCCGAGCGCACCCGAACGTCATCATCCCGCTGTCAGATTCTCGCGAGATTCGGATTCTATATAAGGAGCCGCGCGTCGCCGCCATTTTTCACTCGTGCATTGGAAATGATAGTGAGAGGACGTGGCTGGCGTCCTCTCACGTTATTTCAGAACTTTCAGGGGGCTGCAAATATCTTTATTCTGGGGACCAGCAGTATTATAGGAAGAGTACAGTGCAGAGTTTTTCTGACCAGTGACCACCAGTATTATACGTTCTCTGCCTGAAAAACGCTCCATATCTGTGCTCAATGTGCTGCATATATCTGTGCTCACACTGCTTTATTGTGGGGACTGGGGACCAGCAGTATTATATAGGAGGAGTACAGTGCAGAGTTTTGCTGACCAGTGACCACCAGTATTATACGTTCTCTGCCTGAAAAACGCTCCATATCTGTGCTCAGTGTGCTGCATATATCTGTGCTCACACCGCTTTATTGTGGGGACTGGGGACCAGCAGTATTATATAGGAGGAGTACAGTGCAGAGTTTTGCTGACCAGTTACCACCAGTATTATACGTTCTCTGCCTGAAAAACGCTCCATATCTGTGCTCAGTGTGCTGCATATATCTGTGCTCATAGATTCAAGGAAAGGGGGAAAGGGTGTAATCCTCTGCACTGGACTTATATTGAATTAATAATACTGATACAGGTTGAGTATCCCTTATCCAAAATGCTTGGGACCAGAGGTATTTTGGATATGGGATTTTTCCGTATTTTGGAATAATTGCATACCATAATGAGATATCATGGCGATGGGACCTAAGTCTAAGCACAGAATGCATTTATGTTACATATACACCTTATACACACAGCCTGAAGGTCATTTTAGCCAATATTTTTTATAACTTTGTACATTAAACAAAGTGTGTCTACATTCACACAATTCATTCATGTTTCATATACACCTTATACACACAGCCTAAAGGTCATTTAATACAATATTTTTAATAACTTTGTGTATTAAACAAAGTTTGTGTACATTGAGTCCTCAAAAAACAAAGATTTCACTATCTCACTCTCCCTCAAAAAAGTCCATATTTCGGAATATTCCGTATTTCGGAATATTTGGATATGGGATACTCAACCTGTAATCAGATAACAAGATAACCCCAATTTTCATATTATAAGTCAATTCATGATATTGTGTGGGGGTGCCGCCATAGACAATGAGTTGGAAGAGAAGTACTAGAAAGAAAAGGATTGTCTCTTTGTTGGCGCACTTATGAGAAAAAGATATATATATTTAAAATGTAACTTTTAATTTCATATAATTAAAAATACCTGAGAACGTGAAAAATCATGAGACAACAATCACAAACAATACATGAAGTGAAATAAAATGTAATAAAAATAAGAATATTGTCAAATCCTCCTATGTGTCCTTATTGTGTTTATATAGTTGATAATTCTTAAGTGTGTCTTGCTATAGTTTAAAGATAACCACAAATTATTAGCTGCTCAAATCAATTCTTGATTTATTGGAGTGCCTTTATTAATTCAAATCATGAGCAGGTATGGTATTATAACCAATAATCATGTTGTGGTTGAGTCTTTATTCTATATTCATAATTTTGCACATATCCATGGAACCAAACCACATCTGTCCTGCACACAATATCAGTGAACAGTTATTACCACATATAGTTTGACAATTGTAGCTCATTGATAGCTCTTTTATTTCTATCACACGGGATGCTGTAATCTGTGGTTATTGAAACGCAATCCTGAATGTATTGTAATTATTAGCATTTAAAGCTGCGGGTTGCTCATTTACCCTCTATTGTTCTGTACACTGCAACAATTGCGGCTGGAGCTGAAGGGTCCTATATCATTTATTGAAGATGAACTGCTATGTCCATTTCATTATGTACTGTATCCTGCAGGAAATATTAGCATTCACTCATTAAGGATACATCTCCACCCCATAAGCCTCTGTTAACCAATCGTATGTACCATTGGAGTGTGTCTATGTATTATGCTGATTTAAATGAACAGCATGTAATCGCATATAAACTGTCACTGTGCATATCTATTGCACTAAGACATATATACACTCCTCTGTTAATTTATCATGCAGACTATCTTGCAGAGGGCATATATAGAATATCCACAGCCTGAATACTATGCTGGTTTGATACAGCAAAATAGCTCATTTGTATCTCTCTCATATAGCTGTTCTATTTCTATCTTGCAAATAGAAGGCATATATGTGTCAAAAATACAACTATGCCATATAAATTTTGGTTAGATAAATGTAAGCTGTCTGCAATGTATTTTTGTTGCACAAGATATCCACAGCCTGAATACTATGCTGGTTTAATACAGCAAAATAGCTCATTTGTATCTCTCTCGTGTAACTATTCTATTGCTTTCTTGCAGGTTGCAACAATCCATAACATTTATGGTGTTGGTATAAACATTGCAACAGTTACAACTGGAGCTGTGGGTTTTTATTTCCCTTATTAAGGATGAACTGCTATATCCATTCTTTGCATAAGAAATCCTGCAGGAAATAATTGTATTCACTTTTAAAGAATGCTGCTCCACCAAATGAGCTTTTTGCTATTTGAATAGAAATGAGCTATATTACCATGTGCGTTTATTGCACAAAGTTACCACAGCCTACACTTAATGTACCTGTGCACTATGCTGATTTAAATAAACAGCATGTGCCAGTAGGCTATGTCTGCATGATAAGCTGGCTTGATTAAATCAGGTGTACTGGTACTGATATACTGAAATTCTGGCTCTATCACATTTTAAACATACAGGTCCCGCTGCTGAACTAATCTAAATCAATGCATCCTATTACAGTAACCATCGGTCCTTTCCACATTCCTAACTGTGATCATGTTCCATGTATTGCACATAATTTTCACAAGAATAAGATAAGCATTACACACATAATGATTTGTTATTGCGGACACATAGTGAGTGAGCCGGCGTGCTAGCGCCGCTCTGAAACGCCCACGTGCACGTTTTACTTTAGCTTCGTCAGGGCAAAAAAGTATTATATAGGAGGAGTACAGTGCAGAGTTTTGCTGACCAGTGACCACCAGTATTATACGTTCTCTGCCTGAAAAACGCTCCATATCTGTGCTCAGTGTGCTGCATATATCTGTGCTCACACTGCTTTATTGTGGGGACTGGGGACCACCAGTATATTATATAGGAGGAGTACAGTGCAGAGTTTGCTGACCAGTGACCACCAGTATTATACGTTCTCTGCCTGAAAAACGCTCCATATCTATGCTCAGTGTGCTGCATATATCTGTGCTCACACTGCTTTATTGTGGGGACTGGGGACCAGCAGTATTATATAGGAGGAGTACAGTGCAGAGTTTTGCTGACCAGTGACCACCAGTATTATATGTTCTCTGCCTGAAAAACGCTCAATATCTGTGCTGCATTGTAGTATATAGTAGGAGTACAGTGCATCATTTTGCTGACCACCAGTATATAATATATAGCAGTACGGTACAGTAGGTCACTGCTCTACCTACCTCTGTGTCGTCAAGTATACTATCCATCCATACCTGTGGTGCATTTCAGTTTTGCACAGTTTGCTGACCACCAGTATATAATATATAGCAGTACGGTACAGTAGGCCACTGCTCTACCTACCTCTGTGTCGTCAAGTATAATACTATCCATCCATACCTGTGGTGCATTTCAGTTTTGCACAGTTTGCTGACCACCAGTATATAATATATAGCAGTACGGTACAGTAGGCCACTGCTCTACCTACCTCTGTGTCGTCAAGTATACTATCCATCCATACCTGTGGTGCATTTCAGTTGTGCGCAGTATATATAGTAGTAGGCCATTGCTATTGATACTGGCATATAATTCCACACATTAAAAAATGGAGAACAAAAATGTGGAGGGTAAAATAGGGAAAGATCAAGAGCCACTTCCACCTCGTGCTGAAGCTGCTGCCACTAGTCATGGCCGAGACAATGAAATGCCATCAACGTCGTCTGCCAAGGCCGATGCCCAATGTCGTAGTAGAGAGCATGTAAAATCCAAAACACAAAAGTTAAGTAAAATGACCCAAAAATCAAAATTAAAAGCGTCTGAGGAGAAGCGTAAACTTGCCAATATGCCATTTACGACACGGAGTGGCAAGGAACGGCTGAGGCCCTGGCCTATGTTCATGGCTAGTGGTTCAGCTTCACATGAGGATGGAAGCACTCATCCTCTCGCTAGAAAAATTAAAAGACTTAAGCTGGCAAAAGCACAGCAAAGAACTGTGCGTTCTTCTAAATCACAAATCCCCAAGCAGAGTCCAATTGTGTTGGCTGTGATGCCTGACCTTCCCAACACTGGACGGGAAGAGGTGGCGCCTTCCACCATTTGCACACCACCTGCAAGTGCTGGAAGGAGCACCCGCAGTCCAGTTCCTGATAGTCAAATTGATGATGTCACTGTTGAAGTACACCAGGATGAGGATATGGGTGTTGCTGGCGCTGAGGAGGAAATTGACAAGGAGGATTCTGATGGTGAGGTGGTTTGTTTAAGTCAGGCACCCAGGGAGACACCTGTTGTCCGTGGGACGAATATGGCCATTGACATGCCTGGTCAAATTACAAAAAAAATCACCTTTTCGGTGCGGAATTATTTTAACACAAATGCGGACAACAGGTGTCAAGCCGTGTGTTGCCTTTGTCAAGCTGTAATAAGTAGGGGTAAGGACCTAAACCACCTCGGAACATCCTCCCTTATACATCACCTGCAGCGCATTCATCATAAGTCAGTGACAAGTTCAAAAACTTTGGATGACAGCGGAAGCAGTCCACTGACCACTAAATCCCTTCCTCTTGTAACCAAGCTCCAGCAAACCACACCACCAACTCCCTCAGTGTCAATTTCCTCCTTACACAGGAAAGCCAATAGTCCTGCAGGCCATGTCACTGTCAAGTCTGACGAGTCCTCTCCTGCCTGGGATTCCTCCGATGCATCCTTGAGTGTCACGCCTACTGCTGCTGGCGCTGCTGTTGTTGCTGCTGGGAGTCGATCGTCATCCCAGAGGGGAAGTCGGAAGACCAGTTGTACTACTTCCAGTAAGCAATTGACTGTCCAACAGTCCTTTGCGAGGAAGATGAAATATCACAGCAGTCATCCTGCTGCAAAGCGGATAACTCAGTCCTTGGCAGCCTGGGCGGTGAGAAATGTGTCCGTTATCCACCGTTAATTCACAGGCAACTACAGACTTGATTGAGGTACTGTGTCCCCGGTACCAAATACCATCTAGGTTCCATTTCTCTAGGCAGGCGATACCGAAAATGTACACAGACGTCAGAAAAAGAGTCACCAGTGTCCTAAAAAATGCAGTTGTACCCAATGTCCACTTAACCACGGACATGTGGAGCAGGGCAGACTCAGGACTATATGACTGTGACAGCCCACTGGGTAGATGTATTGCCTCCCGCAGCAAGAACCGCAGCGGCGGCACCAGTAGCAGCATCTCGCAAACGCCAACTCGTTCCTAGGCAGGCTACGCTTTGTATCACCGCTTTCCAGAAGAGGCACACAGCTGGCAACCTCTTACGGAAACTGAGGAACATCATCGCAGAATGGCTTACCCCAAATGGACTCTCCTGGGGATTTGTGACATCGGACAACGCCAGCAATATTGTGCGTGCATTACATCTGGGCAAATTCCAGCACGTCCCATGTTTTGCACATACATTGAATTTGGTGGTGCAGAATTATTTAAAAAACGACAGGGGCGTGCAAGAGATGCTGTCGGTGGCCCGAAGAATTGCGGGCCACTTTCGGCATTCAGCCACCGCGTGCCGAAGACTGGAGAACCAGCAAACACTCCTGAACCTGCCCTGCCATCATCTGAAGCAAGAGGTGGTAACAAGGTGGAATTCAACCCTCTATATGCTTCAGAGGATGGTTGAGCAGCAAAAGGCCATTCAAGCCTATACATCTGCCTACGATATAGGCAAAGGAGGGGGAATGTACCTGACTCAAGCGCAGTGGAGAATGATTTCAATGTTGTGCAAGGTTCTGCAACCCTTTGAACTTGCCACACGTGAAGTCAGTTCATTCCCCTCATCAGGCTTTTGCAGAAGAAGCTGGAGAGATTGAAGGAGGAGCTAAAACAGAGCGATTCCGCTAGGCATGTGGGACTTGTGGATGGAGCCCTTAATTCGCTTAACCAGGATTCACGGGTGGTCAATCTGTTGAAATCAGAGCACTACATTTTTGCCACCGTGCTCGATCCTAGATTTAAAACCTACATTGTATCTCTCTTTCCGGCAGACACAAGTCTGCAGAGGTTCAAAGACCTGCTGGTGAGAAAATTGTCAAGTCAAGCGGAACGTGATCCGTCAACAGCTCCTCCTTCACATTCTCCCGCAACTGGGGGTGCGAGGAAAAGGCTAAGAATTCCGAGCCCACCCGCTGGCGGTGATGCAGGGCAGTCTGGAGCGAGTGCTGACATCTGGTCCGGACTGAAGGACCTGCCAACGATTACTGACATGTCGTCTACTGTCACTGCATATGATTCTCTCACCATTGAAAGAATGGTGGAGGATTATATGAGTGACCGCATCCAAGTAGGCACGTCAGACAGTCCGTACGTATACTGGCAGGAAAAAGAGGCAATTTGGAGGCCCTTGCAGAAACTGGCTTTATTTTACCTAAGTTGCCCACCCTCCAGTGTGTACTCCGAAAGAGTGTTTAGTGCAGCCGCTCACCTTGTCAGCAATCGGCGTACGAGGTTACTTCCAGAAAATGTGGAGAAGATGATGTTCATCAAAATGAATCATAATCAATTCCTCCGTGGAAACATTCACCAGCAATTGCCTCCAGAAAGTACACAGGGACCTGAGATGGTGGATTCCAGTGGGGACGAATTAATAATCTGTGAGGAGGGGGATGTACACAGTGAAAGGGGTGAGGAATCGGACGATGAGGAGGAGGTGGACATCTTGCCTCTGTAGAGCCAGTTTGTGCAAGGAGAGATTGATTGCTTCTTTTTTTGGTGGGGGCCCAAACCAACCAGTCATTTCAGTCACAGTTGTGTGGCAGACCCTGTCGCTGAAATGATGGGTTTGTTAAAGTGTGCATGTCCTGTTTATACAACATAAGGGTGGGTGGGAGGGCTCAAGGACAATTCCATCTTGCACCTCTTTTTTCTTTGCATCATGTGCTGTTTGGGGACTATTTTTTTTTTTTTTTAAACATTAGAATTTTTATTGAAGATCTTTCACACAGAAATGGGGAACAGAAAAAAGAGAAAAGGGGAACATAGGGGAAGTCCGGAATGGTTACCATAATCAAAGCACTTGTAACGCACAGTTGGTTGGATATACAGTTGGTTACATTAGGCATTCAGAATCAAAAAGAAGAAACACAAAAAAGAGGCTTAGCACAAACAAACACCAAGAAAAAAATAAAATAATTAAAAATCGTCTGATATCACAACATTCTTACAGAGGTCAATCTAGGTGGGGTGAAGCACAGATAAAGCAATTGGAGAGCTACAGACGGTTAGCATACCTTCTCTCCCCCTATAGTCGGACCAACCTAATCATTTCAGGTGAATATAATTAGCTGAGGAAGAGTATTTAGCTTCCGCTGTTTCAAAAATAAAATGTTTGTGAATCTTATTTTGAATAAACGCTAAAGAAGGGAGATTCTCAGATTTCCACAATTGGGCTATGGCAGCTTTAGTAGCTATCAAAATATGCCCCAAGACGTAGCAATCGCCTGTAGAAAGGTGGTCTATGAACAAATGAAATAATGCTAAAGCTGGGTCCATGGGGATAGTGAATCCTAAAATCCTGCTAATCATATTAAAAACTTCTCTCCAGAGTGGTTGTATAAGTGGGCACGCCCAGAAAATATGAAAGATATCCCCCGTTGAGCCACATTTCCGCCAACATAATTTAGATTGTGAAGGCCAGATCCTATTTTGTCTTTCAGGGGTGAAGTAGGCCCTCTGTATAAGCTTGAAGAACATTTCAGAGTGGTTAATACATTTGGAAACTTTAAAATAAGACCTAAATATTCCGTCCCAATCCGCATCAGTAAAGGATCTATTCAAATCTCTTTCCCATAAAATCTGAGCTTTGAATTTAGATTGTGTGCTGTTAGTCAATTGAAAATGATACCACCATGTAATCCCACCTTTATGTGAGGATGTCTCCAGTCGGCTTTTAATGTAAGCCGGAAAAGAAGGTTTGTGAAGATGTAGAGCCTGTGAGTGTAACCAACTTCTCACCTGCAAATATTTGAAAAAGTCTTGAGTCCAAATCCCAAATCTCTCTTGTATTTGAGAAAAGGACATCAAGACGTCACCTATAAAAAAATTGCCTACCGTGGAGAGGCCCCTCCGAATCCAGTCTTCTAGGGTAATATTAGGAATCAAGGACATAAGAGCAGATAACGACAGACAGGGGGACAGCAATTTAATCTCTTCCGAAGAGGACACTAGTTTATGCCATGAATCTAGGGTCGTTTTAATAGACTTGCAAGATCCGGACCTACTTTGGGCAGCAGAGGGTGGCAACCAAAACAAATCAGAAAGAGTAACAGTATTCAAATAAGAAGCTTCCAGAATAACCCACGGTTTCATGCTCGAGGTGTCAAACCAGTCCCTGGACTGACTTAACAGACAAGCAGCATGGTACTTTTTTATGTCCGGGAAAGCTACCCCACTGGATTGTTTGGGCAGAATAAGAATCTTTTTAGCAATTTTCGGCCTAGAGCCTCCCCACACGTATCTAATCAGGACCTGGTTAAATTTATTATAGAAGAGTTTGGGAAGGGGTCTTGGTATGGCGCGAAACAGATACATTAATTTCGGCAATAAGACCATCTTGGCAGCAGCAATCCTACCCAGCCAAGACACCTCCTGCAGCATCCACTCCCCAGTCAGCTCCGTAAAGGCTTTTAATAACGGGGCATAATTATATTCAATTAAATTATCTTCACTGGACAAATTAATCCCCAGATAACTCAAGGAGCAGGATTTCCAGGCATATTTGTACGATTCCTTCAACCGAGAGACCACAGTCGGAGATATATTGAGTGGGAGGGCCTCAGTTTTATTAGTATTTAATTTGTAAAAGGAAACATCCGAATAGTCTTGAAGAACGGCATGTAGAACTGGCAAGGAAGTCTCAGGATCAGAAAGACATAACAAAATATCGTCCGCAAATAAGCTGATTTTGTGGGAAATACCCCCTATAACAGGGCCACTAATCGAGTCCAAGGATCTAATGCAAGCAGCCAGGGGTTCTATCGCCAACGCAAAAATAATGACGAGTGCCATTAGAGATATTAAAGGGTGAAGAGAGGTATCCATTAACAAAGACCCTCGCACAGGGTGTGGAATAGAGAGCCAGGATAGAGTCTAAGATCCTACCAGAGAAGCCAAATTTGGCCAGAGTTAATCTCATAAAGTCCCAGTTCAACCTATCGAACGCCTTTTCGACATCCAGAGACAAAACTAGGAGGGGTTCTTTTCTACAGGCAGAATGTTCAATGACATTAATCACACTTCGCGTATTATCTGGGGCCTTTCTGTTTAAGACGAAGCCCACTTGATCAGGGTTGATCAGAGAGGGGAGGAGGGGACTGATACGGTTGGCAATTAATTTGGCATAGAGTTTTAAATCCGTATTTAATAGAGCAATTGGTCTAAAATTTTGGACTGAGGTGGGAGTTTTCCCCGGTTTGGGGATGGTGATGATCTGAGCTTCCAGCATTTCTTTGGGGAAGCGCCCAACTTCTGAGGCTTCATTAAACACCGATAGGAGCACCGGAGCCAAACTCTCCTTAAAAGATTTATAGAAACCTGAATGATAACCATCGGGGCCTTTTCTGCTGGGAGGGAGTCAATAGCTTTTTCGACTTCTGCTAGAGTCCAAGGCGCACTAAGAGAGCAGCAAGACTCCGGTGACAGCGAAGGGAGAGGAAATTTGCCCAGAAAATTCTGAACATCCGTGCCTGTAGGTTGAAAAGTGGAGGAATCCTCCTTCAAGTTATATAGTTTGGCGTAATAAGATGCAAACACTTTTGCAATTTCGTCAGGATCATAGACTCTCTTACCCCTATCCGAGTGGATAATGTGAATTTTTTCTTTAGCTTTCCTGCCTCTCAGCTTCCTTGCCAGCAGTCTACCAGCCCGGTTACCATAAACATAGAATTTTTGGTTCAGTCTATGTAGGTTGCGTTGGACTTCCGCTAAATAGAAAACGTTTACCGCCTCTCTGGCTTCCTGCAATGATCTAAGGAGGGTTTTATCATGTGGGTGTGTCTTGTGAGCACTCTCCAGGGAAGCGACTGCAAGCTCAGCTTGTTCACATTTTTTACGATATTCCTTTTTAAGTTTAGCTGCTATTTGAATCGCTGTCCCTCGTGTTACTGCTTTGAGGGCACACCAGAATGTAAAGATGGATGTCTCCCGAGGAGAGTTCTCAGAGAGGTAATAATCCATAGTGGTTTGGATAGCCTGCTTAGTCACCGGCTGAAGGAGACTTTGTTTACCTAAGCGCCAGGAGGCCGGGGTAGTCTTTCTACTACCAATATCCCATTCGATGAATAGTGGGGAGTGATCCGACCAGGACATGGGGAGAATGGAAATTTTACGGATGGACTGTAGAGTCCACTTATCCGATAAAGCAAGGTCTATTCTGGAATAAGAGGCATGTACTGGAGAATAAAATGTGTAGTCCCTGTCCATTGGGTGTTTAACGCGCCATAGGTCTAAAAGATCATTTTCCGCCAATAACTGGCGAAAGCCCTTCGCATTCCTATGGAGCTGACTGGAGAGTGAGGTCCGCTTGCCAGAGTTTTCAACCAAAGGGTCAAGGGTCAAATTAAAGTCCCCCATGAGAAGTAAAGCGCCCTTGGCCAATTGTTGTACCTTAGCACAGATTTTCTTACAAAATGCTAGTTGCTTGGTGTTCGGGGCATAGCAGGAAACTATCGTCACCTCTTTATTTTCAAGAGTACCCACTAAAATCAGAATTCTCCCCTCTGGGTCGCAGTATTGTGACGTGAGGGAAAAAGCGCAATGTTGAGACATTAAGATTGCTACCCCTGCCTTCTTCGCTGGTCCATTGGCCAAATAGCAATGGGGAAATCTCACATTAGTAAACCGTGGAGGGGCTGATTTAATAAAATGAGTCTCTTGGACGGCTATGATTTGAGCTTTAATTTTATGAAAATAATTTAATGCTAACTTCCTCTTATGTGGGGAGTTAAGACCCTTCGCATTTATAGAAACAATGTTAACCATACTGCAAAGGAATCGAAGGTTGCATAGTTACCATCAACCAGCTGGCATGTAGAAAGTATGAGCAACAATTTCCGGACAGAAGGAGAGGAAAAGGGAAAGAAAGGATAAGAAAAAGGAGAATAACAGTTAAAGGAAACATAACATTAACCCCTCTTGGGGGCATGGTTGGATGCCTAACCATGGCGACTCAGAATTAGTCTGTGGGGGGTAGTGGTCAATCTGCCCACACCCGAACTAAAATTCAACAAGATGCAGTTCCTCGGACCTCTATCTCTGGTCCCCCGTACCGCCAGCCTCCGGGACTAAAAAAAAAAGAAAATAAGTTTTCTAGGCTAAAATACCCAGCTACCAAAGAGACGTGGGCGGTAGACGGAGCAACAGAGGCAGACAACAAACAGTAAACCAGCGGTGTCGAGGCATCACCTAAAGAACAGTCTAACAGCATTCAAATCGGCCTTACATAGACACCCGTAATAAGCAATTGCCAAGGAACTGGTGTAAAATATGAAACATGACATAACAAAATGATTAGAAAGATACAAAAATAATGCAAGTGTAGTGGAACAGACGATACTCAGAGCTCAGCAGCCGACGAGGCCCAGTCCCGCTGAAGGCCCCGTTCGGGAGAGGTGTGTGTAGATGAGCTTGCAGAGTTCCATGACGCGAGGATATTTTTCCCCTCCTCGACATTTGTTATAACGACAGTAGAACCTTCTCGAGAAATAAGCAACTTTGTAGGAAATGCCCATCTGTATAGAATGTTCTCTCTGCGTAGCACTGACGTGATGAAGTAAAGAGAGCGCCTTTTCGCTAGAGTAGCAGGGGACAGGTCTCCGAATATCTGAAGTGAGCCCAAAGCCTCCGAAGCAGTATCCGAGGGTCTAGCAGCTTTCAAAATTGCCTCCTTCACGTGGAAATAATGTACCCTCATAAGGACGTCCCGGGGGACCCCATCAGGAGCGTTCCTGGCTTTAGGGAGCCTATGGATGCGATCAATCAGAAAGTCCGCCGAGCGGTATGAGGGAAGGAGTTTGCTAAAGAGATCAATTGCAAAATCGTTTAAAGCGCTATTGGCGACAGCCTCCGGAACACCTCGCAACGTTATATTGTTACTTCTCGATCTGTCCTCTAGTTCAGAAAGCTTGTCCTTGAGTGCCGTTACCTCGGTTTGAAGCAGTTCATGGGAGGAGATCAGGTCATTATGCGACGACACTATTTCACCCATTTTTGTTTCTAGGTGATCGGTGCGGCCACCAATCTCATCAATAGATCTCTGGCATTCCTTCATAGTCGCTCTGAATTCAGCCGCAATTTCATCCTTAAATTGCGTTAGGAGACGCTTCATAGCGCCCACCGTAAGTGAGTCACTGTCCTCGATAGAGCTGGTGTGTGTGGTAACAGTGAGAGGGGCAGACGCATCTCGAATCGGCGAGGACACAGGTACAACCGACCTAGAGGTGCCACTCCGTACATCTTTTGATTTAGCGGTTTGAGGAGAAGGTTTAAAGAAAGCCACTTGGGAAACAGATTTAGCGGCCTTATATTTCTTGGGAGGCATAATAAAGCTGACCGACACAAATAACGGGACTGGAGATAGGAGACGTCAGTAATATCAATCAGAGAAGGATCCACATGAAGGTTGAGTTGTCATGTCATGTCAAAGAAGTAGTCGGGTGGAGGCAGAATTGTCTCAGAGCAGTCACATCATAATAACGTGGTCAATCCACCATGGGGACATCGCATCCGATAGTCACGGCAGGTGCTGGGATAGCTGTGTTCCTATGAAGACTGCAGAATAATATGTATTATGTATCGAGTACACTGTGGGAGAAGTGAATGTAGTTACACCCAGTGGCCACAAGATGGGGCAGTTGTAGTAGAAGAAGACACTGCTGAGTGAAATTCTAAAGCACCACAGGAAAGGGTATTGCCCAGATCTCTCAACAGAGGCCCCAGAGTGGGAACACAGTCAAGATTGTGCCAGAGGGCCACCAGACTCAATGCAGCCCCAGGTCAGAGTCCCCCACAGCACACAGGCACACTACCTCTGATAATCCTGCTCCTCCAGAGAATCCAAGATGGCCACCGCGTCTCCTGGGCGCCTGTCTCCCTGCTGTCCCCCACTGCCAGATGCCTCCTCTGCCTGCTGTACACGGTGGGTGACCTCTCTGGGGGTCTGGGGAAGCCAGCCGTAGGTGCCTGCGCCCCGGGGGGGGGGGGGGGGGGTCCGCGCCGCTTCCCGGCGCCGCGTCCCCGCTATGGAGCTCCAAACGCGGGTGTAGAATGTACGCGAGGCCCCGGCTTCCGGAGGTGCGTAGGCCGCAACCTGCAGGAACAGAGCAAACTGCTCCCCAGCTCCGCGGCGAACTCTGCTGGGCACAGGTATGTTACAGGGGGGAAGGGGAGCCCCCGGAGGGTGTCCACTGAGGGTGTTGACCCTGAAAAGACAACTTTAATGAAGATGGGTAGAGGAGCCAGGCAGAAGCACGTCTGCACTCCTCACCATCCAGACCACGCCCCCCTGGGGACTATTTTTTTGAAGTGCCATCTTGCCTGACACTGCAGTGCCACTCCTAGATGGGCCAGGTGTTTGTGTCGGCCACTTGGGTCGCTTAGCTTAGCCATCCAGCGACCTTGGTGCACCTCTTTTTTTCTTTGCATCATGTGCTGTTTGGGGACTATTTTTTTGAAGTGCCATCCTGTCTGACACTGCAGTGCCACTCCTAGATGGGCCAGGTGTTTGTGTCGGCCACTTGGGTCGCTTAGCTTAGTCATCCAGCGACCTCTGTGCAAATTTTAGGACTAAAAATAATATTGTGAGGTGTGAGGTGTTCAGAATAGACTGAAAATGAGTTGAAATTATGGTTATTGAGGTTAATAATACTATGGGATCAAAATGACCCCCAAATTCTATGATTTAAGCTGTTTTTGAGGGTTTTTTGTAAAAAAAACCACCCAAATCCAAAACACACCCGAATCCGACAAAAAATTTTCAGGGAGGTTTTGCCAAAACGCGTCCAAATCCAAAACACGGCCGCAGAACCGAATCCAAAACCAAAACACAAAACCCGAAAGAAAAATGTCCGGTGCACATCACTACAATTTAGACTGCAGATTGAACACACCACACCCAAATCTAACTCTCTCTGCACATGTTAAATCTGCCTCCCCTGCAGTGCACATGGTTTTGCCCAACTGCTAAAAAATTTCCTGCTGCGATCAACTTGGAATTACCCCCAAAGTCCCATACAGCTGACATCTCAGGGAAGGGGGAATTTTCCTGCATCCCGCAGAGTTTATAAAATTTCAGCTGCAAATTTAAATCTGTGCAGTATTTTGCCTTATGGTCCCATTTATCAATGATCACATATTCAAAGCGATCTAGGCACGATATTAACGCCCTGGATCACATTGCAATATGCGATCACTTCACTGGGATGTATTAATGAGCACCTGCAGGGAAAGATCATGTCCCTGCGATGTGCTCTGGAAGCTGCTGGGGGGCTCTGCACATGCGTGTTCTTCCGGGGAGGGTTCCTGGAGACCCTCTGACAGCTGAAATTGCAGTGATTAGCCCATAGGCTACAATGGGCTACCGACATTTTCAGATCGCCGTAGCTCCAGGGCCAATGTCGGAAATGTTTCGCATTCCAGGTATTGGTAAATTGGGCAGCATCACGTCCTCCATAGAAACCTATGGGAAATGCGTCTGCCAGCGGGAGTGAAGGGATTGTAGTAGGTATCGGAGATATCTGCTGTGGGCCATTCTACATACATTCCAGGGATAATTAATATTTGCGACTAACCCCCGATGACGGGTGTTTTCGGTTAAATAGCGGCAAATATTGTTTCATAAATGGGCCCCAAGTAGGGTTGCCACCTCATGCATCATCGATTCCTGGAGATCCACCCCGCCAAACCCAAACACCCCTTCCCCCACGGCACCAAGCAATGTTCATGTAAATAATATATTGTACCATATTTATAAAATATTATACGTACAATGTAAATGAAACAGTGTATCTATATAAATAGGAATATAATAGTCGCCACTTGGATAAATTACAGGCATTGGGTGCCTTAAAACTAGATTGTGCGAAAGAGGGAAGAACCATGGAAGTGTACGTGTTGCACACAACCTAATCAATATCAAGCTTCAACAGGTCAAACAAACAAATGCACTACTAAAAGGGGTCTGTTAGTGATTAAAAAATATACATATATCTATATATAACTTGAGCCTCTATATGTTTCATGCATGCTCATTATATTATACATATATGTGTGACATGCCTGTCAGCTCTCGTTGCTTTTCTCACATGAGCCGGGCCAGCGTTACTTCACCACCGCAGCCCAGGAAAACACTGAGGAAGAGCTGCCGATGGCAGCGTCACTGCAGCTTCGGCTCAGTCTGGGCTGAACACAGTCTCATCTCGCGAGACAGTCACTGTAGTTCACTGAGTTCCTCGGCTGCCAAGGAGCACTGCTGGTGCTCCCAGCCAGGGTCCTCTTATTCCTGGAGACTCCAGGAATCCGGGTGAAGGGAAAAGCTTCCTGGAGGGTTGCCAACAAATCCTGGAGAATCCAGGAAATCAGGGAGAGGTGGCAACCCTAGCCCCAAGTGTGACTCTCACTGCTCGCTGTACATACTGTACACATGGGGCAGACAGCTTATTCTATATATAATATTCACAAGTGTTTGCAGCTTTCAAATATCATGCTGCTCAGTTACATATTCTCAAAAGGAAATCGTTATGATATAACAAACTAATTATTACAGTCATATGCTCAGTACATTTGTTACACATTCGCTGCCCCCATGATGTAATGACACTATGGATCTGCAGCTCTACAGCTCAGCTGCTGCAGCACTAAAGGATTTTTTTTTTTTCTACTCAAAGCTTTATTTAGAAACGGACAATTGAGGCAGAACTCACTTCCTGCTTCCATCTTCACATGAGAAGCAAATACAAGTATTTATTGGCAGCCAGGCAGAGGTGGTGAAGTTGGAGAAGACACCTAGCGGTAAGTGACATCTTACCCATGGTAACCCATCAGCTGCTACTTATAATTTTATAGAATGCACTTGATAAATGTTACCTCAATGCTGATTGTGTGCCATAAGCAGCTTCTCTACTGGCTCACTTCTTCACACTTTTCCCTGCTTCATACATCTCTCCCAGTCCTATCTCTTCTTAGTACTAGCTGGGTCACTTGCGTTGCCATTTGTGTCTGGCTGCGCTGATAGCTGCTAGCAGGCAGATGACAGAAATCCCTTTGGGTACATATCAAGAAGCGACATGTTCAGGGATTTTCTCTGTCTTTTCCCCCTTATCTCTGCTTAGTACATAGGGGAAATATATAAAACTGGCCCGCAGTTCCAACTTCGTCCATTATCATGGCGCAGCAGGGGCAAATATCAGGGATATGTATTGTAAACATATTTGCCAAAGAGGGAGATCACTACATCAGACCCTCCAACATGACCCATCCCATTGGGTACAAAATGCTCTGTTACTGGACTTCCCTATTAATTTATAATTTCCATCACCTGTGTTGAACTAGTTAAATGATAAGAAAGGTGTTTATTCACAGGTGATTGCAATAATAAATTAAGAGGGAAGTCCAGGAACAGAGCATTTTGTACCTAATGGAATGGGTCACGTTGGTGGGTATGCTACATTACCTCTGCGCTATACCAGCCTGCCCCATAGCGCTGCAGCTTCCCAGCAACAGCTGGCATATAGCACATGCGCACGTGGGATGGACCCTGGGGGCCAAAGGTCACCACTGGGTCCGAAGTGTGGCGAGCGCAGCGTGCGTACGAGGGGACACGCTGCGCTTGTCAGCGGGATTCCGGCATTGGTCTGCCGAAGATCGATCGATCGATCGATCTATCTATCTATCTATCTATCTATCTATCTATCTATCTATCTATCTATCTATCTATCTATCTATCTCTATATCTCTCTCTCTATATATATATATATATATATATATATATATATATATATATTTCTCTTACGTCCTAGAGGATGCTGGGGTCCATTTTAGTACCATGGGGTATAGACTGTTTCGCAGGAGCCCTCGGCACCTTAAGACTTTTCAACTAGTGTGAACTGGCTCCTCCTTATATGCCCCTCCTCCAGACCTCAGTTTAGAAAATGTGCCCAGGAGACTGGACGCACTCTAGTGGAGCTCTACAGAGCTTTGCTGGAAAATACTTTGTTAGGTTTTTTGTTTTACAGGGAAGCTGCTGGCAACACCTTCCCTGCTTCGTGGGACTTAGGGGGGGAGATTAGAACCAACTTCTCAATTAGTTTAATGGTTCTAGTCTCCGCTGACAGGACACCATTAGCTCCTGAGGGAACTGAACACAGCTCCCCCATGGCTCGCGGTTCACTCCCACAGCACTGCCGCCACCCCCTAACAGAGCCAGAAGACAGAAGACGGGTGAGTATTCACCGGAGTCCGGCAGAGCGGTTCTCTGGTCATCGTGGTGTCAAATTAAGGTACCAGTGCGGCGGGACGTAGCGTGCCATGTCTCTCACCGGGTGCAGAGCGCGCGCGTGGGGGGGAGGCGCGCGCTCTGAGTGACATGTTACCTCTCTGCTGGCTTAAATACTGTACACAGGTGAGGCCAGTAAAATAATTCCCCTGTCTTAGGGGAAACGCGCCATTTAAGGGGGCGAAACTTCTCCTCAAGCTGTTCAGCTCACTCACTCAGCGCCATTTTCTCCCTGCAGACGCTGTTTAAAGGATCCACGCTGCGCTTCTCTGGAAATACAAGTACACTGTTCAGGGAAGGAGCTTATAGTTATTAATAATATAAATCAGCGTTGTGAGTGTGTTTACCGCTGAGTGTGAGCTGGCAAATCCCCTTGGGTTCCTCTACTGGGCCTTACTGTGGGTCTGTCCCCGTTAGCTCCTGTGTGTAAGGGGGCTGTGTGTGTGTGTGACTGTACACGTGTGTGTCATGTCTGACAGGGGGGGGGGGGGGAGTCCTCTCCGGAGGAACCTATTATGGATGCACAAGTGGGTACTGTAATGGCTCTTCCATCCCAGAAGGAGCCAGAGTGGGTGAAAAGACTGCAGAGTAATATTTCTATGTTAGTACAAACGTTTTCTGACCCTGAACAGCAGACTATTTATTGGAGACAGTCTGTAGAGGATACCCTGTTTAATGATCCTTCAGGGTCATCTACAAAAGTCCCCTCAGGTTTCCAGAAATGGTCCCTTGCACAGATTATGAAGGGGGACACTGACACGGATTCCGACACGGATGACACAGGGGATTTAAGGAGGTAGACCCCAAGTTGGCTAAAAGCATTCAACGTATGATTGTTGCTATTAAAGAGGTGTTAGAGTTTCCTGATAGTACACCTACACCTGAGGAAAAGGACTATTTTAGACTAAATAAAAAACAAGAAATAACATTTCCTCCGTCTAAACCTCTGAATGATTTCTTTGAGGGAGCCTGGTCTAACCCTGAGAAGAAATTTACTATTCCCAAACGCTTACGGCTTGCATATCCTTTCCCTGAGGAGGATAGGAAAAGGTGGGAGACGGCCTACAGTGGTAGACACCTCAGTCTCTAGACGTTCTAAGAAAAGAACCCTGTCTGCCCCTGGGTCAGCGTCTCTTAAGGACCCGGCTGACCGTAAGTTGGAAACTATTTTTAAATCCTTATTTATTGCGAATGGTACCATTCTCAGGCCCGCCATTGCTAGTGCATGGGTGGGTAATGCGGTAGAGAAGTGGGCAGACAACTTAATGGTTAATATTGATACGGTGGATAGAGATGAAGTTCTCCTCACCCTTGGCCACATCAAGGGTGCGGCGGGATATTTTGTCGAAGCTATGAAGGATGTGGGTTTGCTCAGTTCAAGAGCCACCGCCATGGCTGTATCAGGGCGTAGAGCTTTATGGGTTTGTCACTGGAATGCTGATGCTGAATCAAAAAGGAATATCGAGACGCTCCCTTATAATGGGGAGACCCTTTTTGGTGACAAGTTGGATGCCCTGATATCCACAACTACTTCAGGAAAATCTGCATTTTTACCTTCTGCGTATGTTCCCCCTAAGAAAGGGTATCATTCTAACACCATGCAGTCCTTTCGGCCCAACAGGTACAAAAAGGCGAAATGCAACCCCTTGTTAGCAGGCAGAGGTCGCGGTAGGGGAAGAAAACCTACCACGCCCGCTACTTCACAAGAACAGAAACCAGCAGCTGTTGCTGCTGCAAAGTCCTCAGCATGACGCTGGGGCTCCCTTGCGGGAGGACGGTCGAGTGGGGTCTCGCTTACTGATTTTCAGTCGTTCCGATCTGGACCCTTGGGTGTTACAAATTGTTTCCCAGGGTTACAGGTTGGAATTCCAAGAACTTCCCCATGCCGATTTTTCAAATCAATCTTGCCAGTTTCGGTACAAGACAGAACAAAGATATTGGACGCAATACAAAAATTGTGTCAAGACAAGGTAAGTTCCTTGGTCCCAGAATTACAACAGAAAAAAGGTATTTATTCAAGCCTCTTTGTGGTCCCGAAGCCGGACGGCTCGGTCAGACCAATTCTGAACATGAAGTCTCTAAATCTATTTCTAAAACAGTTCAAGTTCAAGATGGAGTCCCTGAGAGCGGTGATCTCCAGCTTGGAGGAGAAGGAATTTATGGTGTCAGTGGACATCAAGGATGCTTATCTACATGTTCCCATCTACCCTCCACATCAGGCATACCTGAGGTTTGCGGTACAGAACTGTCATTACCGATTCCAAACGTTACCTTTCGGTCTCTCCACGGCCCCAAGGGTATTCACCAAGGTGATGGCGGAGATGATGGTACTTCTTTGCAAGAAAGGAGTCAACATAATTCCTTACCTGGACGATCTCATAAAAGCGAGGTCCAGGGAGAAGCTAGTACAAGACATTACTCTATCTCTGTCGGTGCTTCAACAACACGGATGGATCCTGAATTTTCCAAAATCTCAGTTAGAACCAACAACGAGACTATCATTTCTGGGAATGATACTGGACACCGAGGTGCAGAGAGTTTTCCTTCCAATGGAGAAAGCTCTACAAATCCAGGAAATGGTAAAACAAATTCTGAAACCTGCACGAGTGTCTGTTCACCAATGCATTCGCCTACTGGGAAAGATGGTAGCGGCCTAAGAGGCCCTACAATTTGGCTGATTCTATGCCAGGATTTTCCAGTGGGATCTCTTAGACCAGTGGTCCGGATCACACCTTCAGATGCATCAGAAAATAATTCTGTCAACAAGAACCAGGATTTCACTCCTGTGGTGGCTGCAATCGTCTCACCTATTGGAGGGCCGCAGGTTCGGGATTCAAGATTGGGTCCTAGTGACCACGGATGCAAGCCTCCGCGGTTGGGGAGCAGTCACGAGAGGAGAAAGCTTCCAAGGAAGGTGGTCAAGTCAGGAGACGCTTCTTCATATAAACATTCTGGAGTTAAGAGCAGTGTACAACTGCCTTCAACAAGCGACGCATCTTCTCCACGATCTACCCATACAGATCCAGTCGGACAGTGTGACAGCAGTGGCTCACATCAACCGTCAAGGAGGAACAAAAAGCAGAGCTGCGATGGCGGAGGTAACAAAGATACTCCTCTGGGCAGAAAGACATGCAAGAGCTCTGTCAGCAATCTTCATTCCAGGAGTGGACAACTGGGAAGTAGACTTCCTCAGCAGACAAGATCTCCATCCAGGAGAATGGGGCTTGCACCGAGATGTCTTTGCAGACCTGTCAAGACGTTGGGGCGTCCCTCAAGTAGACATGATGGCTTCTCGTCTCAACAAGAAACTTCCAACATGCTGTTCCAGGTCGAGAGACCCACAGGCAGTGGCGGTGGATGCTCTGGTAACCCAGCGGGTGTTCCGGTCAGTGTATCTCTTCCCTCCACTTCCTCTAATACCAAGGGTTCTCAAGCTGATCAGAATAACGAAGGTTCGGGCGATTCTCATTGCGCCAGACTGGCCAAGGAGGGCTTGGTATCCAGTTCTTCAGGAGTTGCTCTTGGAGGACTCTTGGGCCCTTCCTCTTCGCGAGGACCTACTTCAGCAAGGCCTGTTAGTTTATCAAGACTTACCGCGGCTACCTTTGACGGCATGGCTGTTGAACGCCAGATCCTAGCTCATAAGGGTATTCCTAAGGCAGTCATCCCCACCCTTATTCTGGCTAGAAAGGGGTAACGTCCAAACTTTACCATCGTATATGGAGAAAATATATCTCCTGGTGTGAATCCAGGAAATTTCCTGCGGTGGATTTTAAATTGGGACGGCTTCTCCTTTTTCTACAGGCAGGGGTGGATGCTGGTTTGCGACTAGAGTCCATCAAGGTCCAAATTTCAGCTTTGTCCATTTTCTTCCAGAAACAATTGGCTTCTCTTCCTAAGGTTCAGACATTCGTTAAAGGTGTTTTGCACATGCATCCTCCTTTTTGTGCCGCCTGCGGCACCATGGGATCTAAATGTGGTGTTGCAGTTCCTAAAATCGGATTGCTTTGAACCCCTACAGGAGGTAGAGTTTAAAGTTTCTCACTTGGAAAGTGATCATGCTGTTGGCCTTGGCATCAGGCAGACGAGTGTCTGAATTAGGAGCTCTTTCTCATAAGAGTCCTTATTTGATTTTTCACGAAGATAGAGCTGAACTGCGGACGCGTCAGCATTTTCTTCCTAAGGTTGTGTCTTCATTCCATATTAACCAACCTGTGGTGGTGCCAGTGGCTTCTGACACCTCAGCCGTTCCCAAGTCTTTGGATGTCGTCAGGGCTCTGGAGATTTATGTGTCAAGAACGGCTAGATTACGGAAAACAGAGGCCTTGTTTGTCCTTTATGACCCCAAGAAAATTGGGTGTCCGGCTTCTAAGCAGACTATTGCTCGCTGTCCGGCTTCTAAGCAGACTATTGCTCGCTGGATCCGGGGTACAATTCAGCACGCTCATTCTAAGGCAGGATTGCCGATACCGACTTCGGTAAAGGCCCACTCCACGAGGAAAGTGGGTTCATCCTGGGCGGCTGCCCGGGGTGTCCCGGCATTACAGATTTGCCGAGCAGCTACTTGGTCAGGTGCAAACACGTTTGCTAAGTTCTACAAGTTTGACACCTTTGTGGCTGACGACCTTCAGTTTGGTCAGTCAGTGTTGCAGGAACATTAGCACCTTCCCGCCCGTACTGGGAGCTTTGGTACATCCCCATGGTACTAAAATTGACCCCAGCATCCTCTAGGATGTAAGAGAAAACAGGATAATGATACCTACCGGTAAATCCTTTTCTCCTAGTCCGTAGAGGATGCTGGACGCCCGCCCAGTGCTCAATTTTCCTGCAGAATTTTGATAACAGTTCTTACACAAGTGTTGTGTTTGTTTTTTACAGAGGTTGTCTGTGTATTGTTGTACATGCACGTTAGCATGGGTTATGTTATGGCCATGTTAGGAGGCATGTCTGTAGAGTGTGGGCTGGTGTGAATCTCGCCCTAGTTAATGTAAATCCTTCTCTCAAAGTTGTCCGTCTCCTCGGGCACAGTTCCTATACTGAGGTCTGGAGGAGAGGCATAGAGGGAGGAGCCAGTTCACACTAGTTGAAAAGTCTTAATGTGCCGAAGGCTCCTGCGGAACCGTCTCTCTCTCTCTCTCTCTCTCTCTCTCTCTCTCTCTCTCTCTCTCTCTCTCTCTCTCTCTCTCTCTCTCTCTCTCTCTCTCTCGATCGAAGTTTCACAGAGAAGCAGCCAGAGCGGCATTACTCAGTGATAACTGTATAAACTAGCCCGGTGCCAGCTGCTGCTGCTCTGTCACAGTGAGAGTCCTCAGATCCCCATGTATACATCATTCCTGCTTGTGCTGTGACTTAAGGAATGGGAACTGCAGAGCACTTACTGTCGTGGGCACCCCTTCTGCCCGGTACTGAAATCCCAGCAGTCCCCCCTTGATGGCGGCAACTGGGTATATGTGTCCCTTCTGAATCAGGAGACACAAAAAAAAAACCCCATAATTCTGAGAAAATGGCCATCTTTTTCATTTATTTTAGCCCTATATTCCCCCATTTCTCTTAGGCTATAAAAACACTTTTTTTTCCCCACATTGACTGATATCAGGTAGAATGCATGTAAGATGTTTTATTAGCAATCTATGGTGTCTATTTAGTTCGCAAACAGTCACTTAAATCGGTCGGCTTCCCGCACCTCCGGTAAACCCGGCCCCTATTACATATGCTCGGACCCTATTATACCCCTTTCAGACTGCCAGCAATAACCCGGGTTATTGCACATTAACGTGCAGCAACCCGGGTAGTGGCTCAGTCTGAAAGGGGCCAGTTGAAATAACCCAGTTCGAGCGACCCGCTATTTCAACCCGGGTAGCAAGTAGGGCTGAACATGGGTTCAACCTGACTCGAGGGGCCATGTGAACGGATAAGCCGGGTCGATGCGTGCCGGGAACCCATTCACTGCATAGGAAGAGGTAATGCATGGAGATCATCTCATCTCCAGGCACTGCCTCAGCACACATCGGTGGTGACGTCACCAACCCTGCAATAAGCCAGGTACGGCAGCCTGTCTGAAATGGGTCTCAGCCGGGTCACACCTGGGAAGGACCTGTGTACAAAATCCAGGTGCAACTCGGCTATGTGGTCTGAAAGGAGTGTTATATATGCCCCCAAGTCTTTGCTGTTCAGGTAATAGAAAAACATTAAGAAATCCCTTAAAGCATACCTCCCAACATTTCCAGTTAATGAAGAGGGACTTCTGTACGTGCATCCGAAAAGGAGGCGTGGCCTATGAAAAAGGAGACGTGGCTTTGCGGCAGTGCCGCAATCGACAGCCACGCCCCGTTGTCAGTGAGGGGGCATGCCCAGCGCTCTGTGAGCTGCTGGTATGCCCCCAGTCCCCATGTCTCCACTGAACAGACGCTGTGCACATGCGTACAGCGTCTATTCTCCGCTGCTCTGGTAAGCAGCACAGCAGTGACGGGAGCCTCCCAACTGCCGCCCCTCCCCCCGCGGGTGGCACAGTCCCAAAATAGCGGGACTGTCCCGCGAAAATCGTGACAGTTGGGAGGTGTGCTTTTAAAGGATTATCTTATATAAAGCAATCAGAGAATGGTGTAACACTTTATGAGGAAGATTCTTATAGGGCCATATTCAGCAGGGAACGCTGCTGCAGCAGCGTTTGCATGCTGGGGCTTTTTGAAGTGTGCGCACGCACAGCAGCCGCACTGTGCGTGCACACACTCTGAGATGCGACGGTGTTCGTGGGGCGGGAGTGGGTGTCGACTCGGCGTTATGGGGCATGGTCCAGACAAAGCAGGCATATCCAGACCATTTGCGGGGCAGGCCGCGGCGGCTGTGTGACATCACACGCAGCCACTGTGACCCAAAACATGGTGTGTAGCCACATGCCTTCACAACTAGGCTGCGTAGGCGGTGGGCTACCCTAAACATGCAAAAGCATCGCCGCAATGCACAGTTTCCTGTGCTGGGCGTCCCCCCGCATGTCAGTGTAATGGATCGTAGATGTGCGAAAAAACGCAAATCTACAATCCATGCTGAATTCGGCCCATAGTTCAGTTCAGCAGACGGCGCTCAGGAGACTGATCATAGCAGTGAACAAAGGCTGTTTAACGCAGCGTTATCCTACATATGCTTTGGGCCTCAGCCGGTCAACATGGACAAACGATTTGTTCCTGATGATGGGCTGAGGCACGAAACATACGTAGGATAACATATATAGTCAAAATCGCAAGAATACATCGCACCGTTTGTATGCTTTTAAAAATAGAAGTGGGAAGAAAATCAGGGCTCTGTGGTGGCCATATATCATCACTTCCAGGACTGGACTTGTTCTTCTTTACGCTGAACTTAGTTCTTAATGACATTGGCTGTATGTTTGGGGTCGTTGTCCTGCTGCAGAATACATTTGGAGCCAATCAGATGCCTCCCTGATGGTATTGCATGATGGATAAATACCTGCCTGTATTTTTCAGCATTGAGGACGCCATTAAGTGTAAGGAGTCTAGTGGTACTAGTCCAAATACCAGCACTGGTATCCTCACGCATGAGTTGACCTTGCTGAATATGACCTCACATGTGACATGGGACATCAGCATGGGACATCAGCAAGAGGCAGATGCGCTGCAGGACTTGCAGGGATTGCCGGGTGGGGGAGTTTTGGGGATTAACATCTCGACCACTGGATTTTAGAAGAGATAAGTGTGTGTCCCCCTGGTGATCCGTGCAAGACACTCCTGCCTGGCACCACTGCGCATGCGTGAGATTTTGCATACATCATGAGACCTCGTGCACATCCAGAGCCCAACAGAAGGCGCTGCAGGTTATCACACCGTCTAGTAATTCTGCCAATATATGGGGAAAAAAAAAAAGATAAGCCACAAAAATACGCTGATAATTTTTTAATATCATTGAATTAACTTCCATTACCATACAATAGTATAACAATGGGAAAATTGTTAGAGGTTTACAGATAATGTAGTTTTCTCAACGTTATCAGCTTTCATACATCCCGAGATTCAATGCTGGTGTCAGATAGCGCTGGTTATAGCACATTTGACACTGACCACAGGCGCAAACACAGGATTTGTAGAGGGGGGTTTCTAAATGCAAGCCACAATATCCTGCTCTGCGGAGCATTGGAGCAAGCCCCGGGGGTCTGGGGGAGCAGCAGAAGAACCTAGCACCAACCCTGGAGCTATATGTACGCAGTCTTTTTCTGTACTTTTTATACACTGGATAGTGTATGGAATACAATGTTAATAATTTAAACTATAGATAGTATATAGTATATGCCAGGCATGTCCAAACTGCGGACCTCCAGCTGTTGAGAAACGACACATCCCAGCTTGCCCTGACACAGCTATTGCATTCTCTGACAGCAAAACTGTGTCAGGGCATGCTGGGATGTGTAGTTTCACAACAGCTGGAGGGCCGCAGTTTGGACATGCCTGGTATAAGCTGTATAAAACATTTATTTCATTGTAATAAGGTCAGGAAAAGTTTAAACTTCTTATAATAAATATACGTACATAATACAGGTTGAGTATCCCATATCCAAATATCCGAAATACGGAATATTCCGAAATACGGACTTTTCTGAGTGAGAGTGAGATAGTGAAACCTTTGTTTTTTGATGGCTCAATGTACACAAACTTTGTTTAATACACAAAGTTATTAAAAATATTGTATTGAATGACCTTCAGGCTGTGTGTATAAGGTGTATATGAAACATAAATGAATTGTGTGAATGTATATACACTTTGTTTAATGCACAAAGTTATAAAAAATATTGGCTAAAATGACCTTCAGGCTGTGTGTATAAGGTATATATAAAACATAAATGCATTCTGTGCTTAGATTTAGGTCTCATCACCATGATATCTCATTATGGTATGCAATTATTCCAAAATACGGAAAAATCCCATATCCAAAATACCTCTGGTCCCAAGCATTTTGGATAAGGGAGACTCAACCTGTATAAATGAATTTTTAGAAACAAACATCCTTAAAATCCCGGGCAATGCCTGGTACTCCAGCTAGCTGTATATAAAGGAAGCATTTACATAATCGCAGTATACTGGGGAGTATGAGTATATATACAAGTGGTAGGTTACTATGAGTGTATATACAGGGGGGGTATGTGTATATACATGAGGGGTGTATATTTGGGTGGGGGGTTGTGTGTGTTTATGTGTATATATACACAGTATATTTGTGATGCGTGACCCCGGCCTGCCGCTTAGTAGCTGCCAGTCCTCGGAAGAGAGATGCTCAAAGCACAATGGTTAACTGGCGCAGCCACTTCCAGCGGTTAGGTCCTTTGCCGTAATCATGAAAAGGGCCACGGTGCAGATCTTAAGAGTGGACACGTCTCCAAAGTTAGTGTGCGGTGATGGTTTTGTCACCACTTATCAGGTGACGAGTGGTGGACTTTTTCCACAGACAAAGGATCCAGACATCATAGTGCGTACTTGTCTGCTGAAAGGAATGACCATTTATACACAAGCTATCTTACTATGCCATCTTTCTTCACATTGGAAATTGCCCCAAATATGGTGCTTTTCCAAAAAACATTTGGACAGCTTTTCCTATTATACACCTTCTATATTACTGAGTTTAGCAGAACTGCTAGGTTATATGTTTTGGTGGTTTGCAGGATCTGAACGGAAATGCACATATACCTGTGAGATGAAAGAAACAGAAAGATGATCATTCCAGATTAATGCAGGATAACTGTCCTTTTAGAAAACTAAGCAGTGATCGCCCTTTAAATCTGGCTGGACCAATATGCAGTATGTAGCATTTACCGTGATGTATTAAATTTCCCATATCTATTCAAATTACACAGGGCAGAACCATTAATCACAACGGGATGCAGTTATTTTGTCGGCAGTCAGGTTCCCGGTGGTCAGGGTACCGACGCTGGAACCCCCACTGCTGACAATAACGACAGCCGGAATCCTGGGTCACAGGGGCAATTCACACTCGTGGGTGTCCACGACACCCATAGAGTGGGAATAAAACCTCTGGCGAGCCACCGAGCCCACAAGGGGACTCTTTGCACTCGCCCTGCTGCCGGCATACTGACGGTTGGGATGCTGTTGTTGGTATACAAACGTCCGGCATCCCGACCGTCTGTAAATCATAATGAACCCTTCACAGCGTACAGGTCTGGAGACGGAGTATAGAGGGAGTGAATGATGGCAGACAATATAGACCCAAAAATCACAGGAACTATAAGCAATTATACTCCAGCTTCACTTAATGAAAATGCCCAAATGCTCCGCACTGACCTACAAGCAAGGGCCTATTTTCATCTCATTGGAAATCACAAAGTAAAAAGTATGGACCCTTAAGGTGGCCATAAACTAGTTGCCTGATTGTAACAAAGATCGGGCAGTGTGTGGGAGCAAACCATAATCTTTTGTTTTCTCTCAAATGCCAAATAATGGGTTGCCCCAACTAGTTGGAAAATGTAAACATGTTTTATTTGCCCAACTAGTTGGTCAACTACACTGCTCAAAAAAATAAAGGGAACACTTAAACAACACAATGTAACTCCAAGTCAATCACACCACTTAGGAAGCAACACTGATTGACAATCAATTTCACATGCTGTTGTGCAAATGGAATAGACAACAGGTGGAAATTATAGGCAATTAGCAAGACACCCCCAATAAAGGAGTTGTTCTGCAGGTGGTGACCACAGACCACTTCTCAGCTCCTATGCTTTCTGGCTGATGTTTTGGTCACTTTTGAAAGCTGGCTCACTCTAGTGGTAGCATGAGACGGAGTCTACAACCCACACAAGTCGCTCAGGTAGTGCAGCTCATCCAGGATGGCACATCAATGCGAGCTGTGGCAAGAAGGTTTGCTGTGTCTGTCGGCGTAGTGTCCAGAGCATGGAGGCGCTACCAGGAGACAGGCCAGTACATCAGGAGATGTGGAGGAGGCCATAGGAGGGCAGCAACCCAGCAGCAGGACCGCTACCTCCGCCTTTATGCAAGGAGGAACAGGAGGAGCACTGCCAGAGCCCTGCAAAATGACCTCCAGCAAGCCACAAATGTGCATGTGTCTACTCAAACGATCAGAAACAGACTCCATAAAGGTGGTATGAGGGCCCGACGTCCACAGGTGGGGGTTGTGCTTACAGCCCAACACTGTGCAGGACGTTTGGCATTTGCCAGAGAACACCAAGATTGGAAAATTCGCCACTGGCGCTCTGTGCTCTTCACAGATGAAAGCAGGTTCTCACTGAGCACATGTGACAGATGTGACAGAGTCTGGAGACGCCAAGGAGAACGTTCTGCTGCCTGCAACATCCTCCAGCATGACCGGTTTGGCAGTGGGTCAGTAATGGTGTGGGGTGGCATTTCTTTGGGGGGCCGCACAGCCCTCCATGTGCTCGCCAGAGGTAGCCTGACTGCCATTAGGTACCGAGATGAGATCCTCAGACCCCTTGTGAGACCATATGCTGGTGCGGTTGGCCCTGGGTTCCTCCTAATGCAAGACAATGCTAAACCTCATGTGGCTGGAGTGTGTCAGCAGTTCCAGCAAGACGAAGGCATTGATGCTATGGACTGGCCCGCCCGTTCCCCAGACCTGAATCCAATTGAGCACATCTGGGACATCATGTCTCGCTCCATCCACCAATGCCACGTTGCACCACAGACTGTCAAGGAGTTGGCGGATGCTTTAGTCCAGGTCTGGGAGGAGATCCCTCAGGAGACCATCCGCCACCTCATCAGGAGCATGCCCAGGCGTTGTAGGGAGGTAATACTGGCACGTGGTGCTACCTGATTGCCTGAAGGGACCTTCTGTGACAGGAGTCACAGGGGGTCTCAGCATTCGGGGAAAGGGGTCCCATGTGTAAACATGGGACCCCTTTTAGTCCGTCTGGATCGGCTATGCGTTGTTTTTTTTTTTGCCAAGTACGAGGATTACAATAAAAGAACCGGACACTGGATCAGGTGAGTATATAATTTTATTTTCAGGTACCCCGGACGTCGACAGACGGAGACGTGGCCAAAGTCGGCGTGTCAACATAGGTAAGTATGTATGTGTCGGCATGTATGTAAGAAAGTCTTACTTTCAAGGTGTGTGTGTCCTGTTTTTATTTGGGTATTTTTTTTGCAAAAGAACTACAGGTACCAGCGCCCCCCCCCCCCGCATGCTGGTACTTGTGGTTCTCCAAGTACCAGCTTGCGGGGGGGGGGGGGGCTTGCTGGGACTTGTAGTTCTTCTGCAAAAACCAATATTCTTTCATTTTTACACATGGCTATCAGCCCCCCGTCCGCAGCCCTTGGATGGGGGGGACAGCCTCAGGCTTCACCCCTGGCCCTTGGGTAGCTGGGGGGGGGACCCCTTGATTGAAGGGGTCCCCACTCCTCCAGGGTATCCCGGCCAGGGGTGACTAATTGGGTATTTAATGCCACGGCCACAGGGAGCGGTATAATAGTGTCCCCCGGCTGTGACATTATCTGTCCAGCTATTGGAGCCCGGTGCTGGTACAAAAAATACGGGGGACCCCTACTCTTTTTGTCCCCCGTATTTTTTGCACAAGGACCAGGCGCAGAGCCCGGTGCTGGTTGTTAAAATACGGGGGATCCCCTGTTATTTCCCCCCCCCCCGTATTTTTACAACCAGGACCGGCTCGAAGAGCCCGAGGCTGGTTATGCTTAGGAGGGGGGACCCCACGCATTTTTTTTTTTTTTTAACCCATTCCATTAATAATTAAAAAAATATATATTTTTAAAAATATATAAATAATACTTGTGCCTCCTAAAGAGCCAAACCAAGTACCTAATCCCTTCTAATATAATTAGATATGCTATTAGCAATAAAAAAAACACACAAAAAAACATGTTTTTACATTTTTTTATTACATTCCGCCAGCAAAGTGAGGCGGATTGAAAATTACGAATTTACTGACGAAAAGCACTGTTGTCGAATTTACATTCTTCAATTGAATATACTTTTATCGAAAAGCCGCATTTGTACCATTGCAGAAATGTCGAATTTGTCAAATGTCGAATTTCAAAAAGTCGAATTTTAAAAGCCCGTTTTTTGGACGAAAAGTACTGTATTGCATTGTCAAATTATTTTTTTTGGCGAAAAAGTCCCGTTTTTCGACATTTTCGGGAATTCGACCGCAATTGCATATACCCCTATGCTGGAAGTTATCATGATTTCCTGGCATTTTGGCCTGAATGCAGTAGATGTACAAACCACAAATACCAATAGTCCTTATGATTTTTTTTACTATATAAATAAAATGGTCTATAATTTTAAAAGCACCATTCAAAAATACTGTAATGTGAACCAGCCTTAGTGTTACTTGGGGTGTCTAAGTGGCGGACTTAGTTTTGGGGTGACCATGTAGGTGAGGACCCAGCTCATGAAGAGTTTCACCCAACTAGAAGCCGCTCACGTTTGCCAGCTCCGAGCTCCTCCATGGCACACATCAGCCCAGGAAGGAGAACAGCAGGCGGGTGATAAGAGTCCGTGAGGGCTGGCTATCAGGGGCAGGCAGGTAAGTACTGATTAGCTTTATTCAACTGTAGCTGACGTCTCACTGGAGATTCTGGCACAAATTAGTTACATTTTGGAGAGTCCTTTATACGACGAGACTGTTCTTGAATGACTGCTTGTCTATAAAATAGTTGGGCTTTCTAATGCCTTAATCAGATGGTTCCCAGCCTCGGTCCTTAAGGCACACTTAACAGTTTAGGTTTTAAGGATATCCATGCTTGAGCACAGATACTTTAAATAAACATACATGAGGTTCTAATTAAGTCACTTGTGTTCAAATGTGGCTATCCTTAAAACTTGGACTGTTAAGGGCCCTACACATTGGCCGATCTTCCATATTGGCCTGCATGCACAGCCGACGGGGCACCAGCGATGAACGAGCGCGGGGCCGCGCATCGTTCATCGCTGGTGACTCCACACTCAAAGATATGGATGGTATCTCGTTCAATAATAAACGAGATCGTTCATATCTTTGAGGAATATCAGCCAGTGTGTAGGGCCTATTAGCGTGTCTTGAGGACTGAGGTTGGGAAACAGTGTCTTGCTCGTTTGCGTTGGGAAGCTCTATGGAGCGGCCTGCTGTGTTTGTTCTTAGTTTAGATTTATTTTACTCATTGGACTATGTTGGATCAAGAAAGCTAAGTATTAGCCACTACATTATGGAAAATATGGGGGAGCATTAAATGTTAATAATAAATTATGCTAATATTAAAATAAAGGGGACAAATATAATACAGTGCACCTGGAAAGTATTCACAGCGCTTCACTTTTTCCACATTTTGTTATGTTACAGCCATATTCCAAAATGGAATAAATAAATTTTTCCCCTCAAAATTCTACACACAATTCTCCTTAATGACAATGTGATATATGTTTTTTTGAGATTTTTGCAAATTTATTAAAAATAAAAAACGAGGAAATTACATGTACATAAGTATTCACAGCCTTTGCCATGAAGCTCAAAATTGATCTCAGGTGCATCCTCTTTCCACTGATTATCCTTTATGGTCCTACAGCTTAATTGAAGTCCTCCTGTGGTAAATTCAGTTGATTGGACATGATTTGGAAAGGCAGACACCTGTCTATATAAGGTCCCACATTTGACAGTGCATGTCTGAACACAAATCAAGCATGAAATAAAAGAAATTGTCTGTAGACCTCTGAGACAGGATTGTCTCGAGGCACAAATCTGGGAAGGGTACAGAAAAATATCTGCTGCTTTGAAGGTCCAATGAGCACAGTGGCCTCCATCATCCGTAAATGGAAGAAGTTCGGAACCACCAGGACTCTTCCTAGAGCCGGCCGGCCATCTAAACTGAGCAATCGGGGGAGAAGGGCCCTCGTCAGAGAGGTGACCAAGAACCCGATGGTCTCTCTATCAGAGAGAGGAGAACCTTCCAGAAGGACAACCATCTCCGCAGCAATCCACCAATCAGGCCTGTATGGTAGAGTGGCAGCCCGCCTGGAGTTTGCCGTAATGCACCTGAAGGATTCTCAGACCATGAGAAACAAAATACTCTGGTCTGATAAGACAAAGATTGAACTCTGGCATGAATGCCAGGCGTCATGTTTGGAGGAAACCAGGCACCGCTCATCACCAGGCCAGTACCACAGTGAAGCATAGTGGTGTCAGCATCATGCTGTGGGGATGTTTTTCAGTGGCAGGAACTGGGAGACTAGTCAGGATAGAGGGAAAGATGAATGCAGCAATGTACAAAGACATCCTGAATGAAAACCTGCTCTATAACGCTTTTGATCTTAGACTGGGGCAACAGTTCTTCTTTCAGCACACAGCCAAGATATCAAAGGAGTGGCTTCAGGACAACTCTGTGAATGTTCTTGAGTGGCCCAGACTTGAATCCGATTGAACATCTCTGAAGAGATCTGAAAATGGCTATGCACTGACACTTCCCATCCAACCTGATGGAGCTTGAGAGGTGCTGCAAAGAGGAATGGGCGAAACTGCCCAAAGATAGGTGTGCCAAGCTTGTGGCATCATATTCAAAAAGACTTTAATTGCTGCCAAAGGTGCATCAACAAAGTATTGAGCAAAGGCTGTGAATACTTATGTACATGTTCTTTGTATTATTATTGTCTGTTGTGAATTGTATTGAAACAGGGATGTGTTGCAATTTCCTACAATTTTTTTTATTACCATCTATATGCCATGTGTGTGTGACCTTTCTTAATAAACAAACATATTTAGAAGAAAAAAAAAGTGAATCACTGAATACTTTCCAGATGCACTGTATTTATTACATTTCAAGCTAAGAGAAACTTTTTGTGCAGTGGCAGCCATAAGTGATTCCACCAAGGTAAAACGTTATTGGACTTTTTTGAGTAATAACTGTTAGTTTCACGTTATCTCAGTGTACAAAGGTACAAAATGTGCTGCCTAAAGCTGCATTACCATGAAGGGGCAGAAGATTTCTGTGGGCTTTGTGCTGAGGCATTACCGCCATGATCGAAACTTTGGTTTTTGGCAGTGGCCACGAGCCAGTCATGAAGCCGCAGGATTATAAAGATTTTGTATAGTTGTCATTTAATGAAAAATAGCACCATTTCCAGATATCAAACTTTAACTTCTTCCTCTGTCCCTGGAATGTATGGATAGTTGTCAACTATGCATTTTTTAGGTTGTTTCTTTTAATGCGAGACCTCTTCTACTTATGTATGGGGTTTGCAGTTCCAGGTGTACTGCACTGGTCATGGCACATGTAGGAGAAAGCTGAGTATCAAGTAACTTATGAGAGAGATTTAGGAAAACTGCTCCACAGGTAACTATGAGCAAAAAGTAGGTTCATACTTGCCTACCTGACCCTCTCCATGAGGGTGAAAATGCTCTGTTCCTGGACTTTCCTGGTAATGTATGATTGCCATCAGCTGTGGTGAAACACCTTTCTTATCAATTAACTAGCCCACCACAGCTGATGGCAATCATACATTACCAGGAAAGTCCAGGAACAGAGCATTTTCTCCCTCATGGAGAGGGTCAGGTAGGCAAGTATGAACTGTTAACTGCCTTTATCACTTCTCTTTTCTTAAGATGACCATCCACTGCATAATAATCTTGCATACCAACCACCTTTTATAACTGGTTTTAATGACTATCGTTAGTGTATGGCCCTTAATGATTGTTCACAGCCTGAAAATGCTCTGGATGGTTGTTTGGTTTTTATCCTGTCTGATCCATCAGCCCCTCGTTCAGTCAACTTCATGCTGTAAATGGAGACAGAATGTGTAGAGGCACCGGCCCCACCCCCTGCACCCTCTCCCTGTCAGCTGCATGGTGATGTTATGTATGACCCAGAGCCGTAACTAGACTTTTTGGTGCCCTGTGCCAGAGAGAGAATTGTCGACCCCATTTTTCCAATAGGGACATAAGGTGCATGCCTTGTGGGGAAGGGACATGACAAGATTGATCCTAGAGATAGCCCATGCTATGATGCCCCTTCCCACATTTTATGTATCTTATAATATACAGTATAATGTATGATAATATATTATATATATATATATAATACACACATTTATAGACCACTGCAAGAAAACGGATTCGGACACAAATCTTCTTTGTACCACATTCATGAACTTAAGAGCTTGTTGTTATTCAATTACAATACCCTTTATTAAATAACACACATCCCCAGGATTCAAACCTATAACCTGTTGAATTCCAATCAAACACCCCACTCATTAAGCTATTTGAGTTTGCATAAAAACTATGAACACTATATGAAGTTGCTGGTACTTTGTAAAAAATATAATCCGTATTGCAACTGAGTAGATCTATGTAGTGTGCAGCCACACATCAAATGTCTTGCAGCCACACACTACATAGATCTGCTCAGCCACAATGCTGATAATTTTTTCACAAAGTACAAGGTAAGCTTCAAATAGTTAGAATTCTGTAGCTTAGGATTCTCTAGCTTTCTACGCAAGAGCAGATAGCTCAATGAATAGATGGCTGACTGCAATGCCACAAGTAATAGTTTCAAATCCCGTGTATTTCAGCATCTTGAAATGTAATAAAAGGACAGTGTAACTGAATAACAAAGAAATCTCAGTTGTGTTCATGAATGTTGTATAGGTATAAGTGACAGAAGGGGTCAGAGTAGGAGACAGCAGTGGTCAGGAGATGCTGGGCTTCAAAAAGGGGGGAATCTGCAAGTGAAAGTAATTAAAACAGATAATTGTCAAGTGCCACCAACAGCGCCCCCTACCCTGCAGCGCTATGTGCCCCTTCCGCACACACCTAGTTACGGCACTGGTATGGCCAGCTTTACTATGGGGGTCATTCCGAGTTGATCGCTCCCTGCCGATTTTTGCAGCGCAGCTTTCAGGTGAAAAAACGGCATTTATGCGCATGCGTATGGGCCACAATGCGCACGTGCGTCGTACGGGTACAAAGCCCGTTGTGGTTGTGCACAGGTTCTAGCTAAGTTTTTCTTTGCACTGATGGCCGCAAGAAGATTGACAGAAAGGGGGCGTTTCTGGGTGTCAACTGACCGTTTTCAGGGAGTGTTAGCAAAAACGCAGGCGTGTCTGAAAAAACGCAGGCGTGGCTGGGCGTTCGCAGGGCGGGTGTATGACGTCAAATCCGGACACAAATAGGCTGAAGTGATCGCAAGCGCTGAGTAGGTTCAGAGCTACTCAGAAACTGCACAAACTGTTTTTGCAGAGGTCGGCTGCACAAGCGTTCTCACTTCTGCTAAGCTAAAATACACTCCCCAGTGGGCGGCGGCATAGCGTTTGCGCGGCTGCTAAAAACTGCTAGCGAGCGATCAGCTCAGAATTACCCCACTATGGCCCTCATTCCGAGTTGATCGCTCACTAGCTGCTTTTAGCAGCAGTGCAAACGCTAAGCCGCCGCCCTCTGGGAGTGTATCTTAGCTTAGCAGAAGTGCAAACGAAAGGATCGCAGCGCTGCTACAAAAAAAATTGTGCAGTTTCAGAGTAGCTGCAGACCTACTCCTACCTTGCGATGACTTCAGACTATTTAGTTCCTGTTTTGACGTCACAAACACGCCCCGTGTTCGGCCAGCCACGCCTACGTTTTTCCAGCCACTCCTGCGTTTTTATCTGGCACGCCTGCGTTTTTTCACACACTCCCCGAAAACGGTCAGTTACCACCCAGAAACACCCACTTCCTGTCAATCACTCTGCGGCCAGCAGTGCGACTGAAAAGCGTCGCTAGAGTTTGTGTAAAACTGCATCGGCTTTTGTGAAAGTACGAGGCGCGTGCGCAGTGCGCTCCATACACATGCGCAGATTTGCAGTTTTATTACCTGATCGCTGCGCTGCGAACAAAAGCAGCTAGCGATCAACTCGGAATGAGGGCCAATGTACGGATTCCTGATGGGAACTGTCCAGCGATATACCCATTCTAAGCTGTAATCAATGTTGTTCATCAGTTCAGCACAGCTAATGGAGTGTTTGTTTCCATTCTGTTTACTAGTCATTCAAAGGTATGGAGGGATCCACTCATAGGAAGAGAGGAGCAAGAAACCAGGTAAATAAATGCCTTGTAAAATGCTGTTCTTTTACTTGTAGCGGACAGTGGCGTGTGCCGGGTGCCTGAGGCACGACGCAATGCTTTCTTTTTATTGTTTTCTTATTTTTTAATCATTGAATTTTTGTCCGATTTACTTTTAATTGGTTATATTAATTGATTGTGTGCGAGAGGCATTGAATGGGAGCAGTATTTGGAAGGCATGCTGTTCCTTGTAGTGCCAATGGGAGATCCTGGGGGTGGCTCCTGGGTAAGTTAGCTCTCTGTCTGGATGTGTTTTAGTAATAGCCTTTATCATGAGGCCTACTGTGACAAATAACATGGCCCTATGTGGGCACTGCTATTATGTAGTGTTAGGACTGCTGTGGCTCAGCAGCTTAAACATGTGTTTGCAAACATGTGTGACTAATTCTCTGAATTTCTATTACCAGATAGGTTCAGGTATGGTCACAGGTAATTTTTAGTGTGCTGAAAGGAAATTTAGGGGTGGGATTTGCATCCCCTCTCTGTCTGTTTGGTTATATTATGGGCCAGATATAATGAAGTCCAAGTTGGCTGGTGGTGCGGGTTCCCGGCCAGTGGCGGAAGTACCGGAGGCAATGGAGTCGGTTGCCGCCGGGCTCCAGCAGTGAAGGGGGCACCTTCTCCATTGCCTCTGGTGCACTTCCATCACTGTGCACCAGCAACTTACACTGTACGAGGAGATGTGAGGTTGGCTGGCGCTTGTCCCGACCGACACCCAGCTCCCGAGTCCCGCCCCCAGACAGGCTCCCTCCTGCTGACTCCCATGCTGCCTGGCTCTCGTCCCATGACACCGGCTCCCTCCCGCAGTCACTCCGGATCCCGCCCCGACACCGCACCTAGCCGGATCCCACCCACTGACACCGCGGCTCCTTCCCGCAGTCACTCCGGCTCCCGCCCCGACACCGCACCTGGCCGGCTCCCACCCGCTGACACTGCAGCTCCCTCCCGCAG
The DNA here is from genome assembly GCF_028390025.1 of Pseudophryne corroboree. Lineage (NCBI taxonomy): Eukaryota > Metazoa > Chordata > Amphibia > Anura > Myobatrachidae > Pseudophryne > Pseudophryne corroboree. The sequence goes on along the minus strand of NC_086454.1, from coordinate 148,979,174 downwards.
TCACTCCGACTCCCACCCCGACACCGCACCTGGCCGGCTTCCACCCGCTGATACCGTGGCTCCCTCCCTTAGACACACAGGCTCCCGCTGACACCGCGGCTGCCCGGCTACTTCTGCGGAACCGTCTAACTCCCCTTGCTTCTTTTCCACTGTGCAGGAGCTGCTGCAATGTGGGAAGAAATTGGTGAGAAGAGGGGACTAACAACTTGTGGGTCGGGACAATGGCTGTGTGTGTGTAAATGTATATGTGTGTGTGCATATGTATATGTGTGTGTGTGTGTGCATTTGTACAGTATCTATGTGGCTGTGTGTGTATATGTATATATGTGATGGGTGTGTGTGTATATGTATATATGTGATGGGTGTGTGTGTATATATGTATATATGTGATGTGTGTGTGTGTGTGTGTGTGTGTGTGTATATATATATATATATATATATATATATATATATACTGTATATGTCTTTGTATACAGTACATGTGTGTGTATATGTGGCTGTGTTGGGGGGGCACCAGCATCTATTTCGCCTCCGGGCGTCTACTATAAACTTACGCCCCTGTTCCCGACCGAACTCTGACTTTATTTTTTAAAGCAGCAATCGTCATGTACAAGGCAAAACCATGCCATGTAAACGATTTCCATTTAAAAAAAACGTACGGGTTGGGCCGGGATCCTGCACCACCAGCCAACTCTGATTTCATTGGCCCAAAATCTGTATTACTGCCAGTTTTTTTAACCATCATTTGATCGCTCTTTAGAAAATGACACTATTGTTTCCAATTAATGTGTCCGTAATAAAATAAGAGCACTACAAATTCCAGCTAACTTTTTTGGTTTTAGTATGTTATAACAGTGGAGGATATACTTATAATCTGATTGTTTTGCTAAAATAAAAGTTAATCCATTTTTGAAACCTAAAAACCACAGTATAGATAATGTTCATGTGTTTCTAGGTCACTGATGTTTGCACTGCTTCTTTCTAAATAAAACCTAGCTTTAGGGTACAAGGCTAGTGATGGACTAAAGTCCACTGACACACAAACTGTTTAAATGTGATTATTACTTTGTGTGATAATGCAGTAATTAGGGGGAGAGATGTAGATTGTTGTTGATCTCCACAATAGTGCTAAATACGTAGGGGTAATTCAGGTTGGATTGCAGTTTTGAGAAAATTGCAAATGAGCGATTTCCTCGAAACTGCGCATGCGCTACAGCCGCACAGCGCCTACACTAGCATTCATAGTGCGATCGGGATGCAACGTTTCGACGTTGCAGGGGAGTGGTTGGCCGAATCGTTTTCGTGGCGGATGTGTGACGTCGCACACAGCTGCTCTGATGGGGAAAAATTATTGCAGACCGCCTGCATACGCAGCCTAGCTGCGGCTGCAAGGGGTCATCCACAATTGTTGCGACCACAATCGGATAGCGATCGCATCGCAATCGGATTGTGGTCGCAGCCACAGGGCGGAATTTTGCATGCTGGGCAGCCCCCAGCATACTACAGAAGGGATTGCAGATTCTGCTTTTCAGCAGAATCTGCAATCCGTGCTGAATAACCCCCATAAATTCTACTCGTTTCACCGAGCGCTTTTACAGAGCATACTGAATGGCGCGGTCACATGGGATGCGATCACAGCTAGACGGGCTTTAGCTGCGACTGTGCCGTCCCGCTGCGTTCCCCAGCTTTTAAAAAAAAAAAATTCTGCACATGTGTTGAAAGTATTTCATTCTGGTGGCAGAATCGCGCCCCAGAATGATTTATGAATGAGATGCTGGAGCACCTGCACTGGGGACAGAGGTGTGAGGGTGGAAATATGTTCTCAACCCTGGGCACTGTTAGCTGACAAGCTGAGATCAGCTGCAGCAGGGGGAACTGATCATCAGTACCCAATGTAATATGCTCTGCATATGTTGTAGGGGAAGAGGTAATGCCTCATGAGTGTGGGGGCAATACCCTGGGGAAGTGGGGGGCTCTACTAGCTCCATTAGGGGTGCTGGAGGGGGGTTAATACCCCTTAAAATAAGATTTTACTCACCGGTAAATCTATTTCTCGTAGTCCGTAGTGGATGCTGGGAACTCCGAAAGGACCATGGGGATAGCGGCTCCGCAGGAGACTGGGCACAACTAAAGAAAGCTTTTAGGTCACCTGGTGTGCACTGGCTCCTCCCACTATGACCCTCCTCCAAGCCTCAGTTAGGACACTGTGCCCGGACGAGCTGACATAATAAGGAAGGATTTTGAATCCCGGGTAAGACTCCTACCAGCCACACCAATCACACCGTATAACTCGTGATACTATTCCCAGTTTAACAGTATGAAAACAACTGAGCCTCTCAACAGATGGCTCAACAATAACCCTTTAGTTAACAATAACTATGTACAAGTATTGCAGACAATCCGCACTTGGGATGGGCGCCCAGCATCCACTACGGACTACGAGAAATAGATTTACCGGTGAGTAAAATCTTATTTTCTCTGACGTCCTAGTGGATGCTGGGAACTCCGAAAGGACCATGGGGATTATACCAAAGCTCCCAAACGGGCGGGAGAGTGCGGATGACTCTGCAGCACCGAATGAGAGAACTCAAGGTCCTCCTCAGCCAGGGTATCAAATTTGTAGAATTTTGCAAACGTGTTTGCCCCTGACCAAGTAGCAGCTCGGCAAAGTTGTAAAGCCGAGACCCCTCGGGCAGCCGCCCAAGATGAGCCCACCTTCCTTGTGGAATGGGCTTTTACTGATTTAGGATGCGTCAGTCCAGCCGCAGAATGCGCCAGCTGAATTGTGCTACAAATCCAGCGAGCAATAGTCTGCTTAGAAGCAGGAGCACCCAGTTTGTTGGGCGCATACAGGATAAATAGCAAGTCAGTTTTCCTGACTCTAGCCGTCCTGGAAACATAAATTTTCAAGGCCCTGACTACGTCCAGTAACTTGGAATCCTCCAAGTCCCTAGTAGCCGCAGGCACCACAATAGGTTGGTTCAAGTGAAAAGCTGATACCACCTTAGGGAGAAACTGAGGACGAGTCCTCAATTCCGCCCTATCCATATGGAAAATCAGATAAGTGCTTTTACATGACAAAGCTGCCAATTGTGACACACGCCTGGCTGAAGCCAAGGCCAATAACATGACCACTTTCCACGTGAGATATTTTAGAATCACGGTTTTAAGTGGCTCAAACCAATGTGATTTTAAGAAACTCAACACCACGTTGAGATCCCAAGGTGCCACTGGAGGCACAAACGGGGGCTGAATATGCAGCACTCCTTTCACAAACGTCTGAACTTCAGGTAGTGAAACTAGTTCTTTCTGGAAGAAAATCGACAGAGCCGAGATCTGTACCCTAATGGAGCCTAATTTCAGGCCCATAGTCACTCCTGCTTGTAGGAAATGCAGAAATCGACCTAGTTGAAATTCCTCTGTTGGGGCCTTTTTGGCCTCACACCAAGCAACATATTTCCGCCATATGCGGTGATAATGCTTTGCAGTTACATCTTTCCTGGCTTTAATCAGCGTAGGAATGACTTCCTCCGGAATGCCCTTTTCCTTCAGGATCCGGCGTTCAACCGCCATGCCGTCAAACGCAGCCGCGGTAAGTCTTGGAACAGACAGGGCCCCTGCTGCAGCAGGTCCTGTCTGAGCGGCAGAGGCCATGGGTCCTCTGAGATCATCTCTTGAAGTTCCGGGTACCACGCTCGTCTTGGCCAATCCGGAACCACGAGTATTGTTCTTACTCCTCGTTTTCTTATTATTCTCAGTACCCTTGGTATGAGAGGCAAAGGAGGGAACACATAAACTGACTGGTACACCCACGGTGTCACTAGAGCGTCCACAGCTATCGCCTGAGGGTCCCTTGACCTGGCGCAATATCTCTCTAGTTTTTTGTTTAGGCGGGACGCCATCATGTCCACCTGTGGCCGTTCCCATCGATTTACAATCAGCGTGAAGACTTCTGGATGAAGTCCCCACTCTCCCGGGTGGAGGTCGTGCCTGCTGAGAAAGTCTGCTTCCCAGTTGTCCACTCCCGGAATGAACACTGCTGACAGTGCTAGTACGTGATTTTCCGCCCATCAGAGAATCCTTGTGGCTTCTGCCATTGCCATCCTGCTTCTTGTGCCGCCCTGTCGATTTACATGGGCGACTGCCGTGATGTTGTCTGACTGGATCAGTACCGGCTGGTGTAGAAGCAGGGATTTTGCCTGACTTAGGGCATTGTAAATGGCCCTTAGTTCCAGAATATTTATGTGTAGGGAAGTCTCCTGACTCGACCATAGTCCTTGGAAGTTGCTTCCCTGTGTGACTGCCCCCCAGCCTCGAAGGCTGGCATCCGTGGTCACCAGGACCCAGTCCTGTATGCCGAATCTGCGGCCCTCTAGAAGATGAGCACTCTGCAGCCACCACAGCAGAGACACCCTGGTTCTTGGAGACAGGGTTATTAGGCGATGCATCTGAAGATGCGATCCGGACCATTGGTCCAACAGGTCCCACTGAAAGATTCTGGCATGGAACCTGCCGAAAGGAATTGCTTCGTAAGAAGCCACCATCTTTCCCAGGACCCGCGTGCAGTGATGCACCGATACCTGTTTTGGTTTCAGGAGATCTCTGACTAGAGATGACAGCTCCTTGGCTTTCTCCTCCGGGAGAAACACTTTTTTCTGGACTGTATCCAGAATCATACCCAGGAACAGTAGACGTGTCGTCGGAACCAGCTGTGATTTTGGAATATTCAGAATCCAACCGTGCTGGTGTAGCACCTCCTGAGATAGTGCTACTCCCACCAATAACTGCTCCTTGGACCTCGCCTTTATTAGGAGATCGTCCAAGTACGGGATAATTAAAACTCCCTTTCTTCGAAGGAGTATCATCATTTCCGCCATTACCTTGGTAAACACCCTCGGTGCCGTGGAGAGTCCAAACGGCAGCGTCTGGAATTGGTAATGGCAATCCTGTACCACAAATCTGAGGTACTCCTGGTGAGGATAGTAAATGGGGACATGCAGGTAAGCATCCTTGATGTCCAGGGATACCATGTAATCCCCCTCGTCCAGGCTTGCAATAACCGCCCTGAGCGATTCCATCTTGAACTTGAATTTTTTTATGTACGTGTTCAAGGATTTCAAATTTAAAATGGGTCTCACCGAACCGTCCGGTTTCGGTACCACAAACAGTGTGGAATAGTAACCCCGTCCTTGTTGAAGTAGGGGCACCTTGATTATCACCTGCTGGGAATACAGCTTGTGAATTGCCGCTAGCACAGCCTCCCTGTCTGAAGGAGTAATCGGCAAGGCAGATTTTAGGAACCGGTGGGGTGGAGACGCCTCGAATTCCAGTGTGTACCCTTGAGATACTATTTGCAGGATCCAGGGATCCACCTGTGAGCGAGCCCACTGATCGCTGAAATTTTTGAGGCGGCCCCCCACCGTACCTGGCTCCGCCTGTGGAGCCCCACCGTCATGCGGCGGACTTGGAAGAAGCGGGGGAGGACTTTTGCTCCTGGGAACCTGCTGTTTGTTGCAGCCTTTTTCCCCTACCTCTGCCTCTGGACAGAAAGGACCCGCCTTTTCCACGCCTGTTTTTCTGAGTCCGAAAGGACTGTACCTGATAAAACGGCGCCTTTTTAGGCTGTGAGGGAACATGGGGTAAAAATGCTGACTTCCCAGCAGTTGCTGTGGAAACTAGGTCCGAGAGACCATCCCCAAATAACTCCTCACCCTTATAAGGCAAAACTTCCATGTGCCTTTTTGAATCTGCATCCCCTGTCCACTGGCGAGTCCATAAGCCTCTCCTAGCAGAAATGGACAATTCACTTATTTTAGATGCCAGCCGGCAGATCTCCCTCTGTGCATCTCTCATGTATAAGACTGAGTCTTTTATATGCTCTATGGTTAGCAGAATAGTGTCCCTGTCTAGGGTGTCAATATTTTCTGACAGGGAATCTGACCACGCAGCGGCAGCACTGCACATCCATGCTGACGCAATAGCTGGTCTAAGTATAATGCCTGAGTGTGTATATACAGACTTCAGGATCGCCTCCTGCTTTCTATCAGCAGGTTCCTTGAGGGCGGCCGTATCCGGAGACGGTAGTGCCACCTTTTTAGACAAACGTGTGAGCGCTTTATCCACCCTAGGGGGTGTCTCCCAACGTGACCTATCCTCTGGCGGGAAAGGGAACGCCATTAGTAACTTCTTAGAGATTACCAATCTTTTATCAGGGAAAGCCCACGCTTCTTCACACACTTCATTTAATTCTTCTGATGGGGGAAAAACTACGGGTAGTTTTTTCTCCCCAAACATAATACCCTTTTTAGTGGTACCTGGGTTTATATCGGAAATTTGTAACGCCTCTTTCATTGCTTCAATCATGCAACGAATGGCCTTAGTGGACATTAGACTAGACTCATCGTCGTCGACACTGGTGTCAGTATCCGTGTCGACATCCGCGTCTGCCATCTGAGGTAGCGGGCGTTTTAGAGCCCCCGATGGCCTTTGAGACGCCTGGACAGCCACGAGCTGAGAAGCCGGCTGTCCCGCATTTGGCATGTCGTCAAATTTTTTGTGTAAGGAGTCGACACGTGCACGCAATTCCTTCCATAAGTCCATCCACTCAGGTGTCTGCCCCGCAGGGGGTGACATCCCTTCTATAGGCATCTGCTCCGCCTCCACATCATTATCCTCATCAAACATGTCGACACAGCCGTACCGACACACCGCACACACACAGGGAATGCTCTAACAGAGGACAGGACCCACAAAAGCCCTTTGGGGAGACAGAGTGAGAGTATGCCAGCACACACCAGAGCGCTATATAATGCAGGGACTAACTGAATTATGTCCCCTATAGCTGCTGTTATATATACTGCGCCTAAATTTAGTGCCCCCCCTCTCTTTTTTACCCTTTTCTGTAGTGTAGACTGCAGGGGAGAGCCAGGGAGCTTCCTTCCAGCGGAGCTGTGAGGGAGAAATGGCGCCAGTGTGCTGGAGGAGATAGCTCCGCCCCTTTTTCGCGGACTATTCTCCCGCTTTTTTATGGATTCTGGCAGGGGTAATTATCACATATATAGCCTCTGGGGCTATATATTGTGGTATTTTTGCCAGCCAAGGTGTTTTTATTGCTGCTCAGGGCGCCCCCCCGTAGCGCCCTGCACCCTCAGTGACCGGAGTGTGAAGTGTGTATGAGGAGCAATGGCGCACAGCTGCAGTGCTGTGCGCTACCTTGGTGAAGACTGATGTCTTCTGCCGCCGATTTTCCGGACCTCTTCTTGCTTCTGGCTCTGTAAGGGGGACGGCGGCGCGGCTCCGGGACCGAACACCAAGGCCAGTTCCATGCGGTCGATCCCTCTGGAGCTAATGGTGTCCAGTAGCCTAAGAAGCCCAAGCTAGCTGCAAGCAGGTAGGTTCGCTTCTTCTCCCCTTAGTCCCTCGCTGCAGTGAGCCTGTTGCCAGCAAGTCTCACTGTAAAATAAAAAACCTAATTATATACTTTCTTTTTAGAAGCTCAGGAGAGCCCCTAGTGTGCATCCAACCTCGGCCGGGCACAAAATCTATCTGAGGCTTGGAGGAGGGTCATAGTGGGAGGAGCCAGTGCACACCAGGTGACCTAAAAGCTTTCTTTAGTTGTGCCCAGTCTCCTGCGGAGCCGCTATCCCCATGGTCCTTTCAGAGTTCCCAGCATCCACTAGGACGTCAGAGAAAGTAATTTGAATTTGCAGTTTGGGGGGTGTTAAAGTAGTAAAATAGTAAAAAAAATGTTAATGGATATCTATTGCCACTGGTGGATGGGTCTATTGTCAGTGGACACAGTGGGGGATATCCAATTTTCTCTTACGTCCTAGAGGATGCTGGGGACTCCGTAAGGACCATGGGGTATAGACGGGCTCCGCAGGAGACATGGGCACTCTAAAGACTTTAGGATAGAATGGGTGTGCACTGGCCCCTCCCTCTATGCCCCTCCTCTAGACCTCAGTTAGATCCTGTGCCCAGAGGAGACTGGATGCACTGCAGCGGAGCTCTCCTGAGTTTCTCTGAAAAAGACTTTTGTTAGGTTTTTTATTTTTAGGGAGCACTGCTGGCAACAGGCTCCCTGCATCGTGGGACTGAGGGGAGAGAAGCAGACCTACTTAAATGATAGGCTCTGCTTCTTAGGCTACTGGACACCATTAGCTCCAGAGGGTCGGAACACAGGTCTCATCCTCGTCGTACGTCCCGGAGCCGCGCCGCCGTCCCCCTCACAGAGCCGGAAGATAGTAGCCGGGTGAGTATGAGAAGAACAAAAAAGAATTTATAGGAGCGCTGAAAAAATGTCATTCAATTACTTAATAGTAGTTTTATTTAAATACATTCATAAGACAAAATAAAAATACTTTAAAATTGTGCAATTTGATTCAAGCCCATGTCCATATCTCCTTAAAAAGCCATCTCAAAAGGCTATATATGTACCAGTCCAACTGACTGTTTGTAACAGACTTGTGTCTCAGTGCTCCAATGGACACCAAATCCCTTTATGTAACAGTTTTTTACAGTCTCTGTGGTACCACTTAAATTTGTATCCAAGCACGGGGGAGAGCGCTGTGGCTGCCTGAATAACCACAGCGGTATGCTACGACCCCTAGTTTTTGCAGCCGTAATATGGAGAGCTTGTTACTCACGGCTGTCACGGCTTTAGCTTCTCTTGCAAGGAGAGCGGACCTCCTTAGCCAGGCACCGCTTCAGCTGTGTCCCCAATCAGAACGGCTCGTCGGCCAGCCGTGCAGTCACAAGGAAGATGGTTGGACTATGGGCAGTAGAATTCCAGCAAAAATGCCCTTCTTACGCGTTTCTCCGCCGTTAGGGCAAGCGTATGAGAAGAAACAAGACTTCAAAGGCGGCAGAAGACTTCAGATCTTCACTGAGGTAGCGCGCAGCGGTAATACTGCGCGCTACTGCTCCCAACACACACACACACACACACACACACACACACACACACACACACACACACACACACAAGGCACTGTACGGGTGCAGGGCTCAGGGGGGGCGCCCTGGGCAGCAATTATTACCTCATAAACAGCACTGGCACAGATATTGGATACTGCTGAGGCAATATATATGATAAAACCCCCGCCAGTATAAAGAAATTGAGCGGGACCGAAGCCCGCCGTCGAGGGGGCGGGGCTTGATCCTCCAGCACTAACCAGCGCCATTTTTTCTCCACAGCATGCTGCAGAGAAGTGCTCCCAGACTCTCCCCTTCTGAACAATAACAGGGGACAAAAATGAGGGGGGGGGGACATTTATTTGGTGCAGATTGTACATATATTTATATATATATATAAAGCGCTATTTAGGCTGGGACCGTGTTTTCAGCATATTGTGGCGCTGGGTGTGTGCTGGCATTCTCTCTCTCTGTCTCTCCAAAGGGCCTTATTGTGGATCAGTCCCCATATTTATTTATCCCAGTGTGTGTGGGGGTGTCAGTACGTGCGTGTCGACATGTCTGAAGCGGAAGGCTCGTCTGGGGAGGTATCAGAGCAGATGGTGGTGGTGTCTCCGTCGGCACAGCCGACACCTGATTGGGTGGACATGTGGAATGTTTTGAATGATAATGTGGCTTTATTACAGATTGGACAAAGCAGAGTCCAAAGACAAGCAGGGAATTAACCCATGGCTTTTACTGTGTCCCAGGACCCTTCGGGGTCCCATAAATGTCCCTTTACCCGGTTAGCAGACACTGATACCGACACGGATTCCGACTCCAGTGTCGACTAGAATGATGCAAGGTTGCACCCATGGGTCGCGACCGTATTCAATATAGGTTATTGCAATAAGCGTTGTTTTGCATATCCCAGAGGACTCCTCTGTCCCTGACACGAGGGTCTGCATATTTGAAGAAAAATAACCTAACTCATCTCATGAGCTGACCGTTTTATTTAAAACAGCTTGGGAGACTCCTGACATTAGACTGCAGGTTCCCAAGGGTATTATTATGGCGTATCCTTTCTCCTCAAAGGACAGGTTACGGTGGGAATCCTCGCCCACGCTGGACAAGGCCCTAACGCCCTGCTCCAAGAAGGTAGCAATACCGTCCCCTGATACGGCGGCCCTATAGGATCCTGCGGATAGTAGGCAGGAATCTACCTTAAAATAAATTTTATGCGACTGCCGGAGCCCTATTTAGACCTACAGTAGCGTCGGCATGGGTTGGTAGCGCAATTACAGCTTGGGCTGGTAACTTGTTGTCTAACATTGACACCCTAGATAAAGATAGTATGGTGTTGGCCTTAGGTCACATCCAGGACGCAGCACTATATATGAGAGAGGCTGCGAGAAATATTGGGTGTTTGGGTTCAAAGGCTAAGGCCATGGCAGGTTCTGCTAGTAGGTCCCTGCGGACCCGTCAATGGACAGGTGATGCTGACTCAGAGAGTCATATGCAAGCTTTACCTTGCAAGGGTGAAGTTTTATATGGGGAGGGCCTCGCGGACCTTGTTTTCACAGCTACCGCGGGTAAGTCGTCTTTTTTTTGCTTATGCTCCCCCACAGCAAAAGGAAACACCCTAATAACAGATGCAGTCCTTGCGGTCACGTAAGTTCAGAAAGTGGCGTGGCTTTATTTCCTCGCCAAAGGTAGAGGGAAAAGATCACCGGCTACTGCCAGTTCACAGGAAAAGTGTCCTCCCCGGCCTCTACCACATCCATCAAAGAGGTGCTTCCACAACGATATTCAAATCGGCCTTGCCAGCTACTTCCCCGGAGAGGAAAGTAGTTTTGGCTGCCATACTAAAGCGGGGTCAACAGCAGGTGTTTATCATGGTTCCCCTAGTGCAACAGGGAAAAGGGTTTTATTCAGCCCTATATGTGATCCCAGAGCCGGATGGCTCGGTCAGACCAATTCAGAATCTAAAATCCCTAAACCTACATTTAAAGAGGTTCAGATTCAAGATGGAATCTCTAAAGGCAAGGATATCCAGCCTGGAAAGGGGGGGGATTTTATGGTGTCACTAGACATAAAGGATGCATACCTTCATGTTCCCATACATCCTCCTCATCGGGCGTACCTAAGGTTCGCTGTACAGGACTGTCATTACCAGTTTCAGACGTTGCCGTTGAGGCTTTCTACGGGCCTGAGAATTTCACCAAGGTAATGGCGGAAATAATGGTACTCCTGCGCAAACAAGGGATCACAAGTATCGCATACTTGGACGATCTCCTGATAAAAGCGAGTTCAGGGGAACAGTTATTAAAGACAGTGGCCTATATTTACTAAAAATCCGAGTTTGCCCGATTTGTGTTTTTTTTTTCTAAGTCCCAATCCGGAAATTCACTAAGCACCAATCTCGGCAGTGTTTGGACTATTCGTAATGGTTTGATTTGCAAAGTTCAGAAATACGAATGAATAGACCATCGGTCAAACGCGGCTGTTATTTCATACAGTACGGGAATTCACTATTCATTCGTATTTGGGTGTTAATCTCTGAGTGCTCAAATGCGGTCGTATTTTTTTGCGAATCGTTAAAAAAAGCGGCAAAAAATAGACCTGCTTTTTTCAGGCGTGTTTACATGTGTTGCAACTCAAAAATCAATCACACCTGAATACGGATGCCTATAAAAGGATGTTAGGCCCAATTCAATCCACCTACACTCAGAAATGGCAGCAGGACTGTGGACCAGTGATATATTGTGTGCTGTGGGATTCCTCAGACTCAGACATCAGCCTGTAAGTAACCAGCGCCAACAAACTGAACATGGTCAGCAGGTTGTACAGGTTCCGCGCAGGCCTCGTTTTTTTAGGGGGCGTTTAAACTTGAACGCATTGTCCGATGATATGGTCATACAGATGTTCCGTCTAAATCGTAACAACATTTTCCGTCTGTATGACCTTGTCAAACTGGGCCTAGACCCTGAGACAGCACGCTCTCGCTCTGTCTCAGGCCTGCACAAACTCCTGGCTGTGTTGCACTTTATGGCTACTGGTAGCTTTCAGGCTGTGTCTGGGGATGTCATAGGAATCTCACAGCCCTCATTTTCGAGAATATTAACACAGGTGATGTATACCTAACTACCTCTTCTTTTTTTTGTTTGTTTTAATTTCTCGGTGGACAGTTCTGTCCTAAAATCTCATGTTTATTGTTCTTTCAAATATACACACAGGTGTTGGCTGTTTTGCAGCCCCACATAGATGCCTCAATCTGCTTCCCTACCCAGGAGTCTCAGTGGCATGCCGTCAGGGTAGATTTCTATGAGCTGGCTGGCATGCCCAATGTGCTTGGAGCCATAGATTGCACACACATTCAGCTGAGACCACCTAGGGGCAGGCAGCACATATATACTAATCGCCATCAAGAACACTCCACAAATGTGCCGGTGGTTTGTGATGCAAATCTCAAAATAATGAGTGTTGTTGCTGGTTACCCTGGGGGCTGCCATGACTCCTTCATCCTCAGTCAGTCATCCCTCTTTGATAAGTTTGAGGACGGACAAATGCCAGATGGATGGCTGCTGGGTATGTAATTTGATATGTGTAGGCCTGCGTATACTTTGTCCAAATACAGGGGCAGATGTATTAACCTGTAGAAGGCATAAGGAAGTGATAAACCAGTGATATGTGCAAGGTGATAAAGGCACCAGCCAATCGGCTCCAATATGTAAATGAACATTTAGGAACAGATTGTCCGCTGCCTTTATTACCTTGCACATATCACTGGTTTATTACTTCCTTATGCCTTCTACAGGTTAATACATCTGCCCCACAGTGTGTTACTTATGTGTTGCTATATCTTAACATGAATCACGTTACTATATCTGTCTTTTAGGTGATGGAGGATATGGCTGTATCTCTTGGCTTCTAACTCCATTGTCCCGACCTGATACCCCTGCTGAACACAATTACAATCATGCACATAAGTCCACGCAGAATGTGATAGAAAGATGTTTTGGTGTGCTGAAATCTAGGTTTCGGTGTATGGATAAGTCTGGTGGCCTTTTGTTGTATAGTCCCTCGAAGGTGACTCAAATTGTGTTCTGCTGCTGCTTTCTTCAAAACATGTGTTTGCAACAACATCTGCCACATGTTGAGGAGGAGGATGAAGAAAGCAGCCAGCAAGCAGAGGAATTAGAGACATCTGGTGATACTTGGAGTACAGATGTAGGGAGGCAGGTTAGGCAAGAGCTCATCACTCGCTATTTCTAAGGTAAGTTTGGTTTGCTTATTTCATTTGTTGTGTAATCATAAATAGATGTTGGCCCATTTTTATTGTAAAAACCATTACTCAGAATGTGTCTGTCTCCTTGAGACATACAAACATACCCTCGCTTTATGCAAAACTAATGTCGCATGTGTATTGTGTTTATTTTAAAAATCAAAGCAACAGATTATGAGTGGCATGCATTAAGTCTGGATAAGTGTTCGTAAACTTGCACTGATAATTTATTACAAGCACACATAATCCACATAGTAATTTATTTAGTGTTTTACTTTGATTGTGTGTAACGTCCTAATGCACAGGTTCTCAAACTCGGCCCTCAGGACCCCACACAGTGCATGTTTTGCAGGTAACCCAGTAGAAGCACAGGTGTATAAATTACTCACATACACATTTTAAAAGGTTCACAGGTGGAGCTAATTATGTCACTTGTGATTCTGTGAGGAGACCTGCATAACATGCACTGTGTGGGGTCCTGAGGGCCGAGTTTGAGAACCTGTGTTCTAAATAAACAGTCCTCAAAATAGAATATGTTAGCCTTGAGGAATACATGTGTCCCTATGTGTGATGCTCCATCATATTTAAGGGACACAAACTTACTCTCATCCAAAATAATTTATTTCGTAATGTTTGCTGCAGTAAATTTGCTGATTTGTAAGTAAATACACAGTTTGCCACATATATACATTATTATACACATTATTATTTTTTTTGTTAAAAATGTATTATTTTCTCTGGGGGCGTGGCCACGGCGTCAAGGGACTAGGCAGCAGGATCGAGGAGCTCCCTGGATATTAATCCTGTATCGATCCTGGGGCTCCTTTTGTGGTCTTCTCTGGACTCCTCTCCTGTCTGGCGGCACTGGGGAGGCGGCAGGCACCGTTGTGGATCCGTGTGAGTGTCCCCGGCTCGCGCCAGCGGGCGCCCGGACTCCGGGCCTAGGCCGCAATTCAGTCCCCGGCCTCGATTTTGGAGCTCCGCCAGGCGAGTGCGCGCGCGCACACAATCGCGCACCCGAGGCGGCCACAGCGGCCAGCGGCACCGGAGGAAAGCGGCACCCCACTCCTGCACCCCCAGGGCTCCACACATAAATAATCCTGCTCCCCTGAAGGCTGGTGCAGGGAGGGAAGAAGGGAAAATCTGTGTGCTGGGCGGCCATTTTACTTCCAGCTCCCTGTGTCTCTCCTCACAGCAGAGTGCAGTGTGGGTGAAGATTGTACTGGGCTGGAGGATTAGAACTGGTCCCAGCTGCCCTGCCTATTGCTTATGCTGTTGGAATACCATACACTGGACATATTTATTTATACCACTGGACTCCCCTGGTCCCCCTTCTCCCTTCAATATAACAGCTGGCTATCCCAGTGCCTGGCGTGCTGCTGATACTGCATTTACCACCCACTGCTATACTTCTTGACACTGAATATTGGGACTCTGAGTATTGCTGGGCCTTGATACGATGGTGAGGGGCGGCCAGAGTGCGGCCGCGGCTAAACTGGAGAAGTTTGCTCGACAGCCTGCAACCCAGTCGACGCAGTCATCTCCTAAACTCTCCCCCCCTGCCAGAATGGATCCCTCGGCCGGGGCCGACTCAGGGGCGAATACACAGCCATCTGCTCCTTCCATCCAGCAGGTCCTGGAGGCCATAGCGGCCAGTGAACAACGTCTGTCGGACAAGATGGAGAAGGTGCAGTGTGATTTATCACTGCTGCGACAGGACGTCCAGCGAGTGCGGGAGAGGGTGGGCGAAACTGAGACAAGGGTCTCCAACTTGGAAGACCTCAGCGGTCCTTTACAACGATCGGTGTCTGCAGTTACACAACAAGTCACGACGTTGCAAACCAAACTCCTGGACATGGAGGGCAGACTCCGCAGAAATAACGTGAGGTTCGTAGGCCTCCCCGAAAAGGAAGAGGGGGCACACCCCGAAGATTTCTTGGAGTCCTGGCTAAAAGAGGTATACAGTGCTGAATCCTTTACCTCTCAGTTTGCAGTGGAGCGGGCTCACCGCGTGCTCTTCCGGCCTTTACCCCCAGGCGCCCCACCACGAACCTTTATAGCAAAATTCCTGCACTACAAGGATCGGGACTCTGTCCTGCGCCTGGGACGCGTGAAGGGCCCCCTGATCCGGAATGGAATCCGGTTGTCGGCATTTCCGGACTTTGCAGCGGACGTTCAAAAGGACCGGGCCCAGTTTCTTCCCATTAAGCGACCCCTTCGTGACCTGAATCTATCCTACTCGATGCTGTTTCCCTCCAGGTTGCGTGTGGTGGCGGACGGGGAGACCAAATTCTTCAGCTCGCCCAGGGAAGCAGCTTCCTGGTTGGACAGATATGCTCCGGGGGTCCGCCAGCTGGCTCCAGACTGACATCGGGTCGCCCTCCTCTATGGGCCTACATTCCGCAAGTATAAGTCCAGGGAGCTTCCTCTCGTTTAGTGGTTCTGGACTTTGCTGAGAAGTGTTATAAACGTATAAACGCATAAAGGTTTTGGTATTGGGGTTGTTTTGATCTGTACGCCTGGTACAGTGTTGCCGTAGGCTTTGGGATCTCCAGGGCTAAAGTTTGGTTAGGGATATGGGTATGCCACAGTTCGGGGAGGTATACGGGGTGGGGGGATGTTTGGAGGCCGCTGTTGGCCTCTCAGCAGTTTTTCTGTTATGTGTTTTGAATTTACGAAGCCTATATACTTGTTATTCAGAGGGTGTGGTGGGGTTGCACTGTTTTCTGGGGTTCGGCTCGGGGTCCGGGGCCTGCGGACGACATGATTACGTGAGGGGAGCGCCGGGTGGACGGGCGGTTGCTAGGAGTGTTGTGCCCCTGTTGATAACTTGGCCGACATGCCTCCCTTAAAAATTTTGTCGTGGAATGTCCGGGGCATCAACAACAAAGTTAAGCGATCCTTAGTATTTAAAATGATCAAGAAATATGGCCCGGATATCATTTGTTTAAGCGAAACCCACTTGGAGGGAAATAGGCTGTTGTCGCTCCGCAGGCCTTGGGTGGGGTGGGCGTATCATTCCTCGCACTCCTCTTATTCCCGAGGGGTGTCGGTAATGATAAAGAGGACTGTTCAGTTTGAGATGATCAGGGTAAATACAGATCCACACGGTAGATACGTGTTTATAGAATGTAAACTGTTTTCACGTAATTTTTTCCTATTGTCTGTGTATGTTCCCACCCCGTTTTCATATGATGTCCTGCAAAAGGCCGCCTCATTTGTTGCCTCCTCCCCCCACACCCCTGTCATCTGCCTGGGGGACTTCAACACTGTGTTGGATGCCTCTTTGGATAGATGGAGGGCTCCTCGAGATCAAGGGGCGGGGGGCGGCTTAATTTCATCTAGATCTAAATTCGCAGACTTTCTAGATAGTATGCAGTGGGTAGACGCCTGGAGGATTCGGAATCCTAATCTTCGGCAATACTCCTGCTATTCGGGTACACATGGCTCTTTTTCCAGAATCGACCTGGCCCTGGTCTCGCCTGGGCTTCTGCCTGGCGTGACGGATGTCCGTTACGAAGCACGGGGGGTGTCCGATCATTCACCCCTGGTGCTGTCAATAGATGGGGAATGTCAGAGGGGACAGTCATATTGGCGGCTGCATCCATCTTGGCTGGCCCAGCTGGGCGAATGCCCGGATTTAGCGCCCACATGGGAGGGATTTTTTGCGGATAATGCGGGAACGGCCCCGGCCCCGGTTGTTTGGGATGCATTCAAAGCGTATTTGCGAGGTACATTGATTGGCAAAATTGCTGCCTGCAAGGTGGCTCGCAGGGCAACGGAAAGACAGCTTGAGACTGAGTGTAGGGATTTGGAGACGCGATACCTGACTGAGGGTACCCCTGCGCTGAAAACCCGCTGGCTGGTTGCTCAGGAGGCCTGGCTGGCTCACCTTTCAGACAAAAATGCACGTTCCCTCTTGTTTAGGGCCACTAACATCTATATGCAGGTGGACAGACCAGGTAGTTTGATGGCCCACTTAGTGCATTATGACCGACCTGGGACCACGATAGCGCAGCTGCTTGACTCCGACGGCTCCACGGTAGATAACACCCCTGACATCGCACAGATGTTCCTCAGCTACTTTAGGGAGGTATATGATAGTCGACTGACATGTTCCACGGAGGACTTAGACCTATACCTGACAAATATTCCCCTTTCTAAACTCTCCCCTGAGGCTAGGGACGCCTTGGACGCGCCTCTGACCCTGGAGGAGGTGACGTCGGCGGTGGAGGTGTCTCCTAGTGGTAAATCCCCGGGTAGTGACGGTATTCCCACGGAACTATATAAACAATACATTGAGTTCTTTGGTCCTCAGCTGCTTGACACGTATGTTGATATGTTTGCCGCTAACAGCCTTCCTCCCTCAATGTCCGAGGCGATTCTCATAATGCTTCCAAAACCTGGTAAGGACCCCAAACTATTGGAGTCCTACAGGCCGATCTCCCTTATCCCCACCGATGCCAAGATCCTGGCGAAAATTCTTGCGGTCCGGCTCAACCTAGTAATTGAATCTATAATTCATCCGGATCAAACCGGCTTCATGCCTGGGAAATCCACATCCATTAATCTGCGCAGGCTGTACACTATTTTGCAGGCTCCTCATGACTTCCCCTCGGACGCGGCTGTGGTCTCACTGGATGCAGCCAAGGCATTTGACAGCGTTGAGTGGCCTTACCTGTGGGGAGTCATGAGGAACATGGGCTTTGGCCCAAACTTTATACAATGGATCAAATTGCTATACCAGAATCCGCGCGCCAGGGTCCTGGTGAACGGCTACATTTCCTCCTCCTTCCATTTGACACGGGGCACCAGACAGGGATACCCCTCTCTCCTGCCCTGTTTGCCATAGCCATAGAGCCCCTGGCTTGCTTGATCAGGTCGCACCCGGACATTGGGGGAATAGATACGGGTTCCTGCACTGATGAAATAGCCCTTTATGCGGATGACTTGCTGTTATTCCTTCGAGACTACGCGGTGGAGATGCCTACTGTGTTGCGGGTCATTGAGACCTTTGGTGGGTATTCGGGTCTCCGCATAAACTGGTCCAAATCATTTATTATGCCCATTATAGGCTCCCTCCCCCAGGTTCCGAAAATATCCCTACCGCTGTGTTGGACAGTCCAGTTTAAGTACCTCGGGATCCTAATTACCAACGACCCATCAGACTTTGTGCCCTTAAACCTTGACCCTCTTGTACAGACAGTAGTGCGCAAATCGAGAGCTTGGTGTAAGCTTCCACTGACAATGACGGGTAGGGTCGGCCTCATTAAAATGGTAGTTTTGCCTAAACTATTGTATGTTCTCTTGCAGTCCCTTGTATACATCTTTCCAGCCTTCTTCAGGAAATTAAATAGTGTCCTGACGTCCTTGATATGGGCCAATAAAAGATCTAGAATAAAATTAACCACCCTTACCAGACAAAAAAGGGACGGCGGCTTGGCCTTGCCCCACTTCCAACTGTATTACTATGCTGCTCAGCTATCACATATCGGTATGTGGCTTCGAGGAGGGGAGGGGACTGGACTGGGTTGGGCATTCCTTCGGTACTATTACCCGGATCTTTCCCCGACACAGGTCCTGGTGGGGGGAAACCCTTCTAGATTCTCACCTCCTATTGTCTTTCAGGCTATGAAGATATGGCTAGCATTGAAGGGCCTGTTTGGGTACGAGGGTATGGACCCGGACACTCCCCTATGGCACTCCACATTGCTTAGTGAACTGGGGTCTCTAGAGGGCGGGGAGGTGTGGGCTCCATATTCGATAGTCTCACTGTCCCAGTTATATAGTGATGGTTCATTGAAATCGTTTCAGCAATTAAAGGAGGAGTTTGGACTCCCGAACTCACTTTTACAGATTTTTACAGCTCAGGCACGCCTTGCAGGCGCAGTTCGGAGATTCTCCCCCGGCGCTCCTCCCCTTCCCCATAAAAACATTTCTACATTCACTGGGTCGAGTCAAGGTGATCTCCTTCACCTACTCGTACCTTCTTCAAACAATACATGCAGACCAGCTCTCGAATCTTCGGGAGAACTGGGAGTGTGACTTGGGTCCCATAGACAGGGAAGACTGGGAGGGCGCTCTGGGCAATCCGAGCCAGGTCACCAAATCGCTGCGGTTTCAGCAGATACAGCTTTTCATTCTGCATAGATCATACATGACGCCGAGCAGGCTGGCCAGATTTAGGTCTGATAGTGCTGATGTTTGCTCCAAGTGCGGGGCTGCTGGAGGCACATTCTGGCACCTCATATGGGAATGCCCGTTGCTGCAGGTGTTCTGGGCTGGGGTCGGGTCGATTCTGGAACATACGGGGATACCGAGAGGTTTGCTGACTCCGAGATTTTGTATTTTGGGGGTGGGCGATTCTGACTCTGGGTCCCGATGGGAAAGCATGTATGCCCGCAGTGTGTGCGCTCTTGCAAAGGTGTGTATTGCGCGGACATGGATGGCGATACCTGCTTTCAAAAGTTTGGTAAACGATACTCTATTAAAAGAACGCTATGTATATATGAAATATAATGCCCTTACCAAATACGAGAAGATATGGTCTCCCTGGATCAATTCCACATACTCCTCCCTTGCCCTTCAGATTTAGAGGGCACTGGCTTTCGCTGCGAAGCGCAAATTGGGCCCTGGGGCGCTGGGCCGAGCCTTTACCTCTCCTTTAACGTAGTTGTTTAACTATCTAACTGCCACACCACACCATACACACCTTAGCTTGACTAGGCTTGAGTTTGTTTTAGAGGGTTCTGTTCGGGGGTAGTGGGGTTGTGGGCTATATAAGGCCTACTAGATGGGGTAATTACTAGAGATGAGCGGGTTCGGTTCCTCGGAATCCGAACCCGCCCGAACTTCATGTTTTTTTTCACGGGTCCGAGCGACTCGGATCTTCCCGCCTTGCTCGGTTAACCCGAGCGCGCCCGAACGTCATCATGACGCTGTCGGATTCTCGCGAGGCTCGGATTCTATCGCGAGACTCGGATTCTATATAAGGAGCCGCGCGTCGCCGCCATTTTCACTCGTGCATTGAGATTGATAGGGAGAGGACGTGTCTGGCGTCCTCTCCATTAGAATAGAGATAGATTAGATAGAGAGAGAGAGAGATTGTGCAGAGTCGCAGACAGAGTTAGTTTACCACAGTCAGTGACCAGTGCAGTTGCTAGTTAACTTTTATTTAATATAATATATCCGTTCACTTCTCTCTGCTATATCCGTTCTCTGCCTGAAAAAAAAAACGATACACAGCACAGTCAGTCACACAGTGTGACTCAGTCTGTGTGCACTCAGCTCAGCCCAGTGTGCTGCACAGTCATCAATGTATAAATTAAAAGCTTATAATTAATTGTGGGGGAGACTGGGGAGCACTGCAGGTTGTTAGCAGGAGCCAGGAGTACAATTATATTAATTAACAGTGCACACTTTTGCTGCAGGAGTGGTGACCAGTGCCTGACCACCAGTATAGTATTGTTGTATACTACTAATATCTCTTTAAATATCAACCAGTCTATATTAGCAGCAGACACAGTACAGTGCGGTAGTTCACGGCTGTGGCTACCTCTGTGTCGGCACACGGCAGGCAGTCCGTCCGACCAGAATTGTATTATTTATTATTATATACCTACCACCTAACCGTGGTTTTTTTTTCATTCTTTATACCGTCATAGTGTCATCCTAATTGTTACGAGTATACTACTATCTCTTTATCAACCAGTGTACAGTGCGGTAGTTCACGGCTGTGGCTACCTCTGTGTCGGCACACGGCAGGCAGTCCGTCCGACCAGAATTGTATTATTTATTATTATATACCTACCACCTAACCGTGGTTTTTTTTTCATTCTTTATACCGTCATAGTGTCATCCTAATTGTTACGAGTATACTACTATCTCTTTATCAACCAGTGTACAGTGCGGTAGTTCACGGCTGTGGCTACCTCTGTGTCGGCACACGGCAGGCAGTCCGTCCGACCAGAATTGTATTATTTATTATTATATACCTACCACCTAACCGTGGTTTTTTTTTTCATTCTTTATACCGTCATAGTGTCATCCTAATTGTTACGAGTATACTACTATCTCTTTATCAACCAGTGTACAGTGCGGTAGTTCACGGCTGTGGCTACCTCTGTGTCGGCACACGGCAGGCAGTCCGTCCGACCAGAATTGTATTATTTATTATTATATACCTACCACCTAACCGTGGTTTTTTTTTTCATTCTTTATACCGTCATAGTGTCATCCTAATTGTTACGAGTATACTACTATCTCTTTATCAACCAGTGTACAGTGCGGTAGTTCACGGCTGTGGCTACCTCTGTGTCGGCACACGGCAGGCAGTCCGTCCGACCAGAATTGTATTATTTATTATTATATACCTACCACCTAACCGTGGTTTTTTTTTCATTCTTTATACCGTCATAGTGTCATCCTAATTGTTACGAGTATACTACTATCTCTTTATCAACCAGTGTACAGTGCGGTAGTTCACGGCTGTGGCTACCTCTGTGTCGGCACACGGCAGGCAGTCCGTCCGACCAGAATTGTATTATTTATTATTATATACCTACCACCTAACCGTGGTTTTTTTTTCATTCTTTATACCGTCATAGTGTCATCCTAATTGTTACGAGTATACTACTATCTCTTTATCAACCAGTGTACAGTGCGGTAGTTCACGGCTGTGGCTACCTCTGTGTCGGCACACGGCAGGCAGTCCGTCCGACCAGAATTGTATTATTTATTATTATATACCTACCACCTAACCGTGGTTTTTTTTTCATTCTTTATACCGTCATAGTGTCATCCTAATTGTTACGAGTATACTACTATCTCTTTATCAACCAGTGTACAGTGCGGTAGTTCACGGCTGTGGCTACCTCTGTGTCGGCACACGGCAGGCAGTCCGTCCGACCAGAATTGTATTATTTATTATTATATACCTACCACCTAACCGTGGTTTTTTTTTTCATTCTTTATACCGTCATAGTGTCATCCTAATTGTTACGAGTATACTACTATCTCTTTATCAACCAGTGTACAGTGCGGTAGTTCACGGCTGTGGCTACCTCTGTGTCGGCACACGGCAGGCAGTCCGTCCGACCAGAATTGTATTATTTATTATTATATACCTACCACCTAACCGTGGTTTTTTTTTCATTCTTTATACCGTCATAGTGTCATCCTAATTGTTACGAGTATACTACTATCTCTTTATCAACCAGTGTACAGTGCGGTAGTTCACGGCTGTGGCTACCTCTGTGTCGGCAGTCGGCAGGCAGTCCGTCCATCCATAATTGTATTATTATTATAATATATACCACCTAACCGTGGTTTTTTTATACCACCTAACCGTGGCAGTCCGTCCATAATTGTATACTAGTATCCAATCCATCCATCTCCATTGTTTACCTGAGGTGCCTTTTAGTTCTGCCTATAAAATATGGAGAACAAAAAAGTTGAGGTTCCAAAATTAGGGAAAGATCAAGATCCACTTCCACCTCGTGCTGAAGCTGCTGCCACTAGTCATGGCCGAGACGATGAAATGCCAGCAACGTCGTCTGCCAAGGCCGATGCCCAATGTCATAGTACAGAGCATGTCAAATCCAAAACACCAAATATCAGAAAAAAAAGGACTCCAAAACCTAAAATAAAATTGTCGGAGGAGAAGCGTAAACTTGCCAATATGCCATTTACCACACGGAGTGGCAAGGAACGGCTGAGGCCCTGGCCTATGTTCATGGCTAGTGGTTCAGCTTCACATGAGGATGGAAGCACTCAGCCTCTCGCTAGAAAACTGAAAAGACTCAAGCTGGCAAAAGCACCGCAAAGAACTGTGCGTTCTTTGAAATCCCAAATCCACAAGGAGAGTCCAATTGTGTCGTTTGCGATGCCTGACCTTCCCAACACTGGACGTGAAGAGCATGCGCCTTCCACTATTTGCATGCCCCCTGCAAGTGCTGGAAGGAGCACCCGCAGTCCAGTTCCTGATAGTCAGATTGAAGATGTCAGTGTTGAAGTACACCAGGATGAGGAGGATATGGGTGTTGCTGGCGCTGGGGAGGAAATTGACCAGGAGGATTCTGATGGTGAGGTGGTTTGTTTAAGTCAGGCACCCGGGGAGACACCTGTTGTCCGTGGGAGGAATATGGCCGTTGACATGCCAGGTGAAAATACCAAAAAAATCAGCTCTTCGGTGTGGAGGTATTTCACCACAAATGCGGACAACAGGTGTCAAGCCGTGTGTTCCCTTTGTCAAGCTGTAATAAGTAGGGGTAAGGACGTTAACCACCTCGGAACATCCTCCCTTATACGTCACCTGCAGCGCATTCATAATAAGTCAGTGACAAGTTCAAAAACTTTGGGTGACAGCGGAAGCAGTCCACTGACCAGTAAATCCCTTCCTCTTGTAACCAAGCTCACGCAAACCACCCCACCAACTCCCTCAGTGTCAATTTCCTCCTTCCCCAGGAATGCCAATAGTCCTGCAGGCCATGTCACTGGCAAGTCTGACGAGTCCTCTCCTGCCTGGGATTCCTCCGATGCATCCTTGCGTGTAACGCCTACTGCTGCTGGCGCTGCTGTTGTTGCCGCTGGGAGTCGATGGTCATCCCAGAGGGGAAGTCGTAAGCCCACTTGTACTACTTCCAGTAAGCAATTGACTGTTCAACAGTCCTTTGCGAGGAAGATGAAATATCACAGCAGTCATCCTACTGCAAAGCGGATAACTGAGGCCTTGGCATCCTGGGTGGTGAGAAACGTGGTTCCGGTATCCATCATTACTGCAGAGCCAACTAGAGACTTGTTGGAGGTACTGTGTCCCCGGTACCAAATACCATCTAGGTTCCATTTCTCTAGGCAGGCGATACCGAAAATGTACACAGACCTCAGAAAAAGAGTCACCAGTGTCCTAAAAAATGCAGCTGTACCCAATGTCCACTTAACCACGGACATGTGGACAAGTGGAGCAGGGCAGGGTCAGGACTATATGACTGTGACAGCCCACTGGGTAGATGTATGGACTCCCGCCGCAAGAACAGCAGCGGCGGCACCAGTAGCAGCATCTCGCAAACGCCAACTCTTTCCTAGGCAGGCTACGCTTTGTATCACCGCTTTCCAGAATACGCACACAGCTGAAAACCTCTTACGGCAACTGAGGAAGATCATCGCGGAATGGCTTACCCCAATTGGACTCTCCTGTGGATTTGTGGCATCGGACAACGCCAGCAATATTGTGTGTGCATTAAATCTGGGCCAATTCCAGCACGTCCCATGTTTTGCACATACCTTGAATTTGGTGGTGCAGAATTTTTTAAAAAACGACAGGGCCGTGCAAGAGATGCTGTCGGTGGCCAGAAGAATTGCGGGACACTTTCGGCGTACAGGCACCACGTACAGAAAACTGGAGCACCACCAAAAACTACTGAACCTGCCCTGCCATCATCTGAAGCAAGAAGTGGTAACGAGGTGGAATTCAACCCTCTATATGCTTCAGAGGTTGGAGGAGCAGCAAAAGGCCATTCAAGCCTATACAATTGAGCACGATATAGTAGGTGGAATGCACCTGTCTCAAGTGCAGTGGAGAATGATTTCAACGTTGTGCAAGGTTCTGATGCCCTTTGAACTTGCCACACGTGAAGTCAGTTCAGACACTGCCAGCCTGAGTCAGGTCATTCCCCTCATCAGGCTTTTGCAGAAGAAGCTGGAGGCATTGAAGGAGGAGCTAACACGGAGCGATTCCGCTAGGCATGTGGGACTTGTGGATGCAGCCCTTAATTCGCTTAACAAGGATTCACGGGTGGTCAATCTGTTGAAATCAGAGCACTACATTTTGGCCACCGTGCTCGATCCTAGATTTAAAGCCTACCTTGGATCTCTCTTTCCGGCAGACACAGGTCTGCTGGGGTTGAAAGACCTGCTGGTGACAAAATTGTCAAGTCAAGCGGAACGCGACCTGTCAACATCTCCTCCTTCACATTCTCCCGCAACTGGGGGTGCGAGGAAAAGGCTCAGAATTCCGAGCCCACCCGCTGGCGGTGATGCAGGGCAGTCTGGAGCGACTGCTGATGCTGACATCTGGTCCGGACTGAAGGACCTGACAACGATTACGGACATGTCGTCTACTGTCACTGCATATGATTCTCTCAACATTGATAGAATGGTGGAGGATTATATGAGTGACCGCATCCAAGTAGGCACGTCACACAGTCCGTACTTATACTGGCAGGAAAAAGAGGCAATTTGGAGGCCCTTGCACAAACTGGCTTTATTCTACCTAAGTTGCCCTCCCACAAGTGTGTACTCCGAAAGAGTGTTTAGTGCCGCCGCTCACCTTGTCAGCAATCGGCGTACGAGGTTACATCCAGAAAATGTGGAGAAGATGATGTTCATTAAAATGAATTATAATCAATTCCTCCGCGGAGACATTGACCAGCAGCAATTGCCTCCACAAAGTACACAGGGAGCTGAGATGGTGGATTCCAGTGGGGACGAATTGATAATCTGTGAGGAGGGGGATGTACACGGTGATATATCGGAGGGTGAAGATGAGGTGGACATCTTGCCTCTGTAGAGCCAGTTTGTGCAAGGAGAGATTAATTGCTTCTTTTTTGGGGGGGTCCAAACCAACCCGTCATATCAGTCACAGTCGTGTGGCAGACCCTGTCACTGAAATGATGGGTTGGTTAAAGTGTGCATGTCCTGTTTTGTTTATACAACATAAGGGTGGGTGGGAGGGCCCAAGGATAATTCCATCTTGCACCTCTTTTTTCTTTTCTTTTTCTTTGCATCATGTGCTGATTGGGGTGGGTTTTTTGGAAGGGACACCCTGCGTGACACTGCAGTGCCACTCCTAGATGGGCCCGGTGTTTGTGTCGGCCACTAGGGTCGCTAATCTTACTCACACAGCTACCTCATTGCGCCTCTTTTTTTCTTTGCGTCATGTGCTGTTTGGGGAGGGTTTTTTGGAAGGGACATCCTGCGTGACACTGCAGTGCCACTCCTAGATGTGCCCGGTGTTTGTGTCGGCCACTAGGGTCGCTAATCTTACTCACACAGTCAGCTACCTCATTGCGCCTCTTTTTTTCTTTGCGTCATGTGCTGTTTGGGGAGGGTTTTTTGGAAGGGCCATCCTGCGTGACACTGCAGTGCCACTCCTAGATGGGCCCGGTGTTTGTGTCGGCCACTAGGGTCGCTAATCTTACTCACACAGCTACCTCATTGCGCCTCTTTTTTTCTTTGCGTCATGTGCTGTTTGGGGAGGGTTTTTTGGAAGGGACATCCTGCGTGACACTGCAGTGCCACTCCTAGATGGGCCCGGTGTTTGTGTCGGCCACTAGGGTCGCTTATCTTACTCACACAGCGACCTCGGAGCAAATTTTAGGACTAAAAATAATATTGTGAGGTGTGAGGTATTCAGAATAGACTGAAAATGAGTGTAAATTATGGTTTTTGAGGTTAATAATACTTTGGGATCAAAATGACCCCCAAATTCTATGATTTAAGCTGTTTTTTAGTGTTTTTTGAAAAAAACACCCGAATCCAAAACACACCCGAATCCGACAAAAAAAATTCGGTGAGGTTTTGCCAAAACGCGTTCGAACCCAAAACACGGCCGCGGAACCGAACCCAAAACCAAAACACAAAACCCGAAAAATTTCAGGCGCTCATCTCTAGTAATTACAATAAAGGTTTGGGGAGAAAATATCTAAAATGATAAGTATGTGAATCATGACCTGTTTACAGACTTCAGAAAATATGTATATTGTGGGAAGACTGCACTGGAATAGCAATTCGGGGAATGTCATTCGTATATGTATACCCTTGGAAAAAAGTATGACTCAGAATGTCGTGTAATTCCAATTGTGCTTCCCAGTGTATACTGAAATGTCTGTATCTTTAATATGCTGTTGAATAAAAATTACACTATTTAAAAAAAAAAAATATATATATTATTTTCTCTGACGTCCTAGTGGATGCTGGGAACTCCGTAAGGACCATGGGGAATAGACGGGCTCCGCAGGAGACTGGGCACTCTAAAAGAAAGATTAGGTACTATCTGGTGTGCACTGGCTCCTCCCTCTATGCCCCTCCTCCAGACCTCAGTTAGAATCTGTGCCCGGACAGAGCTGGGTGCTCCTAGTGGGCTCTCCTGAGCTTGCTAGAAAAGAAAGTATTTGTTAGGTTTTTTATTTTCAGTGAGATCTGCTGGCAACAGACTCACTGCTACGTGGGACTGAGGGGAGAGAAGCAAACCTACCTGCTTGCAGCTAGCTTGTGCTTCTTAGGCTACTGGACACCATTAGCTCCAGAGGGTTCGAACACAGGGCCTGACCTCGATCGTCCGTTCCCGGAGCCGCGCCGCCGTCCCCCTTGCAGAGACAGAAGAGAAGCGATGAAATCGGCGGCAGAAGACTCCTGTCTTCATTAAGGTAGCGCACAGCACCGCAGCTGTGCGCCATTGCTCCCACAGCACACCACACACTCCGGTCACTGTAGGGTGCAGGGCGCTGGGGGGGCGCCCTGGGCAGCAATTATAATACCTTTTGGCACTTAAAATACACATAATACAGTCTGAAAACTGTATATGTGTAAAACCCCCCGCCATTAAGTTACATAAAACGCGGGAAAGAAGCCCGCCGCTGAGGGGGCGGGGCCTTCTTCCTCAGCACACCAGCGCCATTTTCCCTTCACAGCTCCGCTGGAAGCAGCTCCCCAGGCTCTCCCCTGCAGTATCCTGATACAAGAAGGGTAAAAAAGAGAGAGGGGGCACATAAATTTAGGCGCAAATAAGATATTTAAGCAGCTATTGGGTAAATCACTTTTTATAGTGTAAATCCCTGTGTTATATAGCGCTGTGGTGTGTGCTGGCATACTCTCTCTCTGTCTCCCCAAAGGACTTTGTGGGGTCCTGTCCTCAGTCTGAGCATTCCCTGTGTGTGTGCGGTGTGTCGGTACGGCTGTGTCGACATGTTTGATGAGGAGGGTTACGTGGAGACGGAGCAGGGACAGATAAGTGTGGTGTCGCCCCCGACGGGGCCGACACCTGATTGGATGGATATGTGGAAGGTCTTAACCGACAGTGTCAACTCCTTACATAAAAGGTTCGATGACGCAGCAGCCTTGGGACAGCCGGGGTCTCAGCACGCGCCTGCCCAGGCGACTCAGAAGCCGTCAGGGGCTCATAAACGCCCGCTAGCTCAGATGGTAGACACAGATGTCGACACGGAGTCTGACTCCAGTGTAGATGAGGATGAGACAAATGTACAGTCTACAAAAGCCATCCGATGCATGATTACTGCAATGAAAGATGTATTGCACATTTCTGATATTAACCCGGTTACCACCAAGAGGGGTATTATGTTTGGGGAGAAAAAGCAGCCAGTGACTTTTCTCCCATCTGATGAATTAAATGATTTGTGTGAAGAAGCGTGGAGTTCCCCTGATAAGAAACTAGTGATTTCTAAGAGGTTACTGATGGCGTACCCTTTCCCGCCAACGGATAGGTTACGTTGGGAAACATCCCCTAGGGTGGACAAGGCGTTGATACGCTTATCTAAAAGGGTGGCACTGCCGTCTCAGGATACGGCCGCCCTAAAGGAGCCTGCGGATAGAAAGCAGGAAGCTATCCTGAAGTCTGTGTATACACACTCTGGTACTCTACTGAGACCTGCTATTGCTTCAGCCTGGATGTGTAGTGCTGCAGCAGCATGGACTGATACCCTGTCAGACAACATTGATTCCCTCGACAGGGATACTGTTTTGCTAACCATCGAACATATAAAAGACGTCGTCTTATATATGCGGGATGCCCAGAGGGACATTTGCCTGCTGGCATCTAGAATTAATGCAATGTCCATTTCTGCCAGGAGAGTATTATGGACTCGGCAGTGGACAGGTGATGCTGATTCTAAAAAAACACATGGAGGTTTTGCCTTATAAGGGTGAGGAATTGTTTGGGGACGGTCTCTCGAACCTCGTATCCACAGCAACTGCTGGGAAGTCGACTTTTTTACCTCAGGTTCCCTCACAGCCTAAGAAAGCACCGTATTATCAAGTGCAGTCCTTTCGGCCTCAGAAAGGCAAGCGGGTCAGAGGAGCATCCTTTCTGGCCAGAGGCAAGGGTAGAGGAAAGAAGCTGCACCAGGCAGCCAGTTCCCAGGAACAAAAATCCTCCCCTGCTTCCACTAAGTCCACCGCATGACGTTGGGGCTCCACAGGCGGAGCCAGGTGCGGTGGGGGCGCATCTCCGAAACTTCAGCAACCAGTGGGTTCGCTCACAAGTGGATCTCTGGGCTGTACAAATTGTATCTCAGGGATACAAGCTGGAGTTCGAGGCGACTCCCCCTCGCCGTTACCTCAAATCAGCCTTGCCAGCTGCTCCCAGGGAAAGGGAGGTAGTACTGGCGGCAATTCACAAGCTGTACCTCCAGCAAGTGATAATCAAGGTCCCCCTCCTTCAACAGGGCAGGGGTTACTATTCCACAATGTTTGTGGTACCGAAACCGGATGGTTCGGTGAGACCCATTCTGAATTTAAAATCCTTGAACACTTATATAAAGAAGTTCAAGTTCAAAATGGAATCGCTCAGGGCGGTTATTGCAAGCCTGGAAGAGGGGGATTTTATGGTGTCGCTGGACATCAAGGATGCTTACTTGCATGTCCCCATTTACCCACCTCACCAGGAATACCTCAGGTTTGTGGTACAGGACTGTCATTACCAATTCCAGACGTTGCCGTTTGGTCTCTCCACGGCACCGAGAATATTTACCAAGGTAATGGCCGAAATGATGATACTTCTTCGGAAGAAGGGAGTTATAATTATCCCGTACTTGGACGATCTCCTCATAAAGGCGAGGTCCAGAGAGCAGTTGTTGGTCAGCGTAGCACTCTCTCAGGAAGTGTTGCAACAGCACGGCTGGATTCTGAATATCCCAAAGTCGCAGCTGATTCCTGCGACGCGTCTGCTTTTCCTGTTCATGATTCTGGACACAGAACAGAAGAAGGTGTTTCTCCCAGTGGAGAAGGCCCAGGAATTGTCATCTCTGGTCAGGGATCTCCTGAAATCAAAACAGGTGTCGGTGCATCACTGCACGCGAGTCCTGGGAAAGATGGTGGCTTCTTACGAAGCAATTCCCTTCGGCAGGTTCCATGCAAGGATCTTTCAGTGGGATCTGTTGGACAAATGGTCCGGATCGCATCTTCAGATGCATCGGTTGATCACCCTGTCCCCAAGGGCCAGGGTGTCTCTGCTGTGGTGGCTGCAGAGTGCTCATCTTCTCGAGGGCCGCAGGTTCGGCATACAGGACTGGGTCCTGGTGACCATGGATGCAAGCCTCCGAGGATGGGGGGCAGTCACTCAGGGAAGAAACTTCCAAGGACAGTGGTCAAGTCTGGAGACTTCACTACACATAAATATACTGGAACTAAGGGCCATTTACAACGCCCTGAGTCAAGCAGAGCCCCTGCTTCAAAACCACCCAGTACTGATTCAATCAGACAACATCACGGCGGTCGCCCATGTAAACCGCCAGGGCGGCACGAGAAACAGGATGGCAATGGCAGAAGCCACAAGGATTCTTCGATGGGCGGAGAATCACGTGCTAGCACTGTCAGCAGTGTTCATTCCGGGAGTGGACAACTAGGAAGCAGACTTCCTCAGCAGGCACGACCTCCACCCGGGAGAGTGGGGACTTCATCAAGAAGTCTTCACACAGATTGTAAATCGCTGGGAACTGCCACGGGTGGACATGATGGCGTCCTGCCTCAACAAAAAGCTAAAAAAAATTGCGCCAGGTCAAGGGACCCTCAGGTGATAGCTGTGGACGCACTAGTGACACCGTGGGTGTACCAGTCGGTTTATGTGTTCCCTCCTCTTCCTCTCATACCCAAGGTACTGAGGATAGTAAGAAAGAGAGGAGTAAGAACTATACTCATCGTTCCGGATTGGCCAAGAAGAACTTGGTACCCAGAACTACAAGAAATGATCTCAGAGGACCCATGGCCTCTGCCTCTCAGACAGGACCTGTTACAGCAGGGGCCCTGTCTGTTCCAAGACTTACCGCGGCTGCGTTTGACGGCATGGCGGTTGAACGCCGGATCCTAACGGAAAAGGGCATTCCAGATGAAGTGATTCCTACGCTGATAAAAGCTAGGAAGGATGTGACAGCAAAGCATTATCACCGCATATGGCGGAAATATGTCGCTTGGTGTGAGGCCAGGAAGGCCCCAACAGAGGAATTCCAGCTGGGTCGATTCCTGCACTTCCTACAGTCAGGGGTGACTATGGGCCTAAAATTGGGGTCCATAAAGGTCCAGATTTCGGCCCTATCTATTTTCTTTTAAAAAGAACTGCCTTCACTGCCTGAAGTTCAGACGTTTGTAAAGGGAGTGCTGCATATTCAGCCCCCTTTTGTGCCTCCAGTGGCACCTTGGGTTCTTAACGTTGTGTTGGATTTCCTGAAATCACACTGGTTTGAGCCACTTAGGACCGTGGAGCTAAAGTATCTCACGTGGAAGGTGGTCATGCTGTTGGCCTTAGCTTCAGCTAGGCGTGTGTCAGAATTGGCGGCTTTGTCATGTAAAAGCCTGTATCTGATCTTCCATATGGACAGGGCAGAATTGAGGACTCGTCCCCAATTTCTCCCAAAGGTGGTATCAGCGTTTCATTTGAACCAACCTATTGTGGTGCCTGCGGCTACTCGGGACTTGGAGGATTCCAAGTTGCTGGACGTAGTCCGGGCTTTGAAAATTTATGTTTCCAGGACGGCTGGAGTCAGGAAAACTGACTCGCTATTTATCCTGCATGCACCCAACAAGCTGGGTGCTCCTGCTTCAAAGCAAACTATTGCTCGCTGGATCTGTTGCACGATTCAGCTGGCACATTCTGCGGCTGGACTGCCGCATCCTAAATCAGTGAAAGCCCATTCCACAAGGAAGGTGGGCTCTTCTTGGGCGGCTGCCCGAGGGGTCTCGGCTTTACAGCTTTGCCGAGCTGCTACTTGGTCGGGTTCAACACATTTGCTAAATTCTACAAGTTTGATACCCTGGCTGAGGAGGACCTTGAGTTTGCTCATTAGGTGCTGCAGAGTCATCCGCACTCTCCCGCCCGTTTGGGAGCTTTGGTATAATCCCCATGGTTCTTACGGAGTTCCCAGCATCCACTAGGACGTCAGAGAAAATAAGAATTTACTCACCGGTAATTCTATTTCTCGTAGTCCGTAGTGGATGCTGGGCGCCCGTCCCAAGTGCGGACTCTCTGCAATACATGTATATAGTTATTGCTGCACTAAAGGGTTATTGTTATGAGCCATCCGTAAAAGGAGGCTCAGTTGTTGTTCATACTGTTAACTGGGTATGGTTATCACAAGTTGTACAGTGTGATTGGTGTGGCTGGTATGAGTCTTACCCTGGATTCTAAATCCTTTCCTTGTTGTGTCAGCTCTTCCGGGTACAGTTTCCCTAACTGAGGTCTGGAGGAGGGGCATAGAGGGAGGAGCCAGTGCACACCAGATAGTACCTAATCTTTCTTTTAGAGTGCCCAGTCTCCTGCGGAGCCCGTCTATTCCCCATGGTCCTTACGGAGTTCCCAGCATCCACTACGGACTACGAGAAATAGAATTACCGGTGAGTAAATTCTTATTTTTTGGTTTCTGCATCATGTGTAATAACAATATTACTCATTTTTAACACACACAAACATGGCCCAACAATAATGACATTCATTTTGGCAATGAATTATCTCAATTCAATGACAACATATTAAAAGCTTTTTACGCAACTCAATTGTGTTATTCTTGTAATGTTGTATAGAGAAGAAAGGTAAAATAGTTAACAATCACAATGTAATGTGGATTGGCTGCAGGATATGAGAATGATTGGAATCTAGAAAGAGTAATGATTAGAAAAAAAATCAAGTGGTCTGGTTACTTCCTGCTAACATGTATGTGGCTGCCTGGCAATGATTGTGTGTGCAGGATAGGAGAATTATTGGAATCTAGAAAGAGTAATGATTAGAAAAAAATCAAGTGGTCTGGTTACTTCCTGCTAACATGTATGTGCAGCTCCAACAACATTTCCCTCCTCCAAAAGAAAACAAAGATGGTAAAGAATAAATGTGCGTACAAATTTTATGCTGTTGTTTGTACCACTTATAATTAATGATGTTGTATAAATTGTCAAGGAGCTAAGTGTTATATATATTTTGCCAAACATACACTTACTAACTATTTTGAATGACTTCTCAGAAATGTAAAATTTGTTTGTTTTGTGTTCATTTTTTTTGGGTGCCTGCTTGTCCTGCCCTTTGAGTTTAGCACTGTCATGTTGTCGTGCTCTGGTGGAGCGTCTTCGTGATGATGAGACTGGCGTGATATTTGGAGTAGTCGTACCAGAACTGCTGCTTGTTTGCTGTTGGTGCATGGATCTGAGTGTTTCATTCAGGTTAGTGAGGGTGGCATTGAGTTCACGTGTAGCAGCATTTTTGATTGTCTGCAATTCGGAATAAACTTTCATGAATCTTTTGATTGTTTTGAAAAATGTTCATATAACTTTGCTGTTGTCCGTGCTGTTCTTCCATTAGTCTGTGCTGTTCTTCCATTATGCGCTGTAAGTTGGCCATGACCTGTGTAATGTCTGTACGCATGAGTTCCATGGTATTGCCAATTCTGGTTGGTTGTTCATTTTGTCTACTCATATTTCTGGTTATTCTTCTGAGGTGACATGGTAGGCTTGCAAACATTTGTGTCTGCCTATGCAGGCAATCTTCATTAGTGGCCTGCTGTCTAGCCCAATTGGTCCAAAACACCTGATCAGGGCCTTGTGTTACTGGTGTTGTTGGGCTGTGTTGTGGTGGTGGTGTGCTTTGCTGTGGTGGTGTACTCACAGGTGCTGGGGGGCTGATTCCTTGGCTTAATGGCTGCATTTCTAAGATGATTGTTTCCTCCATGTCACTGTGTTGCTGTTGTTGCGGAGGGATGCTGTTACCAGGACTAGAAGCTGAAATGTCGAAAAATTAGCCGTTAGCTATCCATATGTTTGATAAATGAAAACAAATCACTACACATGGAACACATGTCATTCACTGTTGCTTTCAGATATTCTGCCTAGCAACATCATCACTCATAACTTAAATACATACATATGGCTGTTTGTGGCAAATGTGTCTGGTTACTTAATTGTGAAAGCAAACACTTTAGTTTTATTGTAGATCAGACATACTCCACCATAAAAACACATTGTAATCCATAATGTGTTACCTTATAGCTTTTCTAAAACAAACATAGTAATATTTTTATATGTATTTGGCAATGTGAGCTCAAACACACATTTAAAAATTTGATAAACAACCTTACTATTTGCAAACATTAAACATGAGTTTCTGTTGCAGCATCTTACACACAATGTGCTACTGTATGGCTCAAGTGGACATACATATCTTTACTGGATGTGGACAAGGCGATTTTGCTTGGATTCCATTTCATGTTTTACTTACTTCGGTAAGTATATAAGTTTTTGATGTGTTTTGACTTAATGCGGTTAAGACAAAGTTTGATTACGATCTAAAATTGTTTACATTTATTTCAGTTTGATACTCACAATCAAGATGAGGGGAGTGTGGATGACGTCTTGGAGGTGTGCCCAAAATTTGGAGTGGGGGGACCGAACATACTGTCGATAATCTTCGTGGCGTGGTAGCCTGCTGTGGTTGGCCCTGGACATCAGACCTTGCTTTCTTTGCTGCCACAGGTTTTTTGTGGTGATGTCTTACAGAAGTCCCACTTCTGCTGCTCCAGACTTCTTTTGATGGACCTATTAATGAAAGTGAAATTTTGTTATGGCCATTCCTTTACAAACATACCCTATACTACAATGGACACTTTACCTGCTTCCGCAGCGTCATCATCATCAGATGTGCTGGGAGTTACTGGAGGACGAGTAGTACTGCTTCTTTCAAACACTGTAAAAAAAAACAAAACACTCATGTATTCATGCTATTGTTGATACATCCACCCATTATGCTTATAAACATGTATTCTTTAAGAAATGCTTGCTTTATTTTTATGAAAAACATAAGGACCGGAAACAAAAAAAACACTACATAAAACAATAAACATTGTCCAATAGCCATATGCACTATGGAAAGTTTAACACAGGAAAACATGTACAGGACACTAACATAGGCCACAAGTAAAAATACATACATTAACAACCACAAACACACACATCTTCATTTTGTAATGAAAGGAAAAATATTACAGATGCAATATATAAATTGCTCTGTGATGTGGCACTCCAAACACACATTACCACTATATGAGCCAAACAAAAAAAATAAGATTTTACTCACCGGTAAATCTATTTCTCGTAGTCCGTAGTGGATGCTGGGAACTCCGAAAGGACCATGGGGAATAGCAGCTCCGCAGGAGACTGGGCACAACTAAAGAAAGCTTTTAGGTCACCTGGTGTGCACTGGCTCCTCCCACTATGACCCTCCTCCAAGCCTCAGTTAGGACACTGTGCCCGGACGAGCTGACATAATAAGGAAGGATTTTGAATCCCGGGTAAGACTCCTACCAGCCACACCAATCACACCGTATAACTCGTGATACTATACCCAGTTTAACAGTATTAAAACAACTGAGCCTCTCAACAGATGGCTCAACAATAACCCTTTAGTTAACAATAACTATGTACAAGTATTGCAGACAATCCGCACTTGGGATGGGCACCCAGCATCCACTACGGACTACGAGAAATAGATTTACCGGTGAGTAAAATCTTATTTTCTCTGACGTCCTAGTGGATGCTGGGAACTCCGAAAGGACCATGGGGATTATACCAAAGCTCCCAAACGGGCGGGAGAGTGCGGATGACTCTGCAGCACCGAATGAGAGAACTCAAGGTCCTCCTCAGCCAGGGTATCAAATTTGTAGAATTTTGCAAACGTGTTTGCCCCTGACCAAGTAGCAGCTCTGCAAAGTTGTAAAGCCGAGACCCCTCGGGCAGCCGCCCAAGATGAGCCCACCTTCCTTGTGGAATGGGCTTTTACTGATTTAGGATGCGGCAGTCCAGCCGCAGAATGCGCCAGCTGAATTGTGCTACAAATCCAGCGAGCAATAGTCTGCTTAGAAGCAGGAGCACCCAGTTTGATGGGTGCATACAGGATAAATAGCGAGTCAGTTTTCCTGACTCTAGCCGTCCTGGAAACATAAATTTTCAAGGCCCTGACTACGTCCAGTAACTTGGAATCCTCCAAGTCCCTAGTAGCCGCAGGCACCACAATAGGTTGGTTCAAGTGAAAAGCTGATACCACCTTAGGGAGAAACTGAGGACGAGTCCTCAATTCCGCCCTATCCATATAGAAAATCAGATAAGGGCTTTTACATGACAAAGCTGCCA
Organism: Pseudophryne corroboree; assembly: GCF_028390025.1. NCBI lineage: Eukaryota > Metazoa > Chordata > Amphibia > Anura > Myobatrachidae > Pseudophryne > Pseudophryne corroboree. The sequence goes on along the minus strand of NC_086454.1, from coordinate 148,942,606 downwards.
ATTCTGACACACGCCTGGCTGAAGCCAAGGCCAATAACATGACCACTTTCCACATGAGATATTTTAGATCCACGGTTTTAAGTGGCTCAAACCAATGTGATTTTAAGAAACTCAACACCACGTTGAGATCCCAAGGTGCCACTGGAGGCACAAACGGGGGCTGAATATGCAGCACTCCTTTCACAAACGTCTGAACTTCAGGTAGTGAAGCTAGTTCTTTCTGGAAGAAAATCGACAGAGCCGAGATCTGTACCGTAATGGAGCCTAATTTCAGGCCCAGAGTCACTCCTGCTTGTAGGAAATGCAGAAATCGACCTAGTTGGCCTCACACCAAGCAACATATTTCCGCCATATGCGGTGATAATGCTTTGCAGTTACATCTTTCCTGGCTTTAATCAGCGTAGGAATGACTTCCTCCGGAATGCCCTTTTCCTTCAGGATCCGACGTTCAACCGCCATGCCGTCAAACGCAGCCGCGGTAAGTCTTGGAACAGACAGGGCCCCTGCTGCAGCAGGTCCCGTCTGAGCGGCAGAGGCCATGGGTCCTCTGAGATCATCTCTTGAAGTTCCGGGTACCACGCTCGTCTTGGCCAATCCGGAACCACGAGTATTGATCTTACTCCTCGTTTTCTTATTATTCTCAGTACCCTTGGTATGAGAGGCAGAGGAGGGAACACATAAACTGACTGGTACACCCACGGTGTCACTAGAGCGTCCACAGCTATCGCCTGAGGGTCCCTTGACCTGGCGCAATATCTCTCTAGTTTTTTGTTTAGGCGGGACGCCATCATGTCCACCTGTGGCCGTTCCCATCGATTTACAATCAGCGTGAAGACTTCTAGATGAAGTCCCCACTCTCCCGGGTGGAGGTCGTGCCTGCTGAGAAAGTCTGCTTCCCAGTTGTCCACTCCCGGAATGAACACTGCTGACAGTGCTAGTACGTGATTTCCCGCCCATCGGAGAATCCTTGTGGCTTCTGCCATTGCCATCCTGCTTCTTGTGCCGCCCTGTCGATTTACATGGGCGACTGCCGTGATGTTGTCTGACTGGATCAGTACCGGCTGGTGTAGAAGCAGGGATTTTGCCTGACTTAGGGCATTGTAAATGGCCCTTAGTTCCAGAATATTTATGTGTAGGGAAGTCTCCTGACTCGACCATAGTCCTTGGAAGTTTCTTCCCTGTGTGACTGCCCCCCAGCCTCGAAGGCTGGCATCCGTGGTCACCAGGACCCAGTCCTGTATGCCGAATCTGCGGCCCTCTAGAAGATGAGCACTCTGCAGCCACCACAGCAGAGACACCCTGGTTCTTGGAGACAGGGTTATTAGGCGATGCATCTGAAGATGCGATCCGGACCATTGGTCCAACAGGTCCCACTGAAAGATTCTGGCATGGAACCTGCCGAAAGGAATTGCTTCGTAAGAAGCCACCATCTTTCCCAGGACCCGCGTGCAGTGATGCACCGATACCTGTTTTGGTTTCAGGAGGTCTCTGACTAGAGATGACAGCTCCTTGGCTTTCTCCTCCGGGAGAAACACTTTTTTCTGGACTGTATCCAGAATCATACCCAGGAACAGTAGACGTGTCGTCGGAACCAGCTGTGATTTTGGAATATTCAGAATCCAACCGTGCTGGTGTAGCACCTCCTGAGATAGTGCTACTCCCACCAATAACTGCTCCTTGGACCTCGCCTTTATTAGGAGATCGTCCAAGTACGGGATAATTAAAACTCCCTTTCTTCGAAGGAGTATCATCATTTCCGCCAATACCTTGGTAAACGCCCTCGGTGCCGTGGAGAGTCCAAACGGCAGCGTCTGGAATTGGTAATGGCAATCCTGTACCACAAATCTGAGGTACTCCTGGTGAGGATAGTAAATGGGGACATGCAGGTAAGCATCCTTGATGTCCAGGGATACCATGTAATCCCCCTCGTCCAGGCTTGCAATAACCGCCCTGAGCGATTCCATCTTGAACTTGAATTTTTTTATGTATGTGTTCAAGGATTTCAAATTTAAAATGGGTTTCACCGAACCGTCCGGTTTCGGTACCACAAACAGTGTGGAATAGTAACCCCGTCCTTGTTGAAGTAGGGGCACCTTGATTATCACCTGCTGGGAATACAGCTTGTGAATTGCCGCTAGCACAGCCTCCCTGTCTGAAGGAGTAATCGGCAAGGCAGATTTTAGGAACCGGTGGGGTGGAGACGCCTCGAATTCCAGTGTGTACCCTTGAGATACTATTTGCAGGATCCAGGGATCCACCTGTGAGCGAGCTCACTGATCGCTGAAATTTTTGAGGCGGCCCCCCACCGTACCTGGCTCCGCCTGTGGAGCCCCACCGTCATGCGGCGGACTTGGAAGAAGCGGGGGAGGACTTTTGCTCCTGGGAACCTGCTGTTTGTTGCAGCCTTTTTCCCCTACCTCTGCCTCTGGACAGAAAGGACCCGCCTTTTCCACGCCTGTTTTTCTGAGTCCGAAAGGACTGTACCTGATAAAACGGCGCCTTTTTAGGCTGTGAGGGAACATGGGGTAAAAATGCTGACTTCCCAGCAGTTGCTGTGGAAACTAGGTCCGAGAGACCATCCCCAAATAACTCCTCACCCTTATAAGGCAAAACTTCCATGTGCCTTTTTGAATCTGCATCCCCTATCCACTGGCGAGTCCATAAGCCTCTCCTAGCAGAAATGGACAATTCACTTATTTTAGATGCCAGCCGGCAGATCTCCCTCTGTGCATCTCTCATGTATAAGACTGAGTCTTTTATATGCTCTATGGTTAGCAGAATAGTGTCCCTGTCTAGGGTGTCAATATTTTCTGACAGGGAATCTGACCACGCAGCGGCAGCACTGCACATCCATGCTGACGCAATAGCTGGTCTAAGTATAATGCCTGAGTGTGTATATACAGACTTCAGGATCGCCTCCTGCTTTCTATCAGCAGGTTCCTTGAGGGCGGCCGTATCCGGAGACGGTAGTGCCACCTTTTTAGACAAACGTGTGAGCGCTTTATCCACCCTAGGGGGTGTCTCCCAACGTGACCTATCCTCTGGCGGGAAAGGGAACGCCATTAGTAACTTCTTAGAGATTACCAATCTTTTATCAGGGAAAGCCCACGCTTCTTCACACACTTCATATAATTCTTCTGATGGGGGAAAAACTACGGGTAGTTTTTTCTCCCCAAACATAATACCCTTTTTAGTGGTACCTGGGTTTATATCCGAAATTTGTAACATCTCTTTCATTGCTTCAATCATGCAACGAATGGCCTTAGTGGACATTAGACTAGACTCATCGTCGTCGACACTGGTGTCAGTATCCGTGTCGACATCCGCGTCTGCCATCTGAGGTAGTGGGCGTTTTAGAGCCCCCGATGGCCTTTGAGACGCCTGGACAGGCACGAGCTGAGAAGCCGGCTGTCCCGCATTTGGCATGTCGTCAAATTTTTTGTGTAAGGAGTCGACACGTGCACGCAATTCCTTCCATAAGTCCATCCACTCAGGTGTCTGCCCCGCAGGGGGTGACATCCCTTCTATAGGCATCTGCTCCGCCTCCACATCATTATCCTCATCAAACATGTCGACACAGCCGTACCGACACACCGCACACACACAGGGAATGCTCTAACAGAGGACAGGACCCACAAAAGCCCTTTGGGGAGACAGAGTGAGAGTATGCCAGCACACACCAGAGCGCTATATAATGCAGGGACTAACTGAATTATGTCCCCTATAGCTGCTGTTATATATACTGCGCCTAAATTTAGTGCCCCCCCTCTCTTTTTTACCCTTTTCTGTAGTGTAGACTGCAGGGGAGAGCCAGGGAGCTTCCTTCCAGCGGAGCTGTGAGGGAGAAATGGCGCCAGTGTGCTGAAGGAGATAGCTCCGCCCCTTTTTCGCGGACTATTCTCCCGCTTTTTTATGGATTCTGGCAGGGGTAATTATCACATATATAGCCTCTGGGGCTATATATTGTGGTATTTTTGCCAGCCAAGGTGTTTTTATTGCTGCTCAGGGCGCCCCCCCCCCCTAGCGCCCTGCACCCTCAGTGACCGGAGTGTGAAGTGTGTATGAGGAGCAATGGCGCACAGCTGCAGTGCTGTGCGCTACCTTGGTGAAGACTGATGTCTTCTGCCGCCGATTTTCCGGACCTCTTCTTGCTTCTGGCTCTGTAAGGGGGACGGCGGCGCGGCTCCGGGACCGAACACCAAGGCCAGTTCCATGCGGTCGGTCCCTCTGGAGCTAATGGTGTCCAGTAGCCTAAGAAGCCCAAGCTAGCTGCAAGCAGGTAGGTTCGCTTCTTCTCCCCTTAGTCCCTCGCTGCAGTGAGCCTGTTGCCAGCAGGTCTCACTGTAAAATAAAAAACCTAATTATATACTTTCTTTTTAGAATCTCAGGAGAGCCCCTAGTGTGCATCCAACCTCGGCCGGGCACAAAATCTAACTGAGGCTTGGAGGAGGGTCATAGTGGGAGGAGCCAGTGCACACCAGGTGACCTAAAAGCTTTCTTTAGTTGTGCCCAGTCTCCTGCGGAGCCGCTATTCCCCATGGTCCTTTCGGAGTTCCCAGCATCCACTAGGACGTCAGAGAAAAAAAATAATAAAAATAAATAAATAATTACACTGCAGTGTTGTGTCACGGTACAAATACAAACTCAAACTGAACAAACAAATAGTGTTTTTTTTTTACAAAAAATATTACATTCTGTAATAATGACATTACACATGTAAGTGGTTTCCAAACCACTTTCCACTACTCCAGCCTCTAACATGACAACCACTGTTTTTGAAATATTGCACATGGATAACCTAAATATAAAACATAGTCCAAATTAAAAAACAAAAAACAAAAAATGTCCAAAAGGAAAACATTATTGCAGGACAATTCAATGACACACCAAGTCCAAACTACACATGCAAAATATACTGGAAAAAAACACATGACATACAATAAAGTAAGATGTTACATTGGCTTTTGTATAAAACATTACCCAAAACAATGTATTTGCTGACACACACTTGAAGATGGGAGTAATAGGCAACGTGACATGACACACATTTAAAAAATAAAAAAAAATAAAAAAATAAGGTCATAGAATGTTAATGCAAATACACATGCTCACCATTCTTCCTGGGCCTATCTGAATCCCGGACATGGGTTGCAGAGACTACTTCAGGAGGTATTACACTCCGCATGGGCTCCTCATACTCCAGATATCTTGCAATATAGGGCTGGCCACCACCGGTTTTTCGAGCCGACTTCGCCTCCTTGGCCATTTTGGACTTGACACGTCGCTTTATGTCATAGTACCGTTTGCGGCACGTGTCCTCCGTCCGCTTGACCACCCCCTCACTATTGACAGCAGCAACAACTTTCGCCCACAACACCGTCTTCCTCCGTGTTGGCACCTTGGCGGACTCAGGCCCAAATAGCTGCCGCTGATACTTCATCAGCTCACGCACCAATGCCACATTTTCAGCAAAACTAAACTTTACATTCCGCCCAGTCTTAGTAGTGGTGCGTGGCTGCGGAGCTGTCTGACTGTCACTATCACTGTCACTTGAGGCTGCTGCAGCAACCTCACCCACCTCCTCCACCTGACCGACCTCCTCCCCCTCACTCACACCCTCCACCTCACCCACCTCTGAGTCACACATAATTGTGTGTCTAAACACTTAACACAGAAAAAAAATAGACAAAAAACACACTCCTCCACTACACAACTCACACACACACACACACACACACACACACACACACACACACACACACACACACACACACACACAAACACTGACAAGGGACTATAAAGAAAAATAACTTGGACAAAAAATGAGACAAAACCACAAAAAACAAGACTACAAGAATGACAAGACGACTTTCAAACATAATACCACACTCAGAAATCGCTACCAACACTCCTCACCAAACCACAAATTCACCTACCTCCACAGCACAACCTCCCTCCTCCTCACCACTAACTAAACCCATGAGGTGCGGACGGTTTGGAGCGTATTTATATGGTTGCGCACAGACACTCCTACATCTGAAACACAACCAATCACGAACGGGGATGAAAAACGAAACTAAAAGTGAAAATGCGGCCGGGGTCTTAAAAAACCCTGCCGCGTTTAACTTAGAAAAAATACCGGTAAAAACAACCAAAAGACGTACGCAAATGACAATGACGGCCGAGAATGGTCCAAAAAAAAACGACTGGCATCGACATCGGAAAACACGAAAACCGTAAAGTCGACTGCTTCGTAACTTTGCATATATAGTTTCAAAAAGTTGCATGAAAATGCACCCGATACAAAACGAGTTTAAACACTACACAAACCGACTCAAACACGAATATTAGTAAATATTGCCCAGTGTCTCTCTCCCTGAGAGTACTACAACAGCACAGCTGGATTCTAAATTTACCAAAGTAACAGTGGGTTCCGACAACTCGGTTGTATTATTTTGGGCATGATTCTGGATACGGAAAAACAGAGGGGTTTTTCTCCCGATAGAAAAGAGCCCAGGAACTCCAGAACATGATCAAAGACCTGTTAAAGCCTAAAAGAGTGTTAGTCCATCAATGCACTCGAGTACTGGGAAAAATGGTGGCGACCTACGAGGCCATCCCCTTCGGCAGGTTTCATGCGAGGAATTTTCAGTGGGACCTTCTGGGCAAGTGGTCCGGGTCCCATCTTCAAATACATCAGAAAATAACCCTGTCCCCCAGGGCCAGGGTGTCTCTCCTGTGGTGGCTGCAGAGTGCTCACCTTCTAGAGGGTCGCAGGTTCGGCATTCACGACTGGGTTCTGGTGACCACGGACGCAAGCCTCCGAGGATGGGGAGCAGTCACACAAGGAAGGAATTTTCAAGGACTATGGTCATGCCAGGAGGCTTGTCTACACATCAACATACTGGAATTAAGGGCCATATACAACGGCCTACGACAAGCGGAGAATCATCTCCGCGACCTACCGGTTCTGATTCAATCAGGCAACGTCACAGCCGTGGCTCATGTAAACCGCCAAGGCGGCACAAGGAGCAGAGTGGCAATGGCGGAAGCCACCAGGATTCTTCGCTGGGCGGAAAATCACGTAAGCGCTCTGCCAGCAGTCTTCATTCCGGGAGTGGACAACTGGGAAGCAGACTTCCTCAGCAGACACGATCTCCATCCAGGAGAGTGGGGACTTCATCAAGAAGTTTTTGCAGAGATAACAAGTCTTTGGGGACTTCTTCAAATAGACATGATGGCGTCACGCCTCAACAAGAAGCTTCGGAGGTATTGTGCCAGGTCAAGCGACCCTCAGGCAGTAGCGGTAGACGCCCTGGTGACACAATGGGTGTTTCAGTCGGTCTATGTGTTCCCTCCTCTTCCTCTCATCTCAAAAATATTGAGAATCATAAGACGAAAAAGAGTGCAGACAATACTCATTGTTCCAGATTGGCCTCGAAGGGCCTGGTATTCAGATCTTCAGGAGATGCTTACAGAAGATCCTCTTCCTCTTCCTCTCAGGGAGGACCTGTTGCAGCAGGGGCCCTGCGTGTTCCAAGACTTACCGCGGTTACGTTTGACGGCATGGCGGTTGAACACCAAATCCTAGCTGGGAAAGGTATTCCGGAGGAAGTCATCCCTACTCTAATAAAGGCAAGGAAGGAGGTGACGGCGAAACATCACCGTATCTGGAGAAAGTATGTATCTTGGTGTGAAGCCAAGAATGCTCCTACGGAAGATTTCCACCTGGGCCGTTTTCTCCACTTTCTACAGAGAGGAGTGGATATGGGCCTGAAGTTAGGCTCCATTAAGGTACAGATTTCGGCCCTATCTATATTCTTTCAGAAGGAATTGGCTTCTCTCCCAGAAGTCCAGACTTTTGTAAAGGGAGTGCTACACATCCAGCCTCCGTTTGTGCCCCCAGTGGCACCATGGGACCTTAACGTGGTGTTACAGTTCCTAAAATCTCACTGGTTTGAGCCTCTTCAAACAGTTGAATTAATATTTCTCACTTGGAAGGTGGTCATGTGTTGGCCTTGGCATCTGCAAGGCGGGTGTCCGAATTGGCGGCCTTGTCTCATAAGAGCCCCTATCTCATTTTCCATGTGGATAGAGCTGAGTTGAGGACTCGTCCTCAATTTTTGCCTAAGGTGGTGTCACCGTTTCATATGAACCAACCTATTGTGGTGCCTGTGGCTACGGGAGACTTGGAGGATTCCAAGTCCCTTGATGTAGTCAGGGCCTTAAAAATGTATGTTGCCAGGACGGCTCGGATTAGGAAAACAGAGGCACTATTTGTCCTGTATGCAGCCAACAAGGTTGGCGCTCCTGCTTCTAAGCAGACTATTGCTCTCTGGATCTGTAACACGACTCAGCAGGCTCATTCTATGGCTGAATTGCCGTTACCAAATTCGGTAAAGGCCCATTCCACTAGGAAGGTGGGCTCTTCTTGGGCGGCTGCCCGAGGCGTCTCGGCTTTACAGCTTTGCCGAGCTGCTACTTGGTCGGGTTCAAACACTTTTGCTAAATTCTACAAGTTTGATACCCTGGCTGATGAGGACCTCATGTTTGCTCAATCGGTGCTGCAGAGTCATCCGCACTCTCCCACCCGTTTTGGAGCTTTGGTATAATCCCCATGGTCCTTACGGAGTCCCCAGCATCCTCTAGGACGTAAGAGAAAATTAGATTTTAAACCTACCGGTAAATCTTTTTCTCCTAGTCCGTAGAGGACATATATCTCCTAGTCCCAGTGCGGACATATTTCTGCATGACTTGTATATAGCTGTTGCTTACATAAGGGTTATGTTACAGTTAAGATCAGTCGTTGACTGATACTGTTTTGTTCATACTGTTAACTGGTTGCGTATATTCCATGTTATACGGTGTGGATGGTGTGGGCTGGTATGAATCTTGCCCTTAGATTAACAAAAATCCTTTCCTCGTACTGTCCGTCTCCTCTGGGCACAGTTTCTCTAACTGAGGTCTGGAGGAGGGGCATAGAGGGAGGAGCCAGTGCACACCCATCTAAAGTTCTTTATAGTGCCCATGTCTCCTGCGGAGCCCGTCTATACCCCATGGTCCTTACGGAGTCCCCAGCATCCTCTACGGACTAGGAGAAAAAGATTTACCGGTAGGTTTAAAATCTTATTAACCCCGTTAAAACGTCGGGTCCGTAAAACGGCCGTTTATCAGACTTTTTACAGGCTATCCTGTTAAATCGCGTGTAAAAAAAAGAACCTTTTCTCCCGAAAACACACAGGTTCAGTGAAACCTGTGTGTTTTCAGGTGAAACAGCCCAGTTTTCAGGACGAAAACGGGGCGGTTTCCGGGGATTCTGCTTCGCCTGCCGGAATCCCAGATAAACCGTCGCGTGCCGCGGCTTATCGGGGCTAATTAGAAAGCTCCCTGCGGTACAATTAGCCCCGGTAAAAAACGGGGCTACTTGGATATCCCCCGGATATCCCCCAGTGTGTGAGACAAATATTTTTTTCAACAAAATGTTGTTTTCATTCATTTTTAAAAATATGTATTTAACTTAATTCAATTAAAATAAAATCTTAAATTTCCGATTACTAATTGAAAATATTGCCAGTGAAGTAGTTAATTATTTACATCAGTGCCTCCCCAGTGGAGCTTCCAGCCTATATTCCCTGCAACAAGAACACACAGATACTGGTAAATATTTGTCAGAATCCGGTTACCTTACCATTATATTACTGGATAGCTGGCAACTTGTTGCAGATTGATCTAGCATTCCAGAGTGCACAGGAGAAGGGAAGGGAGGGGACAGGGGAGCTGGGGATCAGGTTTGCTGGGTTCTGAATGCGTGTGGGTAGCCTGGAAATCTGGGTGGGGGGTGACCTAGCAGTGAGGATTGGTATGGGACAGGATCGAGGAGCCATAATTTCAGTACAGTAGTGTGTAATACCTGACTTAAGGAACATTGGGCTGTATGATATGTTTAATATTTTCTTTTCTTGTCTACTCTTCTAAGGACCCTGATATCCGTTTATCAAAACTTTTATCATATGCTCTGCGTCATGGAGCTGTCACTCTGGGGTTGCCCATAGGATCAGGTATGTCATGCTTACAGCCAAAACCTTGGCTCAAATTATTTTTGTCAATAGAGAAATAGGGTTTCCTGCAGGATCGAGTGACAAGACTTCCATAGACATCCTGCCTGTATTTTTTAGACCAACAGAGCCACCTTGTTTTTCCTATCGGGTGCTAACTGGCGGTAAAGGGCATATAGGAATATATTTCTAATTAAGTGCAATGGGATCTGTGATCTAGAGCATTAAACATTTCATGCAGTGGGTTTCTACTTTCTACTGGCAAAAAAAACATGAAATATAGATGGAATTCTTAGGAACAGAGAGTAGGGGTGAATCATTTTGTTCAGATGATTACATTTATATTGTTAAAACGTATTTTCTTTTTCTTTGCCGTTTCTCTTTGCTCCTGTAGATGGCTTTGTCCCTGTCTCTTCCCTCCTCACCCTGCCCCAGTTCCGCTCCTTTTCTCAGGGTGACATTGAACGTGTAGTTAGATGTAATGACAAGCAGCGCTTTACCCTGAGAAGCTCAACACCTGAGAGCCAGCTGGAAATACGAGCGAACCAGGGACATTCATTGCAGGTACCATACAGTGAGGAGCATTTCTCTGTTTCCTTACTAATCCCTGACATCATCATGATCAATGCTTATTTGTATAAGGTTCCACTAAACTCTGTACCACCAGTTAGTCAGAGTCACAAATCATACAAGGGTTTTTTATAGAGATGAGCGGGTTCGGTTCCTCGGAATCCGAACCCGCCCGAACTTCATGTTTTTTTTTACGGGTCCGAGCGACTCGGATCTTCCCGCCTTGCTCGGTTAACCCGAGCGCGCCCGAACGTCATCATGACGCTGTCGGATTCTCGCGAGGCTCGGATTCTATCGCGAGACTCGGATTCTATATAAGGAGCCGCGCGTCGCCGCCATTTTCACTCGTGCATTGAGATTGATAGGGAGAGGACGTGTCTGGCGTCCTCTCCATTAGAATAGAGATAGATTAGATAGAGAGAGAGAGATTGTGCAGAGTCGCAGACAGAGTTAGTTTACCACAGTCAGTGACCAGTGCAGTTGCTAGTTAACTTTTATTTAATATAATATATCCGTTCACTTCTCTCTGCTATATCCGTTCTCTGCCTGAAAAAAAAAACGATACACAGCACAGTCAGTCACACAGTGTGACTCAGTCTGTGTGCACTCAGCTCAGCCCAGTGTGCTGCACAGTCATCAATGTATAAATTAAAAGCTTATAATTAATTGTGGGGGAGACTGGGGAGCACTGCAGGTTGTTAGCAGGAGCCAGGAGTACAATTATATTAATTAACAGTGCACACTTTTGCTGCAGGAGTGGTGACCAGTGCCTGACCACCAGTATAGTATTGTTGTATACTACTAATATCTCTTTAAATATCAACCAGTCTATATTAGCAGCAGACACAGTACAGTGCGGTAGTTCACGGCTGTGGCTACCTCTGTGTCGGCACACGGCAGGCAGTCCGTCCGACCAGAATTGTATTATTTATTATTATATACCTACCACCTAACCGTGGTTTTTTTTTCATTCTTTATACCGTCATAGTGTCATCCTAATTGTTACGAGTATACTACTATCTCTTTATCAACCAGTGTACAGTGCGGTAGTTCACGGCTGTGGCTACCTCTGTGTCGGCACACGGCAGGCAGTCCGTCCGACCAGAATTGTATTATTTATTATTATATACCTACCACCTAACCGTGGTTTTTTTTTCATTCTTTATACCGTCATAGTGTCATCCTAATTGTTACGAGTATACTACTATCTCTTTATCAACCAGTGTACAGTGCGGTAGTTCACGGCTGTGGCTACCTCTGTGTCGGCACACGGCAGGCAGTCCGTCCGACCAGAATTGTATTATTTATTATTATATACCTACCACCTAACCGTGTTTTTTTTTTTCATTCTTTATACCGTCATAGTGTCATCCTAATTGTTACGAGTATACTACTATCTCTTTATCAACCAGTGTACAGTGCGGTAGTTCACGGCTGTGGCTACCTCTGTGTCGGCACACGGCAGGCAGTCCGTCCGACCAGAATTGTATTATTTATTATTATATACCTACCACCTAACCGTGGTTTTTTTTTTCATTCTTTATACCGTCATAGTGTCATCCTAATTGTTACGAGTATACTACTATCTCTTTATCAACCAGTGTACAGTGCGGTAGTTCACGGCTGTGGCTACCTCTGTGTCGGCACACGGCAGGCAGTCCGTCCGACCAGAATTGTATTATTTATTATTATATACCTACCACCTAACCGTGGTTTTTTTTTCATTCTTTATACCGTCATAGTGTCATCCTAATTGTTACGAGTATACTACTATCTCTTTATCAACCAGTGTACAGTGCGGTAGTTCACGGCTGTGGCTACCTCTGTGTCGGCACACGGCAGGCAGTCCGTCCGACCAGAATTGTATTATTTATTATTATATACCTACCACCTAACCGTGGTTTTTTTTTCATTCTTTATACCGTCATAGTGTCATCCTAATTGTTACGAGTATACTACTATCTCTTTATCAACCAGTGTACAGTGCGGTAGTTCACAGCTGTGGCTACCTCTGTGTCGGCACACGGCAGGCAGTCCGTCCGACCAGAATTGTATTATTTATTATTATATACCTACCACCTAACCGTGGTTTTTTTTTCATTCTTTATACCGTCATAGTGTCATCCTAATTGTTACGAGTATACTACTATCTCTTTATCAACCAGTGTACAGTGCGGTAGTTCACGGCTGTGGCTACCTCTGTGTCGGCACACGGCAGGCAGTCCGTCCGACCAGAATTGTATTATTTATTATTATATACCTACCACCTAACCGTGGTTTTTTTTTCATTCTTTATACCGTCATAGTGTCATCCTAATTGTTACGAGTATACTACTATCTCTTTATCAACCAGTGTACAGTGCGGTAGTTCACGGCTGTGGCTACCTCTGTGTCGGCACACGGCAGGCAGTCCGTCCGACCAGAATTGTATTATTTATTATTATATACCTACCACCTAACCGTGGTTTTTTTTTTCATTCTTTATACCGTCATAGTGTCATCCTAATTGTTACGAGTATACTACTATCTCTTTATCAACCAGTGTACAGTGCGGTAGTTCACGGCTGTGGCTACCTCTGTGTCGGCAGTCGGCAGGCAGTCCGTCCATCCATAATTGTATTATTATTATAATATATACCACCTAACCGTGGTTTTTTTATACCACCTAACCGTGGCAGTCCGTCCATAATTGTATACTAGTATCCAATCCATCCATCTCCATTGTTTACCTGAGGTGCCTTTTAGTTCTGCCTATAAAATATGGAGAACAAAAAAGTTGAGGTTCCAAAATTAGGGAAAGATCAAGATCCACTTCCACCTCGTGCTGAAGCTGCTGCCACTAGTCATGGCCGAGACGATGAAATGCCAGCAACGTCGTCTGCCAAGGCCGATGCCCAATGTCATAGTACAGAGCATGTCAAATCCAAAACACCAAATATCAGAAAAAAAAGGACTCCAAAACCTAAAATAAAATTGTCGGAGGAGAAGCGTAAACTTGCCAATATGCCATTTACCACACGGAGTGGCAAGGAACGGCTGAGGCCCTGGCCTATGTTCATGGCTAGTGGTTCAGCTTCACATGAGGATGGAAGCACTCAGCCTCTCGCTAGAAAACTGAAAAGACTCAAGCTGGCAAAAGCACCGCAAAGAACTGTGCGTTCTTTGAAATCCCAAATCCACAAGGAGAGTCCAATTGTGTCGTTTGCGATGCCTGACCTTCCCAACACTGGACGTGAAGAGCATGCGCCTTCCACTATTTGCATGCCCCCTGCAAGTGCTGGAAGGAGCACCCGCAGTCCAGTTCCTGATAGTCAGATTGAAGATGTCAGTGTTGAAGTACACCAGGATGAGGAGGATATGGGTGTTGCTGGCGCTGGGGAGGAAATTGACCAGGAGGATTCTGATGGTGAGGTGGTTTGTTTAAGTCAGGCACCCGGGGAGACACCTGTTGTCCGTGGGAGGAATATGGCCGTTGACATGCCAGGTGAAAATACCAAAAAAATCAGCTCTTCGGTGTGGAGGTATTTCACCACAAATGCGGACAACAGGTGTCAAGCCGTGTGTTCCCTTTGTCAAGCTGTAATAAGTAGGGGTAAGGACGTTAACCACCTCGGAACATCCTCCCTTATACGTCACCTGCAGCGCATTCATAATAAGTCAGTGACAAGTTCAAAAACTTTGGGTGACAGCGGAAGCAGTCCACTGACCAGTAAATCCCTTCCTCTTGTAACCAAGCTCACGCAAACCACCCCACCAACTCCCTCAGTGTCAATTTCCTCCTTCCCCAGGAATGCCAATAGTCCTGCAGGCCATGTCACTGGCAAGTCTGACGAGTCCTCTCCTGCCTGGGATTCCTCCGATGCATCCTTGCGTGTAACGCCTACTGCTGCTGGCGCTGCTGTTGTTGCCGCTGGGAGTCGATGGTCATCCCAGAGGGGAAGTCGTAAGCCCACTTGTACTACTTCCAGTAAGCAATTGACTGTTCAACAGTCCTTTGCGAGGAAGATGAAATATCACAGCAGTCATCCTACTGCAAAGCGGATAACTGAGGCCTTGGCATCCTGGGTGGTGAGAAACGTGGTTCCGGTATCCATCATTACTGCAGAGCCAACTAGAGACTTGTTGGAGGTACTGTGTCCCCGGTACCAAATACCATCTAGGTTCCATTTCTCTAGGCAGGCGATACCGAAAATGTACACAGACCTCAGAAAAAGAGTCACCAGTGTCCTAAAAAATGCAGCTGTACCCAATGTCCACTTAACCACGGACATGTGGACAAGTGGAGCAGGGCAGGGTCAGGACTATATGACTGTGACAGCCCACTGGGTAGATGTATGGACTCCCGCCGCAAGAACAGCAGCGGCGGCACCAGTAGCAGCATCTCGCAAACGCCAACTCTTTCCTAGGCAGGCTACGCTTTGTATCACCGCTTTCCAGAATACGCACACAGCTGAAAACCTCTTACGGCAACTGAGGAAGATCATCGCGGAATGGCTTACCCCAATTGGACTCTCCTGTGGATTTGTGGCATCGGACAACGCCAGCAATATTGTGTGTGCATTAAATCTGGGCCAATTCCAGCACGTCCCATGTTTTGCACATACCTTGAATTTGGTGGTGCAGAATTTTTTAAAAAACGACAGGGCCGTGCAAGAGATGCTGTCGGTGGCCAGAAGAATTGCGGGACACTTTCGGCGTACAGGCACCACGTACAGAAAACTGGAGCACCACCAAAAACTACTGAACCTGCCCTGCCATCATCTGAAGCAAGAAGTGGTAACGAGGTGGAATTCAACCCTCTATATGCTTCAGAGGTTGGAGGAGCAGCAAAAGGCCATTCAAGCCTATACAATTGAGCACGATATAGTAGGTGGAATGCACCTGTCTCAAGTGCAGTGGAGAATGATTTCAACGTTGTGCAAGGTTCTGATGCCCTTTGAACTTGCCACACGTGAAGTCAGTTCAGACACTGCCAGCCTGAGTCAGGTCATTCCCCTCATCAGGCTTTTGCAGAAGAAGCTGGAGGCATTGAAGGAGGAGCTAACACGGAGCGATTCCGCTAGGCATGTGGGACTTGTGGATGCAGCCCTTAATTCGCTTAACAAGGATTCACGGGTGGTCAATCTGTTGAAATCAGAGCACTACATTTTGGCCACCGTGCTCGATCCTAGATTTAAAGCCTACCTTGGATCTCTCTTTCCGGCAGACACAGGTCTGCTGGGGTTGAAAGACCTGCTGGTGACAAAATTGTCAAGTCAAGCGGAACGCGACCTGTCAACATCTCCTCCTTCACATTCTCCCGCAACTGGGGGTGCGAGGAAAAGGCTCAGAATTCCGAGCCCACCCGCTGGCGGTGATGCAGGGCAGTCTGGAGCGACTGCTGATGCTGACATCTGGTCCGGACTGAAGGACCTGACAACGATTACGGACATGTCGTCTACTGTCACTGCATATGATTCTCTCAACATTGATAGAATGGTGGAGGATTATATGAGTGACCGCATCCAAGTAGGCACGTCACACAGTCCGTACTTATACTGGCAGGAAAAAGAGGCAATTTGGAGGCCCTTGCACAAACTGGCTTTATTCTACCTAAGTTGCCCTCCCACAAGTGTGTACTCCGAAAGAGTGTTTAGTGCCGCCGCTCACCTTGTCAGCAATCGGCGTACGAGGTTACATCCAGAAAATGTGGAGAAGATGATGTTCATTAAAATGAATTATAATCAATTCCTCCGCGGAGACATTGACCAGCAGCAATTGCCTCCACAAAGTACACAGGGAGCTGAGATGGTGGATTCCAGTGGGGACGAATTGATAATCTGTGAGGAGGGGGATGTACACGGTGATATATCGGAGGGTGAAGATGAGGTGGACATCTTGCCTCTGTAGAGCCAGTTTGTGCAAGGAGAGATTAATTGCTTCTTTTTTGGGGGGGTCCAAACCAACCCGTCATATCAGTCACAGTCGTGTGGCAGACCCTGTCACTGAAATGATGGGTTGGTTAAAGTGTGCATGTCCTGTTTTGTTTATACAACATAAGGGTGGGTGGGAGGGCCCAAGGATAATTCCATCTTGCACCTCTTTTTTCTTTTCTTTTTCTTTGCATCATGTGCTGATTGGGGTGGGTTTTTTGGAAGGGACACCCTGCGTGACACTGCAGTGCCACTCCTAGATGGGCCCGGTGTTTGTGTCGGCCACTAGGGTCGCTAATCTTACTCACACAGCTACCTCATTGCGCCTCTTTTTTTCTTTGCGTCATGTGCTGTTTGGGGAGGGTTTTTTGGAAGGGACATCCTGCGTGACACTGCAGTGCCACTCCTAGATGTGCCCGGTGTTTGTGTCGGCCACTAGGGTCGCTAATCTTACTCACACAGTCAGCTACCTCATTGCGCCTCTTTTTTTCTTTGCGTCATGTGCTGTTTGGGGAGGGTTTTTTGGAAGGGCCATCCTGCGTGACACTGCAGTGCCACTCCTAGATGGGCCCGGTGTTTGTGTCGGCCACTAGGGTCGCTAATCTTACTCACACAGCTACCTCATTGCGCCTCTTTTTTTCTTTGCGTCATGTGCTGTTTGGGGAGGGTTTTTTGGAAGGGACATCCTGCGTGACACTGCAGTGCCACTCCTAGATGGGCCCGGTGTTTGTGTCGGCCACTAGGGTCGCTTATCTTACTCACACAGCGACCTCGGTGCAAATTTTAGGACTAAAAATAATATTGTGAGGTGTGAGGTATTCAGAATAGACTGAAAATGAGTGTAAATTATGGTTTTTGAGGTTAATAATACTTTGGGATCAAAATGACCCCCAAATTCTATGATTTAAGCTGTTTTTTAGTGTTTTTTGAAAAAAACACCCGAATCCAAAACACACCCGAATCCGACAAAAAAAATTCGGTGAGGTTTTGCCAAAACGCGTTCGAACCCAAAACACGGCCGCGGAACCGAACCCAAAACCAAAACACAAAACCCGAAAAATTTCAGGCGCTCATCTCTAGTTTTTTAACAATGAACAAGTATATATAAGAGTGATAAAAGAAGTGCATACATAGGGTAGATAAGGCTAATTCTGGAGAGCTTACTGTCTAAATGGAGAAGGTAATGCTGATGCAATAGTTGCTAGTGGGACTTGCAGTGGACAGACCATGTAGCTGGTAGAACATACACATATAGTAGTATTAGGTAGCAGTAGGATAGGCTGTAGTGAAGGAGAGGGTTTGAGAAAGCACATGAAAGATTTAAGGTTGCGTGAGTTTGGTTACTCAGGGTAGGAAGTTCTGTAAGTGGGAAGTAACATGGGAAAAGCTTTGAAGGTGGAGTGAGAGTTGGCTATTAGAAAGGAAACAAAGTGCAAGTCAGAAGCAGGACTAACCGATCAAGAATATGTATATTGTGACAAGGTCCATGGTGAAGGTGTTCAGGTTGAGGGCGAGTAACTTAAATTAAATACCAGAGGTATGGGTGAGATGACGCAGGACTTTGCAGATTGGTGCAGTGAATATAGAACAGCAAGAGAGTCTTGGTGCATATTTAGGATGCAGCATAGAGGGGAAAGATGATGGATGAGAAGGCCAATAGCAGGAGATTGCAGAAGTTAAGGCAGAGAATGTATATGTTCTTGATGGGAAGCCGTTACAATACCGCTAGTCGGGATCCCAGATGTCGGCGCCACAGGCTTTTCTCCCTCTATGGTTGTCCATGACACCCATAGAGGGCGAATGAGATCCGGTCTGAAGATCGACACTGTCTAGGTCGACAATGTTTAGGTCGACCACTATAGGTCGACAGTCACAGGTCAAAAGGTCGACATGAGGTTTTTCTTTTTCTTTTTTTGAACATTCTCGTATGTAACGATCCACGTGGACTACGATTGGAACGGTAATCTGTGCCAAGCGGTAGCGGAGCGAGGCACCTTGCCCGAAGCGAGGGGACACTGTGCACTAATTGGGGTTCCCGGTCACTCCTATGAAGAAAACTACACCAAAAACAAACAAACAAACAACAACTCACGTCGACCTTTTGACCTGTCAACCTAGAAACCCTGTCGACCTTCCAACCCTGTCGACCTAGTGACTGTCGACCTAAATATTGTCGACCTAGAAACTGTCGATCTAATGATCCACACCCAGGGCGAATATAGCCTGTGGTGAGCACAGCAAGCCGCCGTGCCAGCAACATGGCGATTTCAGCGAGCCAGCAAGGGTCTTGGTAGCACTTTCCCCGCTCCCAGCATAACGGTGGCCAAGATCTCGCTGTCGGTATATTGACGGCCAGGATCCCGGCCGCCAGTTTTCATACCTATCCCGTTTTGGTAATGTGCTGAGTGAGAATGGCAATGGTTTGTAGGAGTAGGTGACAGTGCAAAGGATTGGATATATGGAGCTCAGTATGTCACCAAGGCACTCGAAAGAGTGTGATGATGTCACCAGGGAGGGAGACTAGGGGAGTTGTGGGGACCGTAGCGTGGATATGATGATGAGCTGCATTTTGGGCATGTTGAACTTTAGGTAGTGTTCTTACAGCTGGAGATGGCAGCGAGGCAATTAAACATGCAGAAAAAAGAGAAGGGGAGAGGTCAGGAAAAGCAAGGCAGAACTGGCTGTCTTCTACATAGTGGTGTAGTGGAACCTCATCAAGGCAGGAGACATAAAGAGAAAAAAGAAAATGGCTGAGAACAGAGCCATAAAGGATGCTACAGGAAAATAGAATCAGGCGGAGGATGTGTTTAAAGTAGAGACACTTAAGGAGGCTTCAGAAAATTAGCATGTTACCTAGGAGAAAGCTGTTACGAAGGCCAGGGGATTGAGAAGTGTTGAGTAAGAGGGTACGTGACTGATGTGAAGAGATAAAAAAAAAAAACCTTTGACAGCCATGAGTAGATAATTGGTCACAGTCTTGACTCAGCCATGAGTCTTTGTATAATATAGTGGGTGGAAGTTTGATTGCAGAGGGTGGAATAAAAGAGTGAGTAGTGAGAAAGTGGGTAAGGCACTTGTATACATGCCTCCCAAGTACAGTAGTTTACAAAGAGAGGAGAAAAATGAGAGATGATTTGCTGAGGAAAGGAAAGATGATGTGATGTGGAGCACATGTGAAGATAGAAAGAAAAGCGTCGGAGTCAAAAATATTACTTAGAGAGAACATACAGACTCCACACATTATGAGTCGCTAAGCTTGCAAATACTCGCAGCAAGCACAGCAATATATGGTAACATATGCATTTACACAGACATGCCACAAAGATAGATTCGACACATATTTCATACGGCACATAAATTGAACATATCAAGCGCCAGACATCATAATGTTTTAAATTATATAATGGAGTAACGTCATGTATGTGTATTATTGGAGCGGAGCAAGATGGACATGTCGTGCTTGGTGTCAAAGTAATCAGATTATTGAGTGTGTTAATTTGGTGTCTGTGGTTAGATTGCAGCACATTGCAATGAGTAGTTATGACTAGTGATGAGCGGATTCGGTTTTACTCGGTTCTCAAAACCGAATCTTGTTGTCTATCCAAAACACGTGACATCAGTGAAGAAAAAGTAAAACTCTTCACCATGAATGGTGAAGAGAAAACCGGCGCTGTAACTGAGCTGGTTTCCTAAGCTGCTGTTGGAAACGGGATGATAGCTGTTCACCCCAAAAAAACATACATATGAATAAACAAGAAATGCCAACTGCGCTCAAAAATATATTTTTATATATAATTAAAATTGATATCACAGATACACATATACATATAAACACCTAAGTACTAAAATCAGGCACTACTAGTGTTGAAACATACAATATGAGAATTTGAGCCTTAATGAGCCACTCTCTGTAAGTGATTTTTCACTAGGGGCAATCTTTGTGTGAAAAAAAAAAAATTATTATTAGCTGATAATCAGCTAATTGTTGGAGGATGTTGTAAAGTCCTGCAACGCATGCGTTGATGTGCAAAAAAACAGGTATCCAGATGAAGGAGGATATTTACCAAGTCCTTGGTGGTAGTTCAGCCGGGTATCCCACCTGGCGGGGTTCTGGAGCAAACTCTCTATCCCTCGCAGCAAAGATGGTGGTTCTCCCTTTATTGATATCCACACCAAAAAGGACTGGAATCTCCAGATGGTAAACAGCGTCCTGTATATCACTTGCAGGAGTCCTCAAAGGTGCCCAGGTCAGAGATGTGGCCACATCTCTGACCTGGGCACCTTTGAGGACTCCTGCAAGTGATATACAGGACGCTGTTTACCATTTATTTATTTATTTATTTATTAACAGTTTCTTATATAGTGCAGCAAATTCCGTTGCGCTTTACAATTTGAAATAACAATTACAAACTGGGTGATAACAGTCATAGAGGTAGGAAGGCCCTGCTCGCAAGCTTACAATCTATAGGCATATGTACATAAGGAAAGGTGCTATCTATTGCATAGAATGAGAAGACATGTGAGGATATGTGTGGACTGTACAGAGAGATCTGTACAGTACCATCTGGAGATTCCAGTCCTTTTTGGTGTGGATGGGATAGAGAGTTTGCTCCAGAACCCCGCCAGGTGGGATACCCGGCTGAACTACCACTAAGGACTTGGTAAATATCCTCCTTCATCTGGATACCTGTTTTTTTGCACATCAACGCATGCGTTGCAGGACTTTACAACATCCTCCAACAATTAGCTGATTATCAGCTAATAATAATTTTTTTTTTTTCACACAAAGATTGCCCCTAGTGAAAAATCACTTACAGAGAGTGGCTCATTAAGGCTCAAATTCTCATATTGTATGTTTCAACACTAGTAGTGCCTGATTTTAGTACTTACGTGACATCAGTGAGCCAATAAGATTCGGTTTTGAGAACCGAGTAAAACCGAGTAAAACCGAATCCGCTCATCACTAGTTATGACTGAATGTAGGAATATAAAGCCACAATTCTGAAAAGAACAATGGACATTCCATTTAAAGCATGTGATGGACAGGAAACCAGTCGACCAGCAACCTTGAACAAAAGCCCAGACACTGACCAGTGACTCATCATGAATGAGAAAGTTCCCTCCCCTAGACTAATAACAAGAGATCTGTGCACGCCCCCAAGAGACTCAGTGTATAGGTGATCACATACAGAGGCGGCTGCCCTTTTTGTCCCAGATGGTGGTGGAGATGCTGTCTGTCCAGTGGCTGCATGATTTTACTAAGAGAGAGAGTGATATAGAGCGTAGTGAGCATTTGAGCAAAATATGGTAATTGTATTGCTGGCCGTGTCTGTATTTGAATTAGTTTGTAATAACTGCTAACTGTGTAAATTGTAACCATGTAACTATATATACAGTATACTGTACATTGTGATATATTGAATACCTATTTTAATAACAAATATATACATCTATGAGCTTTGGAACTCAGATAATGTGTGGGTGTATTGTTTTTCTCTTATGGGATGCAGTGTTTTGCAATGTATAGCGCACATTCATAGCACATGGTAATAAGATGCGCAGGCGTCCACAGTATATAATAGAGCTGGCATTTTAAATATTTGTTAGAAAGTCATTTGACTTGCACAAGAAAGACAGGTTAAAGAAGTAACCTTGGTGCAAGCAAGTATTGGGGAGGAAGGATGTAGAGGGAGAAGAGAGTGTGAAGACCTTATCCTCAGTAACAGTAGAGAAGGAACTGAGGGCGGGTAGGTGAGTGGAACAGAATGTAGATGTGAGATGATGGAGATATCTTGATGAATAGTATTGATTTTACATTTTAAGTAAATGGGGAGGTTAATTGAGTGGATAATAGACTTTGTTTAGGAATGGAAACGATACCTATTGGGAAAGTGTTGTAAGAGTAAAAGAGCCAAGTTTCAATAAAGGACAGTAAGGTTTCTTGGAAACATTTATATTGAAGCAAAATGTATGCGATTCCATCTTATCAATTTTCCTGAATTCAAAGGACGTTAGTACAAAATTCACTGTAATCTTGTTGCACCGGCCATATTTCATTTCATCTGAGGTTGCCAAGCACTTGGGCCAGAGTAGTGGTAGATACCAGCAATGCAGCGTGTTACGGAATTCTAAGGACAAGAAGGAGAGGCAGGCAGGTCATAAGGGAATGACTTTATTGTGCAGACAGTAGGAAAACTACACCACCTTGTTGGTCACCTGGTTATGAGTGTTAGTGAAGGAAAGATCCCTGTAGGAGATCAATGTCAGCGTGAGAGAGCAGGTTTCAGTTAAGGCTCTAGTTTAGAGCAGGCATTCCCAACCTCAGTCCTTAAGGCACACTAATAGTGCAAGTTTTGTGATATCCAGGCTGCAGCACAGATGGGTTAAATGAATATAAGCGAGGTACTAATTAAGTCACCTGAGCTCAAGCATGGATAGCATTAAAACTTGGACTGTTACTGAGCTTTGAGGACTGATGTTGGGAATGCCTGGGTTAGAGGGTAGTTTCAGCTAGTGGAATCTGGGGAGTGAAGATGAGGCAGGTGACAGAACATTTGAAGCTACAGGCTGGGGGAAGTAATTAATGGAAGGATGGAACTGAGGTGTTGGAGAAAAGCGAGGTAGATGTAAGTAGGAGAATGGTATAAAAATGTTTTTAACAAGGTGCAGTGAGAGGAGACGAATTGGACAAGGGTAGCTGAATAGGCGAATACAAAGTACCTGGGTCTGTAGTTCAGGGTGATGTAACGCAACCCACACACACAAATGTGAACCAGGAGTAGCTGTTTCCCTTCCAGCGGCCTTGCATACTGGTGTCTGACTGGTATCTTGGCAGACCTGGTGAGCTAAGCTTGACTGGACAACAGTAAGGAGGTTGCATATACAGGTTGAGTATCCCATATCCAAATATTCCGAAATACGGAATATACCGAAATACGGACTTTTTTGAGTGACTGTGAGATATTGAAACCTTTGTTTTTTGATGGCTCAATGTACACAAACTTTGTTTAATATACAAAGTTATAAAAAATATTGTATTAAATGACCCTCAGGCTGTGTGTATAAGGTGTATATGAAACATAAATGAATTGTGTGAATGTAGACACACTTTGTTTAATGTACAAAGTTGTAAAAAATATTGGCTAAAATTACCTTCAGGCTGTGTGTATAAGGTGTATATGTAACATAAATGTATTCTGTGCTTAGATTTAGGTCCCATCACCATATCATCTCATTATGGTATGCAATTATTCCAAAATACGGAAAAATCCCATATCCAAAATATCTCTGGTCCCAAGCATTTTGGATAAGGGATACTCAACCTGTATCAGTATTTACCACAAAACAGCACTTTTGCTATCTATCCTGGCAGAAGGATCCGAAAGATTCTAATACTATTTCCAATAAGTGCAAAGAGCTGAAATCTGAAATATACAGTATGTGTAAACCTTAGCTAGCATGCTGTAGTCATGGTAACTTAGCCAGTGGGATCTTTTTCTATTTAAACATACAAAATGAACTTCCTTACCTGCTGTGGACTGGCCTCCTATCTGCTGCCTCTTGCTCCGAGGACCTCTGGACGGAATAGGTCTGTGGGCTTCACCTTCATAACATGTACATTATGGGATGTGTGATATACGTGCCAAAACACTTAAATTATAGCTGCAAAATAAGAAATGGGTGGGCAATGTGATGTGAGAATGCCCTTATTGCATTTGTTTTAATAACTCTGGTATATGATTGTTTTTAGATTTGATGCATGTAATGTATTCGGGATCATTTCTTTAGGGAAGTAACTTTTATTAAGACTTATTCATCGTCTTTTGGGGGTAATTCCAAGTTGATTGCAGCAGGAAATTTTTTAGCAGTTGGGCAAAAACCATGTGCACTGCAGGGGGGGCAGATATAACATGTGCAGAGAGAGTTAGATTTGGGTGGGTGATTTTGTTTCTGTGCAGGGTAAATACTGGCTGCTTTATTTTTACACTGCAATTTAGATTGCATATTAAACACACCCCACGCAAATCTATCTCTCTCTGCACATGTTATATCTGCCTCCCCTGCAGTGCACATGGTTTTGCCCAATTGCTAACAAGCTTGAAGCTGCGATCAACTCAGAATTACCCCCTTAGTCTTTCTTCAGCTTCTCACACTTGTGGTGATTTTGTCATCCTGTTTGGTTTAACTTCTTTTTATTTGTAATCGCTATAAGATTGTGAGAAGAAGCAGAATTGTGTACATTCTGTCTCCTTTTTGTAGGTGGAGGTTGATCTCACCCCAGTAGGAACAGAGCTGCCTGCACAAGCCATACATGGGACTTATCTCCGTCACTGGTCTTCAATTCTTGCCTATGGCCTCTCTCGTATGAAGCGGACACACATCCACCTTTCCACACAGCTTCCAGGAGAGGAGGTTGTTAGCGGTGAGTATTGTCAGCATGTGGTTCAAATAGGCAAACTTTTTGGGGCTCATTCACATCATAGGAATAAACCAAGTGGTTTCAATGTGCTAATCCATGACCCCACGTGATACAAATAGTGCTGACCTCAAGATGGTTATTCCCCAGACAGTGCAGCCCCATTCTCTCCCATCCACATTATGTGCTGGGAATACCACAAGGGGGTATAGCATGCAAGCAATTCCTTATTCAGTTTGTGCTATCCCCCAATATACTAAAAATAGATGACAAAAGGAGTCTGCATCCAGCATTGTTTTTTCATATTTAATAGAAGTCAGACTTTACATTAGATTTTTGATTAAACGGATGCTTTAAGTAGTTAAATTTAAATGGCATGGACTATGAGGGTGGGACCCTTATCTAATATTTCTGTAGCACTCGATGAGACTTCTGTACCTGTCAGTGCCTAGTTTGGCTCCAGCTGTCTCAGGTTTGATGGGTGTCTTCTCCAGACAGCATGTTTCAGCTCTTTCCATAGATGTTCAATAGACTTTGTCAAAGTCAAAAAATATCATGATGCATATGCCTTGTACTAACCCCATGCACATGCCCGCTGCGCGTGCACTCGCTCTGCCGTGCGTGCGCATATCCGCACTCTGCGTAACGGAGCTTCTACGGCCATGCGCCTTGGCGCGTGGTATGCGCATTTACGGTAGAGTTTGTGAGCGTGTAGCGTGCGACTCGATCGTAGCATATTTAACCCACATAGTGCATTTTGTAGTTAATATTCCCCTAGACCATGTCAGCGAGTATGTTTAGTTTAAACTGTTCCTGGACAGAGAGATTCCTCTTTGCATGATAGGAAGAGTCAAATAAAGGTTGAAAGGTGGTGTCTAGTATCCAGCTGTAGGGTATTTTAAGGGTAACATTCCGATGTTAGTTAGGAAAGGATCGCTCGCTCCTGCGTATAGTTATGTACAAAAGTAGATTATGAACATTAACTGTATTTGCTGTAAATTACACATGCGGCGGGAATCCTGAGGATACCTCCCACCAGAGCAGTTGGAGAAAGACACAGCCCACCTGTTCAAATCCACCTATGACCTTTGCTGTAATGTAGAGACACATTCCTGTGTCCAATGAACAATGAGATTACAAGGTACCATTGTATTGTGAATGTATGCTGTGTATATAAAGACCACTGTTGCCTGGCCAGTTTCATGTCTCTGAAGGCTTTCTACCTGAACAGCTGAGGACTGGACTCCAGGTCGCGCTTACGAACGATTTCCCACGTATGTATATTCTCTGTAGCGATTATTCTCTGTTATTCTGTTAGATTTCTATGTTAGTTTGTAGTGTATAATTTGTACTGTTTTTCCCTTTTACTCTGAATAATCCACGGCAGTGTTAGAGCTGCTGCGGTTATAACCAAATTCGGTGTTGTGTCTTCACTTTCCTGCAAAGGGCTCTCTTAGCGTCTTAAATCGCTCAAACAGCAAACACATTGTTAAGGGTTTTAAACGTTACATCATTACAGTATTTGGCTATTAAGGTTTAGAGTATAAGCATATTCTTACTGTGGTTTTAATAATAAGGTTTAAAGGTTATCGACTGTGTGTACGCTCGCTGTGTGTATTCCATACACTCAGCGCAGCGTGTGTACGTCAAGTGCGTACCACGTACGGTACTCTGTACGCAAATAGCGTGCAAAGTGCGTAGCACTTGCACGTGGTCTAGCGGCCATGGCGGCTCAACGGTAGTGGTATATAGCTTTATGTTTAAAGGTAATATTAAAGGTAATATTTGACATTATCAACTTCAATTCAAGTCTATAGAAGGCCACTTCAGAACAAGTCCAATGTTCTTGGTTGCTTTTAGCTGTATTTCTGCAGCAGGGTTCATTGGTTTCCACATGGAAACATCGGGGTGTAGAATGGATCTTGATCCAGAGGCACCAACAGGCTAAAGCTTTAGGCTGTCCCAGGATGCATTGGGGACTCTATAACCCTGCCTCCAGGCACTGAGAGCTCAGTTTCGAGCAGGTCACTTAACGGGGGGGTAGCTGCACTGGGCAGCCCTGAAAAAGCTTTTTTGAAGAAGATTCCTTCTCTGGGGTCTCAGCTCTGTATGTCAGGGTGACACTTCAGCGCTGTGGCTCCATCACCTCCCAAGCGGCGTCACATACTCCCACGGTCTGTTCACGGGTACTTGCGACGGAGACGTCCCAGCTTAGGCACAGAGTCGCAGACTGCTCTCCTGGTTCGTGTGGCTACTACGGAGGGTGCACCCGCCATTAAATCGCGTTCTGTCCGCAACCTAGAGAGAGGGGTCGCAGCACTGGCGTGGACATTGTCACCGAGCAGGGACCCCACTAGACCACCGAGGCGTATGAGTACAGGTCGGATGTACTAACACTTCATTCAATAAGGCTCACAGTACCCGCAGTGGAAGTCCAACATAGGGGAGGAACCGCTTGACCTGTAGCCCCTCCCCTGGCCCAGGGCACGATCTACTGCAGATTTTAACGCCCTGGTGCTGCCTCACACTCTCCCTCACTCCATGACTGAGACACTGGGCGCCATCTTCTGATCATAGCTGCGGCTGGTCTCTGGGACTGCAGGGCAAGATCTCCCTTGTAAAGCCGCCTGTATCCAGTGCTGAGTCTTTACAAACACTTAAGTATACAGACAGCGTTAGTTGAGAAAGAGTGTACTGTTTCCAGAGTATATTGCACAAGTATTCTGATATATCCTCCGGTTACTGACCGCGCTGTGATATATGAACATATATTAGTCCAGTGCAGCTTTATTGTAATAATAATCTCTGCATTGTCTGTGACTGTGTGTGCCTGTATCTGCTGTGTGGTTTCACTCTCAGTGTTTCCCAAATATAATTGTTACTATGGTGGTCATTCCGAGTTGATCACTCGCTAGCAGTCCTTAGCAGCCATGCAAACGCATTGTCGCTGCGCACTGGGGAGTGTATTTTTGCTTTGCAGAAGTGCGAACGCTTGTGTAGCAGAGCTCCTGCAAAATCTTTTTGTGCAAAACAAGAGTAGCCCTGTAGCTACTCTTCGTGTGCGTTGATTCTAACGACGGAGGGACGGCTTTTGACATCACACACCCGCCCAGCGAACGCCCAGCCACGCCTGCATTTTTTCTGCCATGCCTGCGTTTTTTTAAACACTCCCTGAAAACGGTCAGTTGACACCCAGAAACGCCCACTTCATGGCAATCTTCCTACGTTCGGCCGTGCGACTGGAATGTTCGTTACACTCTGTGCAAACCCACGATGCTCATTGTACCCATGGTGCATGCGCAGAAATGCCGATTTTTAGCCTGATTGCTAGGCTGTGAACAACGGCAGCTAGCGATCAACTCGGAATGACCCCCTATATTCTGTACAAGTTGCGTCTGGGTCTCTAATATAGGGCCTAAGTCAGAGTTGATCGCAGCAGCAAATTTGTTAGCAGTTGGGCAAAACCATGTGCACTGCAGGGGGGACAGATATAACATGTGCAGAGAGAGTTAGATTTGGGTGGGGTGTGTTCAAACTGAAATCTAAATTGCAGTGTAAAAATAAAGCAGCCAGTATTTACCCTGCACAGAAACAAAATAACCCACCCAAATCTCTCTCTGCAAATGTTATATCTAGCCCCCCTGCAGTGCACATGGGGGGTAATTCCAAGTTGATCGCAGCAGGAATTTTTTTAGCAGTTGGGCAAAACCATGTGCACTGCAGGGGGGGGCAGATATAACATGTGCAGAGAGAGTTAGATTTGGGTGTGGTGAATTCAATCTGCAATCTAAATTGCAGTGTAAAAATAAAGCAGCCAGTACTTACCCTGCACAGAAACAAAATAACCCACCCAAATCTAACTCTCTCTGCAAATGTTATATCTGCCCCCCCTGCAGTGCACATGGTTCTGCCCAACTGCTAAAAAATTTCCTGCTGCGATCAACTTGGAATTACCCCCATGGTTTTGCCCAACTGCTAACAAATTTGCTGCCGCGATCAACTCTGAATTGCCCCCATAGTGCGACACAGTATTTATCTAATATGTATATTCTACTGTGTATTCAGTCACATAATACCGGATTTATTCGCAGGTATTGTACTTTGTCTGGCTTCATCGTACTTAGGGGGTCATTCCGACCCGTTCGCAAGCTGCGGTTCATCGCAACGGTGCGAACGGGTCGGAACTGCACATGTGCGGGGGCCGCATTGCGCAGGCGCGTCTTGTCGCCGGGCAGCAACGCCCTGTACGAAGAAAGCTGTCGCAGAGGCGACCGCAAGAAGATTGACCAGAGGAAGGCATTCTGGGGCGTCAACTAACCGTTCTCCGGGCGTGGATATCCGAACGCAGGCGTTTCCAGGCGTTTGGAGGGCGGATGTCTGACATCAATTCCGGGACCTTCATCGCTGGATCCATCGCACAGGGTAAGTAACTGCAGGGCTAGTCTTGTTTTACACACAACTTTTTTAGCATAGCAGGGCTGCACAAGCGATCGCAGCCCTGCTATGCTAAAATACACTCCCCCATAGGCGGCGTCTAGTTGATCGCACGAGCAGCAAAAAGTTGCTACGTGTGATCAACTCGGAATGACCCTCCAAGTCGCTCTGTTGTTGCATTTATATTACAATGTCTAACAGAAAGGGCAGTAAATCTGTGGAAGCTCCTGCAACATGCAGAGCATGCTCCAAGGATTTACCAGAGGGGGAAGTTTTGTATGATGGTCTGTGTACTATGTGTCATACACCTCCTAGTCAGTCCGCAGCTCCTGTGTCTACTCAGGAGCCACCCTGGGCTGCGTTCATGTCCTTATTGGGTACTCTGGTAGAATGCCTAGCGCCCCCTATGGGACCACCTGTGCCACTACAACCACAATTTGTCCCTATGGTGAATCCGCCTTGGGTGGATAATTTATCTAACCAAATGCAGCAGTTAAATCAGTCATTGAATTCTCCCTTACAGATTGATGTCCCTGTCTTAGTGGTTGCTATTAAGCAAATCCTACAAATCTCTGATGAGGAAGATTCCACTGCTGTGGCAAAGAAACCTTATTGGTTTAAATGGCAGAAGGTGGTTAAAAATCTTTTACCCCATTCTGACCATTTAGTGAAAATCAAACTGGAACCCGGGTCTACTCCAGGGAAGAAATTCCCTCTGTCTAAACGGGCCTTGGCTCGCTATCCTCTCCCTTCAAAGTTATGCAACAAGTGGGAAAATTCACCGCCGGTGGATTCTCACATCACCCGCCTAGTGGTGTCGTCCACTCTGCCTGCCACTTCACTGAAGGAACCGACAGATAAGTGTGTGGAGGGATGTCTGAAATCCATTTACTCCCTTACAGGAGCTGTGCATAGGCCCACTATTGCTGCCTCATGGGCTGCAAATGGTATTGAAGGGTTCAGGCATTAGAGGAAGAGCTGTCCGAGGATATTTCTGACAATGCCAGACAATACCTGTCTCACATTACCACCACAGCCTATTACATTTTAGGAGGCGTCCTCTGAGGCGGGTATGTTTGCAGCCAAGGCGATGACTACGTCTGTCCTGGCTCACCGTATTCTGTGGTTGAGGTCATGGAAGGTGGACCTGGACTCCAAGAAGTATACACTGTTTAGGAGAGACAGACTAAATAAAAAGGGTGGAGGGGTGTGTCTCTACGTAAAGCCGTTTTTAAAACCTGATATACGGGAAGATATTCAGGAGGGGACTGTAGATACTGTCGAGACATTATGGGTAGAAATTGCATGTGGGGAAAAAGGAATAAAAAAGTTAGTATTGGGTGTATGCTATAGGCCGCCTGGTATCAACGCATCTGATGAGGAATTGTTACTAAAGCAAATTGAAAGAGCAGCAGGAGTAGGAGACATAGTAGTGATGGGAGATTTTAACTATCCAGAGATAAACTGGAAAAACGATTCATGGGATACTGCTAGGGGCAATATGTTTTTAAACACACTTAATGATAACTACTTAGTCCAACTAATTGAGGAACCAACTAGGTACAATGCAATCTTAGACCTGGTATTAACAAACAATGGGGATTTGGTATCCGGTATTATAGTAGGGGAACCCATAGGAAACAGCGACCACAATATGGTCACATTCAATATCAGTTTCCATAAACAGCCCTATACTGGCTCAACTAGGACTCTAAACTTTAGCAAAGCAAATTTTGAAAAGATGAGGGTATTTTTCAGGGATATTGAATGGGAAGGTTTGTCTTTAGGAAAAAATACTACGGAGAAATGGGAGGTACTAAAATTTCTGCTAGCTAAAAATACACTAAAATTTATTCCTATGAGCAGCAAAAATAGGAATAAAAATCATAAACCGATGTGGCTTAACAAAAAGATTAAGGAACTTATGGGCAAGAAAAGGCGAGCATTTAAAAAATACAAATCTGACGGGGAAGCAGAGTCATTTCAGCACTATAAGGAATGTAACAAAATTTGCAAAAAGGAAATAAGAGCGGCTAAATTAGAAACTGAAAAACTAGTAGCAAAGGAAAGCAAAGCAAATCCCAAAAAATTCTTTAAATACATTAATAGCAAGAGATTAAAGAAGGAGAGTATAGGCCCTTTAAAAGACAAGTTGGGAGTCTTAAGCAAAAATGATAATGACATAGCGGACACACTAAATGAGTTTTTTTTCAACAGTATTCACTAGAGAGGACCCAATTCAGGGACTGACACACAATCTCAATAATGAGAATATCCCACTGATAGGTACTTATTTAAGCGAGGAAGTAGTCTGTGACCGATTAAAACATTTAAAGATTAATAAATCACCAGGGCCCGATGGTATTCACCCAAGGGTTCTAATGGAGCTTCACTCTGAACTGGCAAAACCGATATCTTTGATCTTTAAGGATTCAGTTATATCAGGTATGGTTCCCAAAGACTGGCGTATAGCGGAAGTAGTGCCTATATTCAAAAAGGGAAGTAAAGCTGAACCAGGTAATTATAGACCAGTTAGTCTTACATCTATAGTGGGGAAAGTATTGGAAGGTATTCTAAGAGATAGTATTCAGAAGTTCCTTGAAGTCAATAAGGTCATTAAAAGGAATCAACATGGGTTTATGAAGGACAGATCCTGTCAAACCAACTTACTTGGCTTTTATGAAACAGTAAGCGCAAACCTAGATCAGGGTAAAGACGAGGATGTAATCTTTTTAGACTTTGCCAAAGCGTTCGATACTGTACCACACATGAGACTTATCTACAAGCTACAAGAATCAGGGCTAGGAAGCACAATATGCACTTGGGTCAAAAACTGGTTAGATAATAGGGAGCAGCGCGTTGTGGTTAATGGATCTTTTTCAACTTGGACTGAAGTGCTAAGTGGTGTGCCGCAAGGCTCAGTATTAGGACCGCTGTTGTTCAATATTTTCATTAACGACCTAACAGAAGGTCTAGAGAGCATGGTGTCAATTTTTGCAGATGATACCAAATTGTGTAAGGCTATAAATACAGAGGAGGATGCCGAGTCTCTTCAGAACGACTTAGTTAAATTAGAAGCATGGGCAGCCAAATGGAGAATGCGCTTCAACACAGACAAGTGTAAGGTAATGCACTGTGGTAACAAGAACAAAAATTACACCTACCTACTAAATGGGGTAAAATTAGGGGATTCTGTACTGGAAAAGGACTTAGGTGTCCTCATAGATAGCAAGCTAAGCAGTAGTACCCAAAGTAGGACTGCAGCAAAGAAGGCTAATAAGATATTAGCATGCATAAAACGGGGTATTGATGCTAGGGACGAGAGTATTATACTCCCGTTATATAAATCACTAGTGAGGCCACACCTTGAATACTGTGTACAATTCTGGGCACCGTACTACAAAAAGGATATCCTGGAGCTAGAAAAGGTACAGAGGAGGGCGACCAAACTAATTAAGGGCATGGAGACGATGGAATACAAGGAAAGGCTTGAAAGACTAGGCATGTTTACATTGGAAAAGCGGAGACTAAGAGGGGATATGATCAACATCTACAAATATATAAGAGGACAATACACAGAGCTTGCGCGGGACCTGTTTTTGGTTAGATCAACACAGAGGACTCGTGGACACTCGCTCAGGTTAGAGGAGAGGAGATTCCGCACAATACGTCGTAAAGGCTTTTTCACGGTAAGGACAATACGTGTTTGGAATTCCCTGCCCGAGGGAGTTGTAATGGCGGAATCTGTCAACACCTTTAAGAATGGGTTAGATAAATTCCTAATGGATAAGGATATCCAGGGGTATGGTGCATAGTCATGCATTATAGTTACTATAAATAGGGATAAAATGCAACGGCTGACAGCAGCATCAGTCAGAAATTTTAGTCAAATCATCATGCATAGGAGACCACAAATAGGTTGAACTCGATGGACAATTGTCTTTTTTCAACCTCAGATACTATGTTAAAGACTTTGGAGGTTCTACCCTTCACTGGGGACATGTTTGGGAAGACTTGTATAAAATTGTGTCTGAGTTAGCAGCTGCTAAGACTGCTTTTCTCAGAAATACTGGGGATAATTCAGACTGGATTGCGGCATGGCCGTGATGACGACTCATCTCCGTCGCCAGGGAATCAGAATTCTGCCATACCTAGACGACCTGCTGATTCTGGCAAATTCCCACGATGTCCTTCTCAGTCAACTACAACTGACGGTAACCTTCCTGCAAGCCCAAGGGGGGCTTATCAATAGGAAGATGTCCTTGCTAGTCCCAGCTCAGAGCATGGAGAACCTAGGGGCACTCCTGGACACACACAGTTAGAGACTGTTTCTGTCTCCAGAAAAAGTCCTGAAGCTTCAGAACAGGATAAGATGCTTCCTACATCACCCCAGAGTGTCGTTACACTCGTCGATGCAAGAACTTGGCCTAATGGTGTCAGTTTTCGACATGGTAGAGGACGCTCAATTTCATTCCCGCCACTACAGAAGTTAATCCTCTCCAAGTGGGGCGGCCTGCCTCATCAGATCAGATCTCACATAATCTCTTTAACTCCAAAGGTTCGTCTGTCACTGACCTGGTGGCTCCAGGACCAGCAATTAAGCAGGGGCCGTCCCTTCTGGATCCCCGATTGGGTCCTGCTGACAATGGATGCCAGTGTGAGGGGTTTGGGGCGCGGGGTTGGAGCAACACTCTTTTCGAGGTCGGACCAAGGAGGAATGCACTAACTCTTGCCCTGCCTCTAGTACAGAATAGGCTTGTTCAAGTACAATCAGACAACGCCACCACAGTGGCATACATAAACCATCAAGACGGCACTCAAAGCCGCATGGCAATGATGGAAATGTCAAAAATCCTTTGTTGGGCAAAACGCCTCCTGCCAGCCATATCAGCAGTGTTCATTCCTGGTGTCCTGAACTGGGAAGTGGACATCCTCCGTCGCCAGGACGTGCACGCCGGAGAGTGGAGTCTTCATCCAGAAGTCTTTCAACTCCTAGTGGACAGGTGGGGCCTCTACTGGACGTAGACCTCATGGCATCTCGACACAATCACAAGGTTCCGGTCTTCGGATATAGAACCAGGGATCCTCAAGCAGCGTTCGTGGACACTGGCGGTTCCATGGCACTTTCTGCTGCCCTACATGTTCCCTCCAGTGTCACTTCTGCCCAGAGTCCTAGAGAAGTTCAAACAAGAAGGAGGAATACTACTTCTTGTCGCTTCAGCATGGCCCAGATGGCATTGGTTCTCAGACCTACAGGGTCTGTCAACAGAGCCATTCTACTTCCTCAGTACCCAGACCTCCTCATACAGGGCCCTTGTCTTTACCCAGACCGGGCCAGACTGGCTTTGACGGCGTGGCTCTTGAAGCTTCACTCCTGAGGGCCAAATGATTCTCTGAGGAGTTTATCCAGACTATGCTGAAGGCCCGCAAACCGGCATCTGCCAGGATTTATTACAGGGTCTGGAATTCTTACTTCACTTGGTGTGCTGATAAGAATTATGATGCATACAGATTCAGAACTTCCAGAATTCTGGCTTTTCTGCAATGAGGCCTGGACTTAGGCCTTTATCTGGCCTCCTCAAGGTTCACATATCTGCCTTGTCGGTGTGATTTCAGAGAAAAATTGTGTCTATACCTGACGTCCATACGTTCACTCAGGGTGTACTGCGGATTCAGCCTCCCTATGTCCCTCCTGTGGCTCCATGAGGTCTGTCTGTTGTACTAAATACCCTGCAAGAGTCTCCATTTGAACTTCATGAATCATTGGACCTTAAATGGCTCACAGCCAAGGTTCTGTTCTCGCTGGCTATTGCCTCTGCAAGACATGTGTCGGATTTAGGCGCTTTGTCCTGTTGTCCACCCTTTCTGATAGTTCACTGTGACCGGGCAGTTCTACGAACTCGACATGGTTATTTACCTAATGTGGTGTCATCTTTTCACCTTCACCAAGAGATTGTGGTTCCGGCCTCTATTTCTTCGGATTTGTCTACCAAAGAACGTTCTTTGGATGTGAAAGGCTCACCGTATCTATGTGGAGAAGACTGCCTCCATCAGGAGGTCAGATTCCCTTTTTGTCCTGTTTGGTTTCCACAAACGTGGCTGGCCTGCGAATAAGCAAACCTTGGCCAGATGAATTAGAATGGTGATTGCACAAACTTATGCACAGGCTGGTCTCCCAGCTCCTGCTGCTATTAGTGCCCATTCTACTTGGTCTGTTGGACCTTCTTGGTCGGCCCGCCATGGCGCGTCTGCAGAACAATTGTGCAAGGTGGCTACGTGGTCCTTGGTGAACACGTTGCTTAGGTTCTATGCCTTTGATACTTTCGCCTCCCAGGATGCTTTCTTTGGACACCGGATTCTCATATCCGCTAAGGCGTGTCCCCTCCCTTGAGGAACTGCTTTAGGACATCCCCGATGTTTCTCTGTGGAAACCAATGTACCCTGCTGCAGAAAAGGAGTGTTATGGTAGACTTACCATGGTTAACACTCTTTCTGCTAGGTACATTGGGTTCCACAGGGCGCCCACCTTGACGCACCATGCTTCTATGGGTTTGTATGGCATTAGCCGCTGGTACCCTCTCCTGTCATGAGAATGTGGTTCTATGTGACTAACATCTGCCTTCTCTCTTGCCTGCTCCTGCATAGAACTTATTAACAAAACTGAGCTCTCAGTGCCTGGAGGCGGGGTTATAGAGGAAGCCCCAATGCATCCTGGGACAGCCTAAAGCTTTAGCCTTTTGGTGCCTCTGGATCAAGATTCACTCTACATCACAATGTTTCCATGTGGAACCCAATGTACCTCGCATAACACTCCTTATTTTGGGTCATTATCCTGTTGGAGGACCCATGACCTGTGACTGAGACAGAGCTTTCTGACACTGGGCAGTATGTTTTGCTCCAGAATGCCTTGATAGTCTTGATGTTTCATTGTGCCCTGCACAGATTCAGGTCACCCCATGTGAGATGCAGCAAAGAAGCCACATAACATAACCAAGCCCCCTCCATGTTTCACAGTAAGTATGGTGTTTTCTCCTTCATTTTGTATCTATTTACATAGAGCTAATGTGACTTGCCAAAAAGCTCCAGTTTTGACACATCTGTCCAAAGGACATTCTTCCAGAAGCATTGTGTCCAATATGCATTTTCGAAAAATTCCGCTTTGGATTTTTCATCTTGTTTTTTCAAAAGTGGATTTCTCCTGGGTCGTCTTCTTCCAGTGACCCCACTGTCACTCAGAAAGCATTGGATGGTGCGATACCTTAGCCTTGGAGTACAGCTTTTATCTCTTTGGAAGTTCTCTCGCTTTCCTCGTGTTTATTTTGGGGTTTACTCTTGCGGCCATGCTCAGGGATGATGGCTATAGTCCCATGGACTTTAATCTTCATAATAATATTTGTAACTGTAGTCACAGGAACATGAAGCTGCTTTGACATGGTCTTCTAGCCTTTACCTTTTTTTTTTAAATAAATTTCTTTATTAGACAGCCATATAGTCATAACATAAGTTTCCAAAAGACAGCGTACAAGGTTATTCAGCAATGACAGATATTCTAAACCAATAGTGAATAGCATGCAGAAAATTGGAGGCTGTACATCTTTTCTATTTTTTAGTGAAGAAGGAAAAGAGGGGAAAGAAAAGAAGATAGCAGCAGTTCACATAGGATAATATAAGTCCAGCTGTCCAGCAGCGAGCATGGAGGAAATGATCCACCTGGGTGTCCCACCTTCCCCAACCGCCCACCACATAAACAGGACGTAAACTAAATATCACATCTGCTAGAGAGGAGGAAAGACGGAAAAGAAATAGGATAGAGATAGAGAGTGAAAAAAAAGAAAATAATACAGAAATTCTGTAATTGGGTGATGTATATTGCCGGGGGGGGGGGAGGTGATCAAATATACATTCTGGATGAGGGGAGTAAATCTCGATTTTGGGGTGACCGTTTCAATGTGGAGAGTTATCCTTTTAGAGGATCGGTATTATAAGTGGGATTTACCCATTAACTCTGCCTTTTAAATTGCAATAATCATGTAATAATTCCCGCTATCCGACCAGTCCAGTACCACGTTGTGTCTCGGAATACCCTCCATATACCTTCGCGTCTAGCCGGGGGTAAGCTCTCAATATACAGTCCCCATTTTTTATGGAAGAGTACAACTCCATTCTCAATTTGGAAAGTGGCCATTCGTCTCTCACAAAACAGCACATCTAATAAGGCGGATTCCCATTCTCCTACTGATGGGGCAGTTTTGTATATCCAATGCCTCATTATCACCTGTTTTGCCACCGTGACCATCACAGTCAGCAGAGGGATTGCCGGGGCAAGGTCAAATCGCGATAGCCAGGATGAGAAGTCAGCAAACAACAGCGGGCCCACTAGTCCAGGAAGATTTAACTTGAATAGTTGGGATAAATATTGGAGAATCTTACACCAGAAACGTCTAATCTTCCCACATGACCATAGGTTGTGTGTAAGGGTTGCTCCGTTTACTCCACATTTAGGGCATTTGCCCGACTCACCCTGGCAGAAGTGTTGTCTTTGGGAGGGGGATATATACATCCTGTTTACAATCCTTAGATGTATCTCTTGTAACTTAGCTGATTTTAGGGCTTTTAGGACCGCGTCAGTGTTCTTTGAAACCCCGCCCATCTCAGGTGTCTCTGGAAGTTCTCGCTTCAAAGAATCAGTGAGAGGGGACCAAGAGGGGGTTAACGTTTCAATCAAGTCATTGTAGAGATAACGAATTTTGAATGGATTATGTCTGCAGAACAGGAGAGTGTCGAGAATCGTTCGAGTGGGGGTCTCTTTGCCCAAGGGATCCTTAAGGGAGTTAATATAATGGCGTGCTTGGAGAAACATGAAGAAGTTGGAGTGGGGTAAAGAAAATTTGTCACGTAGTTGCAGAAAGGAGAACATCTGTCCCCCAGGATCAAAGACATCCCTAATAGTGTATATCCCTTTACATTTCCATGTGTAAAAATGACGATTATCTAAAGAAGAGGGGAAGTTGGGGTTACCCCATAAGGGTAAGTATGGTGATTCAAAGGGATCAGTATGGAATAGTTTATGTATGGAGGTCCAGGCCCTATAAGTGTCCCAAAATAAAATATTAGTCTTAATCCCCTGGGGTAGTTTGGACCTCGGTGTGTGGAGCAGTGCTGCAGGGGAGTACGGGGAAAACAGTGCTTCTTCCAGTTCCAAGTTCGTGAATATATCTGATCGGAGGAGCCAATCTGAGGCAAATTTAAATAGTGCCGATCTGGCAAACATCGTCACATTGGGCATGCTCAAACCACCCTTTCGCTTGCTAACATAAGTTCGGATCTTGGGCATGCGGGGTTTTGAGTTTTTCCAGATGAATTTTGAAAACATTTGTGAGCATAATAAGGAGTCTTGTTTAGTGATCGTGATGGGGAGCATTTGAAGCAAGTAAGCCAGTTTCGGGAAAATGACAGCTTTTATCACCACTATCTTGGTAGGTGTCAGCGTGAATTGGGAGGAGAAGTCAGCATAGAGGAGAGGGTTCTGCATGTTGGTCAGAGGGAGTAATTCCGATTTATGGGTGTTTATGCGATATCCTGCAAAGGTACTAAAACATTGTATAGTATCAAAAATGGCAGGTATTGAGATACTGGGGTTAGAGACAAATAAAATCATATCATCCGCAAATAATCCGAGTTTAACTTCTCTTTTTCCCACCGATATCCCATAGAAGGTTGGTAATTGTCTCAGTGCTATAGCCAGGGGTTCCAAAGCTGCCGCAAAAAGTAAAGGGGATAAGGGGCAGCCCTGTCTGGTTCCCCTATGAATCGTTAAGGGTTGAGACATATATCGGTTAGTGAAAACTTGTGTAGATGCATTATGGTATATGGTATGTAAAATGGTCACAAATCTGTCAGAGAATCCGAAGCGTCGGAGTGTCTCAAACAGGTGGTCCCACGTCACCAAATCAAACGCTTTCTCAGCATCTAATGACAATAGAAAAGTGGGATCACCCGTCTCCACCCCCTTCAGGGATTGGAGAACTGTTAGAACTTTGCGGATATTGGTCACCGAGTGTCTGCCCGAAATAAAACCGGTTTGATCACTTTGGATTATTTCAGGTAGAATATATTTTAGTCGGTTCGCTAACAGTTTAGTAAACAGTTTGTAGTCTACATTAAGTAGGGAGATAGGGCGGTAGGAAGACGGGAGGAGCGGGTCTTTGCCAGATTTAGGTATAACCCGGATCAGGGCCGAGTTAAAATGGTGTGGGATAGTGAGGTTGGAGAATATAGTATTAAAGAAGGCCACTAGTGAATCCACAATTTTAGGGGAGAGTAGTTTAAAGAATTCTCCTGATAGGCCATCAGGGCCTGGGGTCTTCAGTGGTTTAAGGTCTTTAATTGCCTCCGTCACTTCGGTGGCAGTTATAGGGGTCGTAAGGGAATCTGATTGATCCTGGGAAATCTGAGGTAATTGTACTGTTTCCCAGAAGGAGGTTTTGGTATATTGGTCAACAGTGTTGTGAGAGTAGAGATCAGTAAAAAAGGAGTGGAAAATGTCAGCTATTGCCTTCCCTTCAGATTGTATAGCTGAGGTCGAATCCCTCAAAGCTGTCACATGGTGGGGTCCCTTATCAGATTTAAGTAAATTGGAAAGCATTCGACTCGGCTTATCTCCATATTGGAAAAAATTATATTTGCCTGCAGTTAGGAATCTATTATCCATATGCGTTAGAGTATGATCAAATTGGGTTTTGGCGTCTCTATATTTCTGTTTGTTAGCAAACGTAGGTGTGGTTTTAAAATTTTGAAATGAGGAAGTGAGTACAGCTTGTGCTGCTCTATATGCGGCGTCTTGATCTCGTCTATATTTCACCATGAATGCAATTATATCTCCTCGCAGAACAGCTTTAGCGGTCTGCCAGAATAAGGCAGGGTCAGACGTATGGTCAGCATTGTTAAGAGCATAAGAGTCCCAGGAAGTCAGCAGCATAGTTTTAAATTCCGGAGAAGCCGCCATCTTGGCAGGGAATCTCCAATGGGAATTGGTACCCAAAGTGAGTCTACCTTGAAGGACAAGTGATATAGGGGCATGGTCTGAAATAGTTATAGGGTTAATAGCTGCCTCAGTGATCCTGGGGGACAGATCAGTGGAAACAAGAAAGTAGTCAATACGTGAGAAAGAATTATGGGATGAAGAATAATAAGTATATTCCAACTCTACCGGGTTACGGAGTCGCCACACATCGACCAGTCCCAATTGTGCAGACATGTATTCCAGGTTGATCTTGGGGAGTCGGGCCCCCTGAGACGAGGCACCCTTCCTGTCCAAAACCAAAGAGGATACCATATTCATATCCCCGCCAACAATGAGAGAGGTATGTGAATATGGACGGAGAACATTAGTTATTTCTAGATAGAATGCTTTTTCATAGACAGCCGGGGCATAAATATTACACAAGGTTAATCTGGTGCCCTCCAAGGTGATATCTAACACAACATATCTGCCTAGAGGGTCGATAATCTGATGATGTATGTCAAATTTCACCCCCTTACGGATAAGGATAGCAACTCCCCTTGCCTTTGAAGAAAATGAAGAAAACACTACAACCTCTTGTCTAAGCATGGTAAGTTTAACATGTTCAGGGGGGGTCAGGTGCGTCTCTTGGAGCATAGAGACATCAGCTTTTATCTTATTTAAGTAGGTAAGGATACGTCTCCGTTTAATAGGAGAATTAATACCCCTAACATTCCACGATATTATATTAAGCTGTGACATTTATACCAACAACGGGGGAATATAGAGAGGTAGCAGTCGGTCTCATGAAGAAAGACAGCTTCCCGCCATTAATCCAGAGTATCATAAACATAAATATTCCCCACCACAGCCAGGCAAACATCTGTAGGTAAAAAGTAGCAGAGAGGAGAGTAAAAGGAGTCGGAAAGAAGAGAGAAAGGTAAAGACAAATTTTAAGAGAAGTATAACATATGAGTGCGTCCACACCAGCATGCATCAGTATGGACTTTCAGCGTGAACCCGCTGCGATGTAGAACAATAAAAATAACAAAATAACCAACAGGCAATAGTATGATAAGCAACTCAAGAGATCGCCTTAATGATCCTAATACAGGGAAAGGGAAGTATTTTCGAAATGGTCGTGGTAGGGGCAAAACTTAATCCACCTCGTATAAGAGGAGGATTATTAACTATAACAACCAGTAGAAGAACATGGGTAAAGTCCCGGTGTCAGGTTTCAGTCGGTAGCTGCAGCTCCGTTTGGGGAGGATGGATGTGAGGCCAAGGATAATCTCGCAGATTCTCCAAGTTCCGTTATATAGTCCTTGGCCGAGTCTGCTGAGGTGAAATCTTTCGGGCCTTGTGGGGTGAAGATGCGTAGCCTTGCAGGGTAAAGAAGGGCAAATCGAAGACCATTTTTCACCAGCTGAGAGCAGATTGGAGACATTTCCCTTCTAGCTCTGGAGACTTCCGCAGAGTAGTCCTGAAAGAGGAACAATCGCTGACCCTCCCATTGAAGTGGGCCTTTGTTTCGAGCTGCGGACCATATCAGTTCTTTGTGTCTGAAATTTAAGCATTTAAAAATGATCGGTCGGGGTCTAGCCTGGTTAGAGTCACGCGGGGGACCCAATCTATGAGCTCGTTCGATCTCCATCGGGGAGAGTTCTTCGGGAATACCTAGAAGGTCTGGTAAGTCGGAGATGAGGAATTTCAGCAGGTCCGGGCCTTTCAGTGATTCTTTAAGGCCCACAATCCTCAGGTTATTGCGTCTCGAACGATTTTCCAAATCATCTATCTTCATCATCATATGTTGACGCGAGGTCGCTAAAGATACGACTTGTTCTTTGAGATCCTCTATTTCCTTAAAGTTAACTCCAATTCTATTTTCGTTCACTGAGATTCTGCGGGTCATCGACCCAAGTTCTGATTTCAAATCTGATACTGCGGTCATAAATTTATCAGCCTGAGCTTGTAGTAAAGGTTCCACGGTTTCTTTAATCGCTTTCACTATTTCCGAATAGGAAGGTGGAGCAGGGGGAGCTTTCGGGGCCATGGTAGGTGGTGTTTCAACCGCGATGTCTTGGCAGACAGAGTGGGAGATTAGTGATGGGGAGGTGGTGTTTGGTTCTCTGCGTTTACTCCCACTTCTATATCGTTGGGGTTTTGGTGTAGAGGAACTTAAGACTTTGTCCATAATAGTAATTACGAGCTCATGAGGGTCGGACAGATGACATAACTTGCCGTTGGTTAGAAAGATGGGGATAGGTCTACATCACAGTTGTGGGTGACGCGACTTCACATATCGCCACGATATGTATCCAATTATGAGAAGCTGAGAGTGGGTGTGGTTCTCCAAGTCGTCGGAGGGATGGAGTTGTGTTTACCAGTTATAAGATTGCTATCACCACTATATGGGAGATTAGACAGTGAGATTTAGATAGCGTGGAAATAATATCTGTGATTTCAATTATAATGGCAATCCGGCCCGCGGCATCACCGTGTAGACACGCCAACTGAGAACTGATTAGTAGGTATG
Organism: Pseudophryne corroboree; assembly: GCF_028390025.1. NCBI lineage: Eukaryota > Metazoa > Chordata > Amphibia > Anura > Myobatrachidae > Pseudophryne > Pseudophryne corroboree. The sequence goes on along the minus strand of NC_086454.1, from coordinate 148,899,681 downwards.
AAGATAGTCTCACTCACCTCCCACACACGTGGCGACGGGGAGGGGGGGTAAATAGGAGTTGTAATTCACTTTGTGGCAGCAGACTGGAGAATTAATGACAGTTTAAGTAATCAGCCATGGTGGTAATGAGGGTAGTCAGCTTCACTATGGTAGGATCCATGGATGTCGGATTATAAGCAGTAAAGGGTATGGGGAGGGGGAGATGGTGTCCCTATAGTTGTAATGTTAGGTAAGGCTTCCCCAGCATGAGTATGGCAGCTGCAGTCTTCTTCACCCTCACAGCCCCCCTCCTGTCTCTCCCTATTACATTAGGAGCTATTGCTATTGGGGGGAGAGGGGTGTAGGGAAGATACCTCAGTGTCTCAGTTTCTTCACTGCAGGCTGAGGGAACGTTGCACCGCCGCAGCACCGGAAGTGCGGGTCCGCGGCTTTCTTCCGTCCACGAGCGCCGGGTCCCAAGCCCGATGTACGGGGCACTGGTGTCTGCGCAGGGGGGGTCCCAGGCACTCTCCAGGTGGTTGCAGGGTCAGCCTGTGTGGTCCGACGTCCGCGGTCAGCTCCGGCGTCGCGTACCCCTTGGAGCTTCTCGGCGGGTCAGCTCCAGAAATCTAGTCCCCGGCTCCGGCGTCTAGTGCAGGCCACAACCTGCAGAGACCATGAAAACGATCTCCCGGCTCCGCGACTCGGCACCCAGACACCTCGAGCCACAAGGTTGGTTGTGAGGGCAGTGTGGGGGTAGTTTGTGTAGGGATATACGGGTTATTTTGTACAATGAGCAGGAGCTCCGAATTTTTGCTGCCAGTCTCCTCTCCAGTCAGGCCACGCCCCCCTAGCCTTTACCTTTTAATGTGCTTGCCTATCATTTTCTTTCTGATCTCCTCAGGGTGCTCTCTCCTTTGCTTTCTCTGGTCCATGCTCTTTGTGGTGCATACAATGATACCAAACAGCAGAGTCACTACTTTTCTCCATTTAAATAGGCTGAATAATTGACTAGAAGAGTGTGTGTGTGTGTGTGTGTGTGTGTGTGTGTGTGTGTGTGTGTGTGTGTGTGTGTGTGTGTGTGTGTGTGTGTGTGTGTGTGTGTGTATGTATGTATGTATGTGTGTATATATATATATATAATCAGTGGCAAACGCAGGATTTCTAGAGGGGGGTTTCCAAATGCAATATGCAAATACTGTATCCCACTCTGTGGAACACAGAATACAGTATAGATGAACTATGGTATAGGCTGTATCACACATATTTAAATAATATAAATAAGATAAGTGGTCAGATAAAGGTTAAACATACTATAATAATTAAATGCACAAACATTATAGAACCAGTACTGCATTTTCTAAGCACACATTCTCCTACCTCATGGTAAGGCTCCTGACTCTTCTTTTTGGTAGCTACTGTTTGGTCCAGTGCACTAAACGAGAGCTCAGAACCAGACACACATAGCAAACTTGATAGAAAAAGCTGCTACCATTGGGCATGTGCAACAGCTCTGCATAATGCGGCGGCAGCTCTAGTAATTGTATTATATACCATTGGTATTGTTGTCATAATTTGCCACTTGCACAGAGGAGGGGGAGTTTCTGGGCAACCAGAAACCCTCCTGCGTTTGCCTATGATTTTATATATATATATATATATATATATATATATATATATATATATATATATATATATATATGTGTGTGTATGTGTATATACATACATACATTTTAAGTTTTATTTAAACTATTGTAAGGATGAGATTACAATGCAAAGAAAGCTTACCTTTTATAGAGGAAGACCACCCGGTGTTAACAGGTCCAGGTGACGTCACACCGCATGCATCGTGTTTTTCCTAGTGCTACCCATGGTGCCTTGCGGCAGAAAACAGTGCACAATTAAACCACCACCACAGAGGACAACATCACCTCTTTTTACTTTCTGAAGCTATAGTAAATTTACCCCTCAGATTGAGATTAGGCAAGGATTATAACTCAGCTTCCTATATCTGATCTTGTTTGACAGGGTAACATGGAAGGGCATTCTACAGTATAGTAGGATTCAAAAGGTTGTAACCATGCAGAGGAGGCAACAAGAGAACCGGTTTGGATATAACCTATAACATACAAAAAGCATAAAATTTAATAATTTAATCAATCGCTATATAGCAGGAACTATTGATTAGCAGACATAATTTAATCAATAGTTCCTGCTATATAGCGATTGATTAAATTATATGTTTTTTGTATGTTATATGTTAATATTTTGGTTTTCTGATAAACTGTCTATCTATATTTAAGCCTCACTGAGTCAATGGGGTATATGCAATTCACGGCGAATCGCGGCAATTTTTCGCCGTTTTTTAATTCGACTAAATTCGCCAGGTGAATTCCGGAAGGTGGCTTCCGGAATTCACCATATTCAATGAAAAACGGATTCGCCAGAGTCGCGGGCGAAAATCGGCCGATTTGGCGGATTTTGCCGCGATTTTAAAAAACGGGAAAAAACGGGAAAAACCCGAAAAAAAAAATGGCGTGGGGTCCCCCCTCCAAAGCATAACCAGCCTCGGGCTCATCGAGCTGGTCCTGGTTCTAAAAATCCGGGGAAAAATTGGCCAGGGATCCCCCGTATTTTTAAAACCAGCACCGGGCTCTGCGCCTGGTGCTGGTGCCAAAAATACGGGGGACAAAAAGAGTAGGGGTCCCCCGTATTTTTAACACCAGCATCGGGCTCCACTAGCTGGACAGATAATGCCACAGCCGGGGGTCACTTTTATGCCGTGCCCTGCGGCCGTGGCATTAAATATCCAACTAGTCACCCCTGGCCGGGGTACCCTGGGGGAGTGGGGACCCCTTCAATCAAGGGGTCCCCCCCCCCAGCCACCCAAGGGCCAGGGGTGAAGCCCGAGGCTGTCCCCCCCCCATCCAATGGGCTGCGGATGGGGGGGCTGATAGCCTTTTGTGATAATAAAAAGATATTGTTTTTTCCAGTAGTACTACAAGTCCCAGCAAGCCTCCCCCGCAAGCTGGTACTTGGAGAACCACAAGTACCAGCATGCGGGAGAAAAACGGGCCCGCTGGTACCTGTAGTACTACTGGGGAAAAAATACCCCCAAAAAAACAGGACACACACACCGTGACAGTAAAACTTTATTACACACTACCGACACACACATACCTATGTTGACACGCCGACTGCCACGGTCTCCGACGATCCGAGGGTACCTGTGAAAAAATGATACTCACCTTCCAGCGTCCAGAGATAAATCCACGTCCAGAGAGATAAATCCACGTACTTGTAAAAAAAAAAGAAAACGCAAATACCCGCTCCATACCGGACTAGAAAGGGGTCCAATGCTTTCACATCAGACCCCTTTCTCCCGAATGCCGGGACATCACGTGACTCCTGTCACTGAAGTCCCTTCAGCCAATCAGGAAGCGCTACTTCCGTGGCGCTCACCTGATTGGCTGTGCGCTGTCTGTACTGTGACAGCACATCGCAAAGCCGCTCCATTACTTTCAATGGTGGGAACTTTGCGGGTAGCGGTAGGGTCACCCGCCGGTCAGCCGCTGACCGGCGAGTGACCTTACCGCTAGCCGCTAAGTTCCCACCATTGAAAGTAATGGAGCGGCTTTGCGATGTGCTGTCACAGTACAGACAGCGCACAGCCAATCAGGTGAGCGCATCGAAGTTGCGCTTCCTGATTGGCTTAGAGACCTTTCTGTGACAGCTGTCACTGACAGGTCTCATTCGTGGAAAGGTGTCCCATGTGTCAGCATGGGACCCCTTTCAGTCCGGCATGGAGCGGGTGTTCGGTTTGTTTTTTTGCCAAGTACGTGGATTTATCTCTGGACCATGGCTGAGGTGAGTATATTGATCTTTTCTTTTCAGGTATCCGTGGATTCTACATGGAGAAGAGGACCGATGTCGGCGTGTGAACATAGGTAAGTATGTGTGTGTCGACGTATGAAATAAAGTTTTACTGTCGACGGTGTGTGTGTCCTGTTTTTATTTGGGTATTTTTTTTCCAGTAGTACTACAGGTACCAGCGGGCCCGTTTTTCTCCCGCATGCTGGTACTTGTGGTTCTCCAAGTACCAGCTTGCGGGGGAGGCTTGCTGGGACTTGTAGTACTACTGGAAAAAACAATATCTTTTTATTATCACAAAAGGCTATCAGCCCCCCCATCCGCAGCCCATTGGATGGGGGGGGACAGCCTCGGGCTTCACCCCTGGCCCTTGGGTGGCTGGGGGGGGGGACCCCTTGATTGAAGGGGTCCCCACTCCCCCAGGGTACCCCGGCCAGGGGTGACTAGTTGGATATTTAATGCCACGGCCGCAGGGCACGGCATAAAAGTGACCCCCGGCTGTGGCATTATCTGTCCAGCTAGTGGAGCCCGATGCTGGTGTTAAAAATACGGGGGACCCCTACTCTTTTTGTCCCCCGTATTTTTGGCACCAGCACCAGGCGCAGAGCCCGGTGCTGGTTTTAAAAATACGGGGGATCCCCTGTCAATTTTTCCCCCGCATTTTTAGAACCAGGACCAGCTCGAAGAGCCCGAGGCTGGTTATGCTTTGGAGGGGGGACCCCACGCCATTTTTTTTTATGATTTCACCGTTCCAGCATAAAAAAAATAATAATAATATTTTAAAAAATATATAAATAATATTTGTGCCTCCAAAAAAAAAAAAAAAAGTACCTAATCCCTTCTAATATAAATAGATCTGCTATTCCCCCAAAAAAAAACACAAAAAAAAACCATGTTTAAATTTTTTTTATTTGTTTTCACCCTCCAAAGTGTGGCGGATTGAAAATGACGAATTTGCTGTCTAAAAGCACTGCTGTCGAATTTCCAAACTTGAATTGAATATGCTTTGGTCGAATTGCAGCACTTGTATCATTGCAGAAAAGTCGAATTTGCAAAAATTCGAATTTCAAAAAGTCGAATTTTGAAAGTCCGTTTTTTGGTCGGAAAGCACTGAATTGCATAGGCGATTTTTTTTTTGGTCGAAAATGACCCGAAATTCGACAATTTCGGGAATTCGACCGCAATTGCATATACCCCAATTACTCTCAATGGTGAACTGCACAGTTACAATTTATAAGACAATATTTAAAGTGATTTAAAGCGCAGAGTAATCCTTCCTTTTTTAGATTTCAATATACTGCCATATCCAGGATTCAAACCTATAACCTGATAAATTCTAATCAAACACCCTACTCATTGAGCTATTTGATCCTACATAAAAACTATGAACACCATATGAAGCTACTGGTACTTTGTAGAAAAATAATCAGCATTGCAATTGAGCAGATCTATGTAGTGTGCAGCCACACATCCAATCCCTTGCAGTCACACACTACATACATATGCTCAGCCGCAATGTTGATTATTTTTTCACAATGTACAAGCCAAGCTTCAAATAGTTTTAGTTCTCTAGCTTAGAATGATTTGATGTTGGGCTTCAAAAAGGGGGGAAGCTGCAAGTGAAAGTAATTAAAACAAATAATTGACAAGTGCCGCCAACAGCGCTATGTGCGGTGCCCCCTCCGCATACACCTAGTTACGGCCCTGGTCTAGTGGAAGTATCTAGTCTGTCTCAGGCCAAGTGTGTATGCTTATTCGGTATGTGGGAGCTAGGGACTATCTATAACGTCTAAAGCCCTAGTAAGATTGATAAAGTCAATTAGTTGGGACCCTCTAGGCTGTACATCTACCCGCAGCTTTGCTTTGACCATCCTGGTGCTAGTGTATGTCCTCATTTATTGGAGGGATTCTTATCAGAGTACTTGTCCATATCCCATCCACTAACAATCAGTATACATTTCAGAGGGCTCATCCAGTGGAACAAAGAAAATGATAGACTGTGGCATGAACGGTTATGTGATATGAAGCAGCAGATGAGAGCAATAGGGTACTCATGCAGTTAGGTTGTGGAAATAATGCTGCAAAGTTAGAATGTTTAAAAAAAAAAATAGATGCTGTTTTGAAGGCAAAGGGTGGTCACACCAGATATTGATTTGATTTAGATTTCTCTTCTGTTCATTCACTTTGCTAATTGCTAACAATAACTATTAACGCTTCTATTTTTTTTTTTTTTTAAAGCATTCTTGCTTTGCGGCATTTTTTCCACACCTGCCTAACACTTTTGCACAGTACTGTACATATTAATTAACAATAACGAGAAAATTACTAGGGATTTACATTAGTGGTATCAACCCTAGCCTGTGGTGAGAGAAGAAGGCTATTTGATCTTTAGGCACCTTAAAGATAGAAAAAAGAATGAAAATGCTGTCAGTAGCCACTAGATGACACTAAAAGCTTATGCTCTTACATAGATATCATCAGTATTATACAGTAATATTTTGACGGTAACACTTATGACCAGTAAAATCAATAGAATAGATTCCACTATAAGAGAACTGAGCAGCAATAATTTCAAACTTTAGCAAATATGAATAAAGTAATAATAAAACATGGGACATACAGTATGTCAATAGGTAGCAATTGCATTTACCTCTTATTTCCACAAGGTAGCACTATAGGTTTATACTCATAGCAGTTGCAAGCCGTTTTATACTTTGGCTAGTTCACTCATAAGTATTAAAATATATAGGCAGTACCAAAGAATATACAATAAAAGGAGCAAACCTAAAAGATATCAAGGAAATAGCAATACAGAAAATATAATTTGTCTAAAAAGTAAACCGTGTACAAGCCTCAACTTTCTGGCTTGTGAATGCTACTAAAGTGCCAAGACAGGTTTGAGAGGTCAGTTACTGTCCTGGCAAATCGAAAGGGAGATTTGAGGGATAATTTCCCCGAATAGGTGATGTCTCAAATAGCAGCTGTATTCTTGCGCGAGGAACGTGGTAACAGGAGCAATAGTTTAGCCAGGAGCACCACCGAATCAGTCACTCCCTAAGTGACCAAAGTCCATTCCTTGGATAGTGGGTAAGAGACTGGACGGTTAGCTCTAATCAGATCTTTGTACTCCATCTCATTATGGCAGCATCAATGGTGGGATCCCAATTACTGGCAGTGGTAACCAACAGCCTCCGCCATCCAGCCAGGTTGGGGGATGTCGCCGCCAGTAACCCTTTTTCCCAGCTTTCCTTTTTGTTCAGTTTTATAATCACTTTTACATTGCAAAATGGGTTTGAAGTTTTCCTTCTGTTATCATATTTGATATTCCAAGGCTTTTGGGTACACAACAGCTTTTGTCTTCCCACCTCCATTTCTGTTAGTTGTTTAGTTCATTGATTTATGGTTATTTCAGTCCGTTAATTATAGTTATTACAGTTCATTAAAGTTTTCATCCAAAGCTATCCAGTGGAAGGCACAGAAGGCAAAGTTCTGCCCAGCGTACACCAATCGAGATCCGTCCTGGACCTAACCTCCCATAATCTTGGCCAGGATCCAGCTGGAACACCTACCATTGGTTTCATCCCAATCGGTGCAGGGGTGTCCGAATGCATAACAAGACAGACAGACAAACAAACCAATTAGTTTTATATATGATTTTTTTAATTATGTCTTACGACTCTTCCTCGTCCTACTGTAACTCTGAAGTCTCAGCTTCTTCTCCCTGTTGTGTCGATCCATATTCCCTATAGATTGTAAACTTGTGCGAACAGGGCCCTCTGTGTTCTCTACATAATTATGCTAATTGCAGTTTCTAAATATTTTAATTTGTGTACTTGTGTGTTAGTTTATACTTATGTAACTTGTACCCTTGTAGCCAATTGTAAATAAAAGAAAGTAATAATAAAGGCTGATGCCTTTACTATTCCAGAGATTGGGGCTTCTATACCTTGTGTATTCCCATCAGTTAGTCACTGCTAGCTGTGAGCAGTCTCATGCAATAGGCAGTGTACAGCTAAGACACAGGGAATGAAATATAATTGGTATTACAGACGGGAACAATATGAAATACCTACAAACAAAATCCTGACGGTCAAAATACCAACAAAAATTGACCAATGGTCAAAAAATCGACAAGGTCAAAATACCGACAAGTGCAAAATTCTGAAATTTAAGATGCAGACACGGTCAAAATACAGACATTAAAAATGCTGACAGGTCAAAAAGTCAACACAAGTTTTTAATTTTGTTGGGTGTGTATGTCGACATAGGTCAACATGGACACCTTATATGTGAACCGCGTCCCCTCTTATGGCTCGCTGTGTTCGGCATACTATTATATTCCTCCTCCAGGTCTACTGGTATGGTAAAGTATGAACAAGTTGGTTTCAATAACAAATCATGAAAAACTCATGTCGACTTTTTGACCTGTCGTCATTTTAAATGTTGGTATTTTGACCTTGTCGTCAGTATTTTAAATGTCGTTATTTTGACCTTGTCTGTATTTTGACCATTGGTCAATGGTTGTCGGTATTTTGTCCGTCGAGATTTTGATTGTAGGTAAATTGACTGCATCCCTTACAGACAAGTGAGAGACATTCTATAAATGGTGACACAAGGGGTAAATGTAATAGGCTGCAAACCAGATTGGTTTTGCCTTGTAAATGATTGCCTCTTTAAAAATACAGTATTCTCGCACAAAGTCCCGCAGATCTGACTTCTTGCACCCTATTACATTTAGCCCAAAGTACTGTTAGTGATGTATGGCAAAGATCAGTGTATAGTGGTTACAGGCTTAGTAACAGTATGCATGTCGGAGCTATAAATTGAATTAATGGACAATATGTCTCTCCACAGGCATGCGCAGGGACTGTGAAGTAGCCATATATATAGACCTTCCAAAGGCTATGGCAGGTGAGTCTGTGTGTGCTCTCTAATTCTTATACAAGAGCTGTTCTATTTCAGCTATGGCCTGACTCAAGAGTACCCAAGGGCTGTGGCAATATTACTTTTATGCCAAGTCATCTAGGAATGAAAAGTTTAATAACATTATTATGGGATTGTTTGGCTGAAAGACTAAAACCTGGTTTTCAGTACACATGGAGGGGATGTAGTTATGTGACCGGCGGTCACAATACCGGCATGTACATCCCGACCCCTCACTATCCCATCGGTCGGCATGCTGACCAACAGGGACTATTCCCACTCGTGGGTGTCCACGACACCCATAGAGTGAGAACAGAACCTATGACTAGCGCAGGTGTGTGTTCTACCTATCCATGTGGATTTCTTGATAAGGGACCAATCACCACATGTACTCAGAGAAAATTACTGATACCATGTGTTCACAGCAGGTTGAAAATAGGTATCCAATAATAAGGTATCCGTAATCGTTATGCACAGCAGCAAGTCACTCCAGGCGTTTGGGATGGTGGCAGTCAGAATCCTGACACCAAAATCCTGACACTGGCTAGAATGCCAACGCTGGCTGGAATTCTGACGCCGGGTTCCCGACATGAATCAAAATGCTGGTGCCGGAATCACGAACGTAAATTTTCAGGGGTTTCTTAGGCTCTGGGGGAGGGGGGGGTAAAGTTTAGGCTGTGGGTGGGTGTTTAGGTTTAGGCTGCGGGTAGGGAGGGGCTAGGGTTAGGCACCATTAGCAAGGGTTAAGCTGCGGGAAGGGATGGGAGTGTTAGGGTTAGGCTGCGGGGGTGGGAGGGTTAGGGTTAAGCTGTGAGTGGGGGGGGGGGCACAAGAGTCACGCTGCAGGAAGGGAAGGTTAGGGGGGTAGAAGAGGAGGATTAGCGTACTTGCCATCCAGGTGTCGGGATCCTGCACGTCGGGATGCCAGTGCTGGTATTCTTACCACCGGTATCCCTACACCATCCCATCACAATATATCATGGTTTTCAGGAGATAAAGGATCCTGGCCCAATCCCTGGTTTGGCACTATTAACCTGGAGGCGTGGAGTCTAACCGACTCCCCGGTTTTTACTAAGAAGCACCAGGAGCACGCAGGTGCAGCCCTACAAGTTTATGCTGGCTCAGACCGACATGGGAGGAGATTGAAAGATGTTACACTGTAGACCAGGAATTCCCAACCACAGTCCTCGAGGCACACCAACAGTGCAGGTTTTAGTGATATCCAGGCTGCAGCACAGATGGTTAAATCAAAATAACTGAGCTACTAACTAAGTCATCTGTGCTGAAGCCTGGATATCACTAAAACCTGCACTGTTGGTGTGCCTCGAGGACCGTGGTTGGGAATGCCTGCTGTAGACAATGGAAACAGTGAGGCAAGAGGGACTGGATGTAAACACTGAAGAGGAGGCACTTGCGCACTGCTTGCAGCAGTGAGGTGTAAAATACTAAACAGGAGGCACTGGTGTACTGCTGGGAGCTGCGAGTTGTGAGCTACAGGTACCAAGCTAAAAGCATAGCTGGTATACCATAAGACTGTAAACTACGAAGGGATTGAAGAGGTTCAAATGGGTTGGGATTAAAATGCCGGCGGTCAGAATAGCAACCGCGGCATCCCTATGATCAGAATCCCAACAGTGGAAGGCAAGTTACTTACCTTCCTCCCACACTGGCCCCCTAACCCTCGCTTCTGGCAGGCCAAATCTAACACCCTTTCCCCCCCCCCCCCCACCCCCTTTCCCTGTAGCTTAACTCTAACCCTCCCTGGGGGTGCCTAAACCTATTCCACTCCCTCCCCGCAACCTAAACCAACCCCCCACCCTCTGGGCCGCAGCCTAACCCTAGCCCTCGCCCTGGGGCTTACCTCTACAGTGGTCCGATGGGATCCCGGTGGACGGAATTCCGGCACGCGGCTGGTGACCCTATTCAGGATGCTGGTGTTGGTATACCGAGTAGTGTTGGGATTCTGGCGTCGGGATTCTGACTGTCAGGGTCCTGACCGGATCCCATTGAAATGAATGGCAAATGAGTTCCAGCATCAGCAGGTTTAAATAGAGCACCTAATTCTAGGTGTTCTTGTGATTGGCTATACCAGTTACATGACTGGAATTTGGCTGATGTACCCCTGGAAAAGAATCCAAGATGGCAGTCTGTATAGTACGGTCCCTGTACGGGATGTTGGTGCTGAGACCTTAGGATCAAGACAGACATTCGTGGGAGAAGTCTCAGAGAACAGAGGAGAGAGGCACCAAGCTGTAAGCGGCACTCGTAGTCAGGCATGTGACACAACAGTACAGAGTTCACAATAAAAATGCAGTCAGTAGCATCAGTTTAAGGGGGATATCCAATTAGCCCCGGTAATTTACCGGGGCTAATGGTCCCGCTGGGGGCTAGCTAATTCGCCCCAATAAGCCGCGGCACACGCCGGCTTATCTGGGATTTTGTTTTACCTGCGCGGAATTGCGTTATGAAAAAGTGATTTGTAAATGATCATCGATTAAGTATATATCAGTAAACCAGCTCTGGAAAAATAATTGCTTAGAAAATAATTGGTTGCGGGAACACACAGCACATGCCTAATGAACATTTCACTCAGATGGATTTTTGTAAAAGCATTCTGAGGGAAATACGTGTTGGGTTTTCGCTGTGTGTTGCTGCCCCACTGCCAGAGATCGTCAAGTTCAGTGTCTAGCGATACCAGGCCCTGTCCACCTTTTGTATATACTGTCGCCAAGAGAAGTGCACATGTATACAGTACAGGATGCTATGTTTATCGCATGGAGCACAGCTGCAAGAGAGAGGGTTACAACCTTCTTTTTATCCCATTTGTGTAAAATTAGCTACACTAGACGATATTATGAGCAATATGTCCATTTCCGATGGATCGGAATGATAAATCGTTCATAATAGTGCAGATCGTTCAGTGCCTATGAACGATAACGATGCGCGATTCCGCATGTCGTTGGTCTCATGTTCTGATCTTCCCTGCAGCAGGGAAGATCAGAAGCTATCGTTAACGACAGCATGCTCCTGGATGTGCCACTTAAATATTTTGCAAGATCTTTATGATATATCTTATGTGGGTTGCACTATATCGTGAGTCTGGGACTACAGGGGAACTGCCGGGGAGTTCAAGGGAAATCGTTAACGAGATTGCGTCGTTTACAAGTTGTCTAGTGTATGGGCACCATAGACCCTATTGGGTAATGCTCTGAATAAGGCTTACTATATTATTAAGGGGCTCCCTTTTATAATTGTATTTCCTGAAGATATGGCACTTATGATGTTCTAAGAAATGATATTCCAAAGTGGGTATATACATATGTATTTATGTACCACTACGGTTGCTGGTGCGCATGCGCAGGACCTGTTCTGTGATGTGCCGAATGGGTTCTGTGTTGTCACACGCAGTGCCCCCAAAGCTGTAGCCTGATAAAGGGGCGGGTGTGCCCAAAAAAGGGTCAGCATTGCCATGGTTACAATTCTATGTGTTGCTTTAGTACTGTGTTGGCATTAGAATTTATAAGTTCTGTTCATTTTTAAACTGCCAAGTATTCTTGATGACAGTCTCTTGGGGACTTGTTATCACATTGCATCCTGGGATATCAATACGCACTAAGGAATGTTCTTTGTTTGGCACTGATATTGATTCCGTATGTCCTTTTACCAATACATTGACAAATGGTTACTTAGAAAAAAACATTTTTGTAACTAATTATTTTGATTAATAAAACATGCAAATTCCACACAGATAGTGAATAAAATTCATGGACCCAGTGTTGTGCATAAGCAACGATAAGTATTGTGCAACCATACCACCCCACTTAAGGAAATGGTGTCTGTGCAGAGAACAATCTTGATTCTATGGCATTTAAATAAGAATTTTAGAGCAAGCTGGTCACTGATGCAGCCCTTTGCAGATATTTATTGCAGTATATACAATTCTGTTTTCCAGATCAAATCCCATTCTTCTGGTCTGCTAACCATGTCCTCCTCACACCTGGGAACGCAGATGGTGTCCTTCTCCCTAAATATTTCCTGCAAGCACTACAGCTCAGACCGCAAAGTAAGTCTCTGGAAAGTCATGTTAGATAGAAATATAATGTCAGAATAGTTACTTTTGGATTACTCTGCATTTGTATCGATAGGCCTGTTTCTGAAGATGTACGTAAACCTGATGTTTGTGGGTCTGCCAATGCACAAAACAAGTCCTGGTGATCACGCACAGCCATCTCCCTCCCATCCTTAGCTGCACCATGATTGACATGAGCTGCGACATTCGGGGGTGGCTATGGGGACCATTCTACAGGCGCAGACTTCCTGGCTCCAGCAAAGGAGTCCCAGCGGCCAGTCTGAGTGAGCATCCGCTTACTCAGATGCAAAACATAGAGACCAATAGTGACGCAGCACCCAGATCGCAGATGCTGTCAGGAGGCGTCTTTTTCCTACAGATGCCTACTGCAGCATTAGCATATTAGTTGTATGGTATTGCGGGGCAGTACAGTACATCTCTAAATCAGGACCTATATTTCCTAACAAAAATTTACCTTTCTGGAGCAGTGTACATTGTGTTCCACAGGGGAACATCGGGGGTGTAGAGTGGATCTTGATTCAGAGGCACCAACAGGCTAAAGCTTTAGGCTGTCCCAGGATGCATTGGGGCCTCCTATATAAACCCAACCTCAAGGCACTGAGAACTCAGTTTCGAGTTGGTGCCTGCAGCAGCAGGTCACATAACAGGGGGCTGCACTGGGCAGCCCTGAAAAGCTTACTAAGAAGACTTCAAGGGCAGCAGCGCCGATATGTCGGCTCCACCACCTCCTAAGCGGCGTCTCATACTCCCGCGGCCTGTTCCCGCGTACTTGTGGCGGAGAAGCTCCGGCTTTAGGCACACGGTCACAGACTGCTCTCTTGGTTTGCGTGGCTGCTACGGAGAGGAAGTAAGAGGGACCCGCCATTAAATCGCGTTCCTGTCCCGGTCTAGGCAGATGGACCATGACGCTGGCGTGGACACTGTCACCGCACAGGAACCCCACTAGACCGTCAGGGCATAGGAGTATAGGTCGGGTGTAAATAATGCCCATTTTAATAAGACTCCGTAGTACCGGCGGTGAGGACCAGTATAGGGGAGTCGGCGCTTGACTTGTAGCCCCAGCCCAGGGCGCCGACTACTGCAGATTTTCCCACCCTGGAGCTGCCTCACACTCTCCCTCACTCCCTGACTGAGACGCTGGGTGTCATCTTCTAATCATAGCTGCGGCTGGTTTCCGGGACTCCAGGGCAAGGTCTCCCTTGTAAAGCTGCCTGTATACAGCGCTGTAACTTTACAAACATTTGAGTATTCTACATGTCTTTATACAGACAGTGTTAGTTAAGAAAGAGTGTACCTGATGGGGGGCGTGGCTTGCAGCCTGACTGAGCAGAGGTGTCTCTGGAGAGCTCCTACTAAAGGCCTCTTAGTTATCCTATTATAACACAGCCATCAGAGTTTTCTGGGTTGCTAGTGCCCAGTTATTTTGTCCCTGAGCCAGGGCAATCAGAGTGGAGGGACTGCGGAGCCGGGGAACAGGTTTTTTCCTGCTCCTGCAGGTTGCGGCCTTCCTCCCATACAGAAGCCGGGACCTCGATTTCATACCCCCTCCGGCCGGACGAAACGGACCTGCGGAAGCCGCACGGATCTCAGCGGCCCTGGCTGCCCATACTCTCCCCCCCCCCCCAGTGGACTCTTACCAAGGGCTGTGGATCGCGCACACGGGCCCCGGGAGCCGAGCGCTGAACGGAGCCGCGAGGTGCCCGGGAACGTCCGGTGCCAGCGGCCATCTTGGAGGAGGCAAGGAGAGCCGCGCGGCCACAGTGAGCACTCGGGCGGCTCGCACTGACTGGAACTCTCCTGCTGAGCGTGTCCCTCGGTGGGGCTGGCGGAGTGCTTCACTCCAGAAGACTCCTGGGCTGACTTGTCTGCTGTTGGGGACCGGCTGCAGCTCAGTGACGGTGACCATCTTGGAGGTGGCACTCGGGATCCACTTCCACAAAACTATACTACAACTATTCAACAACCGTTTTTTCAGCTGCTATATACCCCCTGCGCTACCCAGAGCCACAGTATAGCTCCCAGAATTGCATACCACACGTCTACCAGCTGCACTGGGAGTAATATATAAGCCTCTGGAGCCGTAATATTTCTACCGGTGCCCGGCGCCGCTCGCTGCCTGCCGCCGGACCTGACGGCGGACGGGTTTCGGTGCCACACTGTGGTTGACAGCGTCTGGAGACACTCACACGCGGACGACCAGACACGACTGCGGGGCCACTTATCCTTGTCCCTCCTCCCGACACGGCCTGGTCCTTACTCCCCCCGACTCTGATGTCCTGCTGTTGTCCATTGCTATCAAGGCTACCCAATATTTGTCAGCTGCCCTGGGAGGATCGCGATAGGGTCACTGGCCCTCACCTCTCTCTCTGCAAAGTCTGAGATGCTGACCTAACAACACAACCTGTCCTACCTGGACCGTGATGGTTTTTCTTTATATCTCTCCCTTCTCTACATAACGTACAGCCGACAAATAACGTCTGTATCTTTTTTTACATTTGTGATATCCCACCTATCCTCTTCACTTCCCACTAATGGCGCAAAGAAACAAGAAAAACACGCAGGCCCCCACAAATTTTTTTGGGCAAAAATCTAAGGGCCTCCCAACTCCTGCATCGCTCACGGACTCTCCTCCTTCCCCTTGTTCATCGGAGATGGGTATTGACCCACAGATACAAGCAGTTATGACCAGTCTACTTGAAGGGGTACAGTCCGCTTTTAAGCAAGAACTTTCCACTGCTATCGCCGAGTTCAAATCTGATCTCACGGCCCTTGGTAATCGTACAGACGCTCTTGAATCAAAGACAGACGACCTTTGCTGCTCTCAACAACGTCTTGATTCTGAGCTCTCTAGGCTCAATGATGAGCTGAAGGGCCTCAAAGAACGTCAAGAAGACCAAGAAAATCGCTCCCGTCGCAACAATTTGCACATCCGCAATGTGGCGGAATCAATCCTTAGCTCAGCACTACCGTCCTTCCTGAAAGACTTCTTTCAGCACGTATTACCTGACCTTTCCGATGCTGATTGTCTGTGTGATAGAGCCCATAGAGCGCTCCGAGCGAAGCCTGCCCCGACACAGCCGCCCAGGGACGTCATAGTTCATCTAGATTATTTTCGTTCAAAGGAACGTATTCTGATGTCACTACGAGACTCTCCAGTGATCGACTTCCGAGATATGCAACTGCAAGTCTTTCAGGATTTGGCCCCCTCCACTATTCAAAAGCGACGGGATCTCCAGCCTGTTACTCGTATATTACGCCAACAACAAATACGATATAGATGGGGATTTCCCTTCATGTAACAAGTTACAGCGAACAACTCTACCCACTCCATCAAAACCTTAAATCAAGGTCAAGATCTGTTAGCTAAACTTGGCCTCCTCCCTGTACCGTCATCCGATGGTGGGACTGCCTCTTCCTTTGGGCCCCGACGCTCCCAAGCCCCTTTGCCTGAATGGACAAGGGTAACTCGACGTCGCAATGACACCAATGACCCTCCTTGATTTTGACGAACTTTTTCCGGATTCACTTAAACAGTTCTCAATACTTTAGGAATGCGTTTCCTGACAGGAGGGGACTCTTGTTATTGTTTTCCATCTTTAAATGAGCTTACCGTGGGCTCTGAGGTTGCTCACCAAGCTTTAGTGTTTATCATCGGTTATGCATAGCCTGGTGCGTTCACGCTAGGCTTATATTGTTTGCCTTGTCAGCCCTTGTTCCCCTCTCCTCTCCCCCCCCCTCTTCCTTTTTTATATGGTTTTTTTATTTTTATTTTATTGGCTATGACACAGTACGTTTTTGTTTATTGTTTTTCATATGTTGGGTTACATTATTGTATCATTCGGCTCTAGCCGACTCAACCATTGCGGTCCGGAGGAATCCGCTTTTCCTGCATTAGCTTGCTGTTCCCACTACCCCCGTGCTCCCTTTATTTGCTACTTCAGAATATGATGTCTTGTATTTGCGTAGCGGTCCCTGATAGGGACCCTATAATTCAGGGTTTTCTCCCGTATGGGTTCTCTATCACTCTCTTCTTTTTTTTTTCTATATCTCTGATTCTTGTTTCTTGCTGGTTCCTTCTTTCCTTTTCCTTCTTCCCCGGGACGGGTTTCCACTGCTCCTCTTTTGCTCTTTGGTATCACATGGCGCTTAAATTGTTTTCTATAAATGTTAACAGGCTTAATTCTCCCAGGAAACGTACAGTGATGTTGTCCGCCTGTCGGAGAGAGAAAGCCGATATAGTTTTCCTCCAAGAGACCCACTTCACCGGTACACACTCTCAACTTTCCGGTAAGCAATTTACCCAGACCTTTTTTGCCTCTGCTGACTGCAAGAAAAGGGGGGGTGGCTATATTGATCCACCGTAACATCCCATTTGTTCACACTACAACCATAGCCGATCCTGACGGCCGGTACCTGGTAGTTATTGGTACGCTTCGCACTGATATCCTAACGCTAGTGTCTGTATACGCCCCTAATCAAGATCAATCACGTTTTTTCGCACACTCTTTTTGAAGCTTACTAGAGTGGCGCAGGGCCACATTATTTTAGGCGGGGACTTTAATACCATGCTTGACCCTTCTTTAGATAAATCCATTCCTCCTAAAACTAAGAAGGATGCACTCCCATCTGACGCTGCCGTCACATTGACATCCTCCCTCACACAGCTTAATTTACGTGACACATGGTGTCTTAAACACTCCAACGCCAGAGATTATACCCACTTCTCTGCACCTCATCAGCATTACTCTAGAATAGACATGATACATGTATCTAATTCACTCTCGACGCTCATATCTGACTCAGGCATTACTCCCTGTTCATGGACAGATCATGCAGGGGTGTATATCCTGGTAGACCTCTATGGATCCCCTAACAATGGCGTCTTGATGACATTCTACTTTCGCACCCCTCCACCCTCTTAGACACTAAATTGAACCTAACACTTTTCTTTGAGGAAAACGCCTCCCCAGAAGTCTCTCCTAGCCTGGTCTGGGAAGCACATAAAGCCACTATTCGCGGCCAGTTTATGTCTAAGGCCTCGGCCATACGTAAGAAAGCAGCACAGGAAATTTCCTCAGTGGAATCTAAAATTTCTGCGCTTTTAGCCCAACATAAACTTGCCCCATGCGACTCCCTACTTTCCCAGATAAATAACTTCAGAGGCCAGCTAAACACCCTTCTATCGCGGAGGGCGGCAGCTATACTACAGAAGCTCCGTCAAAAATTTTACGACAAAGCGGATAAAATTGATAGCCTCTTAGCTAATAAGCTGAGACGTAAGCGAGCTGTAGGACTGATAGAAAAATTGCACTCTTCTGCATCAGACACACTTACTTATGATCCTAAATTGATGGTGGAGGAATTTCGGGACTACTATAGCTCCTTATATAATCTCCCTGCCCCCCCTCTTCCCTCCGATGGTTCCCAGGGAGCATGTTCATACTTGCTAGATGCCCCCTTGCCGAGTTTGACTGAGCAACAGATTTCTCTTCTGAATGCGGATATATCGCTGGAAGAGACGGTTGCCGCTATCAAATCCATGCGGTCGTCAGCTGCCCCTGGTCCAGATGGCTTTACTGCTCAATATTACAAAACATTCCATACAGAATTGGCCCAATACCTTACCTCGCTCTTTAATAGTGTTCTAGGGGGAGCATCATTTGCACCAGCAACCGTACAAGCTGACATTATTGTGATTCTGAAACCAGAAAAGGATCCAACACGTTGTTCCAACTATCGCCCGATTTCTTTGCTGAACGTAGATCTTAAGATATATGCAAAAATCTTGGCCAACCGCTTAGCTCCCCTGCTTACGCAACTGATACACCCGGACCAAGTGGGCTTCATTTCTGGCCGCCAGGCCTCCGATAATACCAGGAGAGCCATAGATTTGATTCACTCTATCCATAATCAGAAGCTACCCTCGTTGTTACTAGCATTGGATGCCGAAAAGGCTTTTGACAGAATCTCCTGGCCCTTCGCCTTCTCAGTACTCCGGAGGATGGGTTTTTCTGGCAAGTTCCTTGAAGGTATTTCGGCGCTCTACAGGTCCCCTACTGCCACGGTTTCTGTTAATTGCCTCACCTCTTCCGCATTTAACATCACTAACGGCACCAGACAGGGATGCCCGCTCTCCCCGTTACTATTTGCCCTGGTTATGGAACCACTGGCAGCACGGATCCGAGCTAATGTAGATATAGCAGGAGTGCGGGTAGGCCCTTCTGAACATAAAATTGCGTTATACACTGATGATGTCCTAATATCTCTGGGATCGCCATCTCAGTCGCTACAGCCGCTCCTCTCGGAGATAGACCTCTACTCTAAATATTCAGGTTATAAACTCAATACGAGTAAGACTGAGGTATTGAATTTTTATATCCCTGGCCCGACTAAGCTCTCACTGGAAAATTCCTTTCCATGTCAATGGCATAAGCAGAAGATCAAATATCTAGGTATTTTTCTAACACATAGCCACCATCAACTTTACCAAGCTAATTTCCCTAGGCTGCTAGATCGCATTAAATCAGATTTGTCTTCTTGGTCCAGCCTCTTTATCTCCTGGATAGGTAGGGTAAACTCGGTGAAGATGAACGTGCTCCCTTGGATACTTTACCTGTTTCAGACCCTCCCGATTTTTGTTCCTCCATCAGTTTTTTAAATTCTTACAATTTCACACGTCACAATTCATATGGGCGAATAAACGTCCCCGTGTTCGATTGAAACTCTTACAGCGCCCAACATTTAGTGGCGGCCTAGGCATCCCAGACTTCAGGAGATATTATTTAGCCACACAGCTCTCACACTGCGTGCAATGGTGCAACCCCGAATTTAGAAGGGTCTGGGTATCTATAGAAGCCGCCGAAGTGGGTCTCTCTACTCTCTCTTCTCTTCTCTGGCTTTCAAAATCCTGCCGCCCCAGAACTATAGTATCTCATCCCGTAGTTTCCCGCTCACTAATGATTTGGGACTCTGCCAATAGGTAATATGGCTTGGCCCCGGCCCCATCCCCTAGCATCCCAATATTACACAACCCTGCATTCCCTCCTGGTACAAATAAATCACTGTTTGCTCCCTGGCAAGATAGAGGTATCTTGTATCTGAATGACATTACCAAGGATACTAGTTTTCCACAATTCTCTCAGATTCAGGACAATATTGATATTCCCTCTCGGTATTTCTATCAATTTTTACAACTTAGACATTTTCACTCCTCAATGAGCCGTGTCCTCTCTAGCAGACCCCTAACCACGTTTGAGACTATATGTTTCAGACGTGACTCAACCAAAGGCTTAATTTCCTTCATATATACTACTCTCATTGGGAATACTCCCTCTCAGCGTGATCCTCATGAGAGAGCATGGGAAACGGACCTAGGCTCGGCTCTAGATGACGAGGAATGGTCTGAGGCCTGGGGTAACGCAGCATCTAGTTCCATCCGCATTAGAATCAAGGAGAATGTCTATAAATTGTTATATAGATGGTACTATGTACCATCTCGCTTGAGCAAAATGTACCCGGACACGACGGATAGATGCTGGAGAGGATGTGGCGCAGAGGGCTCTTTCCTACACATATGGTGGTCATGTCCTAAAATAGTGCATATGTGGAGGGAAGTGATTCAATTTATATCTAGTTTGTTGTAGTGATGAGCGGGTTCGGTGCCTCGGAATCCGAACCCCCCCGAACTTCAGCCTTTTTACATGGGTCCGAGGCAGACTCGGATCTTCCCGCCTTGCTCGGTTAACCCGAGCGCGCCCGAACGTCATCATCCCGCTGTCGGATTCTCGCGAGGCTCGGATTCTATCGCGAGACTCGGATTCTATATAAGGAGCCGCGCGTCGCCGCCATTTTCACACGTGCATTGAGATTGATAGGGAGAGGACGTGGCTGGCGTCCTCTCCGTTTAGAGTAGACTAGAGAGTAGTAGAGACACTTGATTTACTAATTTTGGGGAGCATATTAGGAGTACTA